>NW_015174844.1:1060538-1219198 GCF_001447785.1 Gekko japonicus | reverse complement strand
CTGATCCTGAAAGAGCTGTCCGTGATCCGAGACCACGCCGGCAGCGCCTGTCTCCGAGAGCTGGATAAGAGCAACAGCCCCCTCACCATGGCTCTCTGCGGGTCCAAAGGTGAGATCCGCGGATAACCCGTCGCTGCCGTCTAGTCTCTGTACTGTCTGTTGCTAATCAGTGCAGTGTGAGTTGACCACCATTCCGGCAAAGGGGCAGCAGCTGTCACAGACTCCCTTTTTGTCATGCCTGCCCCTGCTGATGTCATGCCTGCCTTTGCTGATGCCCCTGAACAGGCTCCTGAGGACCCTGAACAGGCTCCTGAGGACAGTACTGCAGCAGAAAGGCAAAGACTGGATCCTGTAGCTGAAAGCTATCTAAGTGGTGAGGAGGATAGAGCCTCCCAGGGAACACCTGCAAGGGATCAGTCTCTGCTGCAGCCCAGTAATTCATCATCAGACTCGCCTCCACCTGTAACCAGGCTCAGGAATGTAAGAAGACAACAGCTGAGAGAGCGAAGGCAGAATGCACGCATGCGTGCCAGAAGATCTCTTAGCCCTGATTACTGACAGGATCCTGCCCTCACTCCTGGCTAGCTAATGAGTTGATTAGCTAGCACTGTATATATGCAAGTCTGTTGCCAGCAGTCATTTGTGCTGGCAACGTTGTTTGTTCAGGACCTGAATCCTTGCATCTCTGCTCCAGACCTTGTGGAATTCTTCTCGGCTTGATCCTTGGCTTTTGACCTTCGGCTTTGTTGACCCTGCGTTCATCTCTGACTCCTCTGGTATTGTTGTGATTTATGGACTTGAAACTTTGGTATGTCTGACCCTGCTTTTGGACTGTGACTTAAACCTGCTTGAACCTTGCTACCTGGTTTGCCGGCTTGACCTCGGACTGTTCCTGGACTTTTGCTTGCTTGTGTCACGCCCCCTGGTCCTGCCGTGACAGTGGCAGGGTATAAGCTTTTGTCAGTCTGATATATGAAGAAATTAGCAGTGACTCATACCCTAAAAAATGTTTTATTTTAACCAAATTGCTCTCCCTAGGTTAAGTCTCATTGATGTCAGTGGTTATTTTTGTTTGCTCTATTTAACAGTCCCCATATTGAAATGGGAATTGATGGAGTGGAGATCTTCACCAATTCTTCTGCAAGTCATCATGTATTAAGGAAAGCTCATATGCGAGTGGACTTGGTAAACTCTGCAATGACAAAGGTATGTCTTTCTGGGAGTTTTTCCTCCAGTTTTTTAGTCTGGTGCTTTGGACTCTTTTATAATATATATAATTCTGAACTCTGTAAAACCAAAGGAGACTATGGCTATTTCATTCCATTAATTTTGTCTTTAGGTAGATTATCAGTTTTCAGGGTCTTGGATAGTGAAAAGATCGTATTGCAAACCATGGTGATCTTTATTTGCATAGTGTTGCACTGTAAGGTAGTGTTACTTCCTTTATACATAGCACAGGTATCCTGAACCTTGTTCACCCTCTGGGTGAGAATAGATGGTAGGATCCACAACAAAATGACTGCCAAGGGGTAGTGGTGGTGAAACCAATCACAAAATGCGGGCTGAATCTAATCAAAAGATATTGGGAAGTTGCACAAAATATTGGCAGATTTCAAGCTGGTCATCCTCTGATAGAGGCAGCCATTTCCAAATGGGTGCTTCCTACTGAAGCAAAGATGATGGATCCTGGGCTCTTCTGAAGGACTTCCTGCTACAATCAGGTGGAGGAAAGCAAGGGCTTTCTGTTTGTTTTAGGGAAGAATCAGGTAGGTCCCAGGCAACACACCAGTGAGTGAGGGATCACTGACAGATAAGAATGGTGGGAGCAGGGTGGGGTAGGAGTTTCCCAGGGTTGTTCACTTTTTGGAATCTGGAAAACACCTGTAGGTGAGAGCATGTAATCTTACTTTTAGATCTTTCCGCTTGCAGAACTGTTGGAACCATGCAATCCCAAATATTACCGAAGAGCTTTTGAGCTTGGTGCTACTGAGCATATCGGAGTCGGTCTCAAGAACTGTATTTTCAAGACCTGTTAAAAATTAGCCATGTTACTTCGTTTTTGGTCAAAAGTCAGCTCTCTTACAATAAAATGGCAAAAGATAGTTAGTATGCAATCTGCAATGTATATGCTTTGATGCACGTTTGATATTGTTTTATAGAATGGTGGGATATATATCTTGGCTAACCAGAAGGGCTGTGATGGTGATCGCCTGTATTATGACGGCTGCGCCATGATCTGTATGAATGGAGCTACAGTTGCTCAAGGACTTCAGTTTTCTTTGGATGATGTGGTAATGGATATACATAGGTATTATATATTAGAGCACTAGATATTCTTGAAAGAACATGACTCCTTATTAGGGCTAGTGTATAATGGGAACTTTAGTTATCCTGTGGCCATCAGTGAGAGCCAGGGTGGTGTAGTGGCTAGTGCTGGGTTTTGCCTGGTGAGACACAGGCCCAAATCCCTACCCATCCATGAAGCTCATTGAATGACTTGGGGCCAGTTGCCAGTTGCTGTCTCTCAGCCTAATGTGCCTCTCACTGTTGATGTGAAGATGAAATGGGGGAGTGAACCAATGTATTCTGCTCTGAGCTTCTTGAAGGGCAGGATAAAAATGTGATAGATTGGGCAGTGGGGTCTACTTTCATGTTAAAAATATGCTAGGAGAAACACCACCGCCAATAGAAACAAATCCTAGCAAAAAGAGTTTAAAAAAACTCAGTACCATATAAGCCGATACTTCTATCTTTTTCAGGAAGTCTTGGTTGCCACACTCGACTTGGAAGATGTCCGAAGCTACAGGGCAGAAATATCATCTCGTAATATAGCTGTAAGAATTTCTTATCTGTATTCTGTCATCTCTTTGTTAATGTATTTAAGTAGATATGTAGGAGGTACGACTCTTTACGAAACCAAAACTAAAATATTTAATGAGATGGTGGATTCCAGAGCAAATGAAAACCTAAGAATACTTGTGTGGATTAATCCTGCTGTTTCTGATGTTTTCTCAATTTTCTTTATGTTGTTTAGGCAAGCAAAGTGATTCCTTATTGCAGGATAAAAGTAAATTTTGCCCTTTCATGGTCTGATGATATAAACACACCTACAAGTGAGCCAATTCAGTGGCGGTATCATAGTCCAGAGGAAGAGATCAGGTAGGTGAAAATTTGGCAATGGGCAGCCTGCTCTTATCCTTTCCTGTAGCTGTTCCGCAGTGAACAGACATGCTTCCCAGCTGCTACTGTAGCATACATTGGCTGCGGTGACACGGAGCATTAGCCACGCGGCATAGACGGAAGATAGGCGGACTTTCCGGGCGTGATCTCACCGCAACATCTGGGGAGTGTAGAGCTCCCGTGACTACCCTCCGAAGACGCGCAGTAAAAAAGTAGTATTTCGGAGGTACTAGTTTCCGGGAACCGTGCGGCAAGAGCGGGCGACTGATCGCATCCCTGCCGGACTCCCGTGGCATCCGCCGCCCATCGGGTTGTTCCCCCCATGCCTCCAGAAGCGCCCAACAGCACATGCGCACAAAGATGCGCGGTGTCGTTGGGGTCGAGGGAGGGCCACGGGGGACTGCGATGGGGGTGAGCGGCAGTGGCCAGGCGGAGAGCGGGCCGTGTGTCCCGGGAAGGGCGGGCTGGCTGCTGGTGGGGAGGGGGGATCTGGTGGGTTACTCCCCCCTCCCCTCTCCTTGTGAGCAGCCCACGGACCCTGCCCGGAGTGGGCTGTGCACGGCCCTCCCAGAGGCGGCGGCTCGTTCCGTCCCCTTCCCATCGGCTGGATGCTCTCGGTGGAGGTGCGGATACTCGTGTGATTGGCACCTCCACCCTAACCACGGGACCTCGCCGGGACCTCGCCAGGACGTCTGATCCCGCAGCAGCGTGGTATTTTGCCCCGGGGCAAACAGCCACGCTCCCCCCCCCCGCATTTTCCTGGCCTATGTAAGGTGGAGAGTTCTGTTCTTTTTGCCTCTGATAACAGGAACAAATCTTGCTGCACCACCCAGCCTCGGAATCCAGTGGGAGGCAGCACAGTCAGTGAGCAAGTAGTAGAAGCTGGGAAATGGGCAACCACACATTTCTTCCTACAGCTGTTGTAACATGAACAGATGTTATTCTCTTACAGCTACTGAAGTAGTCTGTGGACAGCTCTTTGTCTCTAATACGGGGGATAGAGGTCCTAGTTGTACCACTTAGTTGAAATGCTGCATTGGGAACTGTTGGGAGTTGTGGACCTCAGATCTTTGTGTAATAATACTTCTGTGCCTCCCTCCCCAGTGGTATAATGATTTTAGTTTGGGGAAGGAGGCTACGTCCCAGGAATCTCCCTGTGGCACCTGTGCTGGGAGCTTTGAGCATGATCATTTGCTCTCTGTGGCATCCGTATTAGAACATGGTACATCTAGTTTAGTTCCTGCAAAGCTCTTACTTCAGATGCCCTTATGCTATCCACTGAATTCCTAATAATAGGTGTTTGCTGCTATCCACACTATATTTTTTTTCTTGTGCTGTCCAGAGTTTCAGTACTATTATCAGTGCCCTCTTCCCATAAAATGTTAAGAGATGATTAACAAATAATGGTCCAGGTCTTCTACAGTCTTTTTGCTGTGTGGACAGATTCTCTTGTAAGAGAGTATGTTTTGCCCAATCTGGATTGTCACTTTTTCTTGTGAGAGCACTAATTGTCTGTTTGGCTAATGCAGTTTGGCCGACATTTTATTTTTAATTCTTTAGAAAAGGATAAATAAGAGAAGCTCTAAAACTCCTGATCTGTTTCCTTTTATTTTATGTAACTTCATTCTATTTTATCTTCGAGGGGATTGATTAGAGGCAATCAAATAACCTGACCACTTTATTATAAAACATTTTTAATAAATTTGTCAAGAAACTGAAACATCTTTGATGATGTTGAAGAGTATTTGGTAATCCAAGAGATAAATAAGCTTGGTTTTGCTTATATCCCCCCCCAAATGGGGTTATTTTCGCAATTATAGATTAATCCCAAATGATCTTGTTTCCAAATTCTTCCCAAAGCAGTCTACAAGGTGTCCTTTCCAAAACTAATATGTAACGTGATTTGGAACAGTTTCTACCTTAAAAGCAGGGGGCATTTCCACTGTCCGCACTTAATTACTTCTCTACCATAGCTTGAAAACTATTTGATTACAGGTGTTAATTCTCTTTTACTAATGGGAAGGAGACTGACTAAATCCATCTTGCAGTTTATCTTTTCTCTATCATTGTACAATATCTCCTTATTTTCTCTTTTAATATGCAAAACTGTAGACTGAAGATAAAAACTTAACAAAGAGTGATTTGAATATGTGAAAGTATGTTTTTCTTCTCACCCTTGACCATCAAGCATTTATTAATAATAATGAATTAGCACTTCAATTCTAAACATATTCAGTGGAATTGGATTTCAGTTGGAACTGCCGAGGGAAACTGCAAACCAAAGTCCCATAGGATGCATCTATTGTTAAGCTGTACCATCTCAAACTATACTGCATGTTAGATGTGCTCATTTAGTGTAGAGTGCTTAGGAACGGCTGTCTAAAACTAGCTACTGTTAATTATGCTTTTCTAATGTAACAGTGCAAACTCATTTTGTGGATAAATGAAGTGGACTGCAGTCTGAAGGCTGCTTCTTTTGTGATGCTTTGTATTCTTCCAGCCTCAAATACATTCATTTTGTTTTAGTCATGAAGAATGCCAGGATTTAAAAAACACAAAACTGTCTCTTTTTTTCTTTCCCAAATGCGAAGGGCAGCCCTGAATGTTTTCTTCCTACTTGCTTTTTGCATGCACTTGAACAGGGAAAACTGCATTTTATACATAACTAATGAATGCAGTGCCTGGGGTCGCAGTGGCTCAGAGGTTAAGATGCTGAGCTGCAGACCGGAATGTTTGTAGTTTGGCAGTTCGAGACCCTAGTACTGTGTGACAGAGTGAGCTCCCATCTCTGGCCCCAGCTCCTGCCAACCTAGCAGTTCGAAAGCAAGAAATTGCAAGTAGATAAATAGGTACTGCTTCGGTGGGAAGGTAACAGCGTTCTGTGTGCCTCGGCATTTAGTCATGCCGGCCATATGACTATGGAGAAGTCTTCAAACAGCGCTGGCTCTTTGGCTTGGAAACAGAGATGAGGATCGCCCCCTAGAGTTGGATTCTACTGGCTTTCTAGCAAGGGAAACCTTTACTAATGAATGCAGTACACTTGTATCAGAACCAAAATACGCATATTGCATAAGAAGCAGCCTTTAGCTGTTGTCTTTGGCAAGTGGCAATTTCCCCTCCAGAGTGAGTAACTGTAAGCAGTGAGTGTGGTGGGCACAGTATAAATGGGAGGGCATTGCATGGCTGATGCCTGCATGTGAATTCTGGAGAGAAAAAAATCCTGCACAATCTATATTTTCTACCTTGAAACATCTCTCTGTTACTTTTTAGCCTTGGCCCTGCTTGCTGGCTTTGGGACTACTTAAGGCGTAGTAAACAGGTAAGAAGGATGCCCAGTCACCTAAATTTTAAGCATCGTATTTTTAGTACTAATGATGCTGGTAGGAACCATTTCTTAGACCTTGCTACTGCCTTCCTTTTGAAATCAGCAACAAAGCGAGTATTTGTAGAGGCAGTTTCTCCCTGTGAAAGAGGGCTTCTTTGTAATTAGATCTGCTTGATCTGATCCCCATTAATGGCATTCTGTAGACTGCATAGCTTAGGGGAGAGTGATCCAGTTGGTCAGCCGTTGTTGGTCTGAAGCAACAGAACACATTTAGAGTCCAGTGCCACCTTTAAGACCAACAAAGGTTTATTCAAGCGATGAGCTTTCGTGTGCCTGCACACTTGATCAAATACATTAGAATGGCAGGCAAGGTTCAAACGTATAGCCAGAGAATGAACAGCAAATTAACATGTGACATGATGATGTTCAAGGTATGCTAAGCGACGCTAAGATTCTCAGTCACTTCCCAAAATTAGAAAAGATACCTTTAGACAGGGGTCATTTCGTAGAAAAAGAGCTAGGGGGACTCATTAGCATAACTCATTAGCATATGCTACACCCCCTGACATCACCGGAAGTGTGTCATAAGGCCACACCTCCTGACATCACTGGAAATGTGTCATAAGGCCACACACCCCGCCCCCAACGAGCCCGGCCGCCGGTGCCGGCCTTGCAGCTCCACTGCCGAGCCCCATGAGGGGCCCGGCGGTGGACCTGCAAGGCCGGCGGGAGTGCAAGGAAGCCCCGCAAAGGCCCTCCCTGGCCCCAGGCAGGCAGGGGTGGGGAGAGGCAGGGAGGAAGCAACTTACCCTCCCTCTTCTCCTGCCTCCTCCTGGCTGAATGAGGGCCGGAAGCGGGGTGGCCGGAAGCAGGGGGCGGGGCTTCATCATGTGCCCCGCCCCCCGTACCTCACCCGGGGGAACTGTGTTCCCCCGCGTTCCTCCCCGAAATGACCTCTGCCTTTAGACATTTATCTGCTAGATTGACATATTTATTGCTTTACAGCTGTTGACCTTATAACCTTAACATGTTATTTAGTGTCGCTTTGCATATCTTGAACATCATCATGTTACATGCTAATTTGCTGTTCATTCTCTGGCTATAAATTTGAACCTGCCATTCTAATGTATTTGATATTCAAGGTATGAAAGCTCATACCTTGAATAAACCTTTGTTGTTCTTAAAGATGCCACTGGACTCTAAATTTGTTTTACGGGAGAGTGTTGGGAAAATCTGCTATGGCAACAGTAAGGACAGGGGAATTACCTTGTAATTAGGATGCTGTAGAGCAGTTTATTTTTCGCTCTAATGGGATTAATATTTAACTGAACTGGAACTGACTTGCTAGAGGCTATGTGATTTAAAGCTGTGATTCCCTGCCTTTTTGTTGTGGTGAACCATAAGACCAAATGTGCTTGGTATGGTGACTCACTTACAAAAAAAAAGCATGCACAAATCAGTAAAACCACAAAAGCCTGGGATGCGCTTTCATAGGCTTAATGACCCGTTCTTAGATCAGCATCTGCAGATGGGGCATTGCTTTTCAAAAGCTATGTGAGATAGTGTGTGCATAATTCTAAAACGGGGTGATGGTTTTAAAAATAAGTTGGTGATGTGATGAAATGACACTTGGGGCCAGATATAAGCAAGGTCAGACTTGGTGAGGTACCAGGGTGCAGATTTGATTACCTGAAGAATGCCCAGTCCCTGTATAACAGTCTGCAGTACCAGGGGAAAGTGGGAAAACTCTTAGTGGGCAAGAAGCATGACTAAGCCACATGCCTTAAGCTAGGCATAGCTATTGCAATCAGCTAGTCTTCCCCAGTGTAGCAGGTTATTAGGAATGCACATCAGAACTCTCTTGTTATCCAAGACTGGTGAGATGTTCCAGACAGGAGATTTAGTGGAGCTTTCACCAGATGAGCAGAGTATCTTGCAACCACAGGGCCACAGCAAGATGCTTGTACAGTTAGTCCCATTCCTTTGTGCTAACCCTACACACATCAGAGAGTCTTTTCCCCCTCACAGATGGTCATATTGAGCTGCAATACCATTAAGAAGAATTTACTCTCTAATAAACTGGTTTAAAGGTAAAGGTAAAGGTTCCCTTGCTCGAAAGCCAGTCGAATCCGACTCTAGGGTTGCGGTGCTCATCTCCGTTTCAAAGCCGAAGAGCCAGCGCTGTCCGAAGACATTTCCGTGGTCATGTGGCCGGCATGACTAAACACCAAGGCGCACGGAACGCTGTTACCTTCCCACCGAAGTGGGCCCTATTTATCTACTTGCAATTTCTTGCTGTCGAACTGCTAGGTTGGCAGGAGCTGGAACTAGAGACAGGAGCTCACCCTGTCTTGCGGCACCCGGGTCTTGAACCGCTGAACTACTGACCTTCCACAGCCTGCAGTTCAGCGTCTTAACCACTTGAGCCGCCGCAGCTCCATAATAAACTGGTTTACTTTTTCTTAACTGTATAATACTTGAAGAGCTGTCAGAAAGGACAGAGACTAGTAACACTCTGGTCTCTGGAAGTCTTGTACGACCCTCTGATTCTTGCATCTTTATAAGATGCTATGCACACCATCCTCCATAATCACAGTGTTTAGCTTCACTTTGGAGATGGGATATGAAAGATGAGTGACGTGATGTTTCACAGCACAGTTCTCTCGCATTTCAAGTATTCCATGCATGCTTAAGTCTGGCTGTCATTAGTTACTCCTTATCCTAATAACTTTCTCCAGTGCTACCTGCAAGTCTCTATAAAGACCACCTGTTTGTTTTTCTGCATTTTATATTGACTAAAAATGTATTAACACTGGATATAAGATCAGACAAAAGGAGATACTTCTTTCCTCGGTGAGTAATTAAATCAAAGCAATCGCTCCCTGTGGATATAGTGATGGCCATGAGCACAAATGGCTTTAAGAGGAGATTAGGTGGAATCATGGAGAGTAAAGGGAGCTGCCATAAAAAAAGCAGCAAACCTCTGAATGTCAGTGCTGGGAGGCAGCATCAAGGGAAGGCCTTGGTTTCTATGCCCTGTTTATTGGTCCTCCAGGGGAACTGGTTGGCTGCTGTTTGGAGCAGGATGCTGGGCTAGGTGGGCCACATGTCTGATCCAGCAGAGCTCTCTGTATGCTATTAGAAAAGGAATTTCCTTGTGCTAAAATGTCTTCAAGGAGCAATCATTATATTCTTTTGGAATTCTTGCTTGAATCACAGGCTAGTTTACATAATGAGTGCTGAAGAATGATAAAGATTTGGGTTTTGAAGAGTCAAGACACTTGGTTCCTAACAATGTTTTTTCTCCCCTTGCTGCATCTGTTAAGGGAGGATTTCTCTTACCTCTTAGTGGTGGTGTGGACAGTTCTGCTACAGCCTGCATTGTGTACTCAATGTGTCTTCAGGTTTGTTCTGCAGTATGGAATGGAAGTAAGTGTGCCTGGACAGTGAGATTGCCAAAGATTAGCTGTAGATTCCAACATCATGCATTGCTTTTTCATACCTCCACACCAACTTTTATGCTGAAAAATCCTTGAGTGTCTTCCTTAGAACCTCTACATGCTTCAACAGATTCTGGGGCATATTCTCGGGATGCACACTTGGTTCCTCTGTGGCATGGATTAGGTATGTTGGACCTCACCGTAGCTGTGTAGGAACTAAATGTGTTCTTAAACACCCTCCAGAATTATCATGCAAACCTGCTCTACAGGGGCAGATCAGTAGTGGCTGGCAAGCAGTGTTTTATGAAAGCTTACCTTCTGTTGCTGATGTTCTCAATATATCTCTTCTGGTAAAGTGGGTCACTGGAACAATATTTGAAAACCATTTTTTTGGAATATGCCCTGCCACCTATGATGTATACTTTAACCTTGTACAATTTGATTTTGGGCCTCTGGGACAATTTTTTAAAATTAAGTCCAATATATAATTTTTAAAATGATGAGAAGCAAGTATTGGAGCCTTTAGGTCACACAAAAAATCTTCCTTGGGGTTTGATATTTTAGTTCCTAATACATATTCTAACTGTAGCCTGAATCTTAGGGGAAATTGCAAACTAATGCATAAGAGCAATATTTATTTCCAAGAAATTCTTTCAGGGAGACCCTTTCTGGGTGTTGATGATAAGAAATTTAGTTTCAGAAGGAGTTTTTACAAAATATCCAGTGTAAAAGAATAATGGTTCTGAGTCAGCTAACATCCGTGTTGTTGAAACCAGTGACAAAATTATTTTGACAGAAATACATCACTGGACTAATCATCTTGCAGGAGACATTATGGACTGCCTTGGAGTTTTTTTGTCTCTGTCGGCATCTTGCTTTTGATAGTTTGATTGTTTTAACTTGATTTTATTATATGTTGTTGTCATTTATATTCTAAGTGCTATGAGCCACCCTGAGCCCATTTTGGGAGAGGGCGGGATATAA
Organism: Gekko japonicus; assembly: GCF_001447785.1. NCBI lineage: Eukaryota > Metazoa > Chordata > Lepidosauria > Squamata > Gekkonidae > Gekko > Gekko japonicus. Next base: position 1,208,269 of record NW_015174844.1, on the reverse strand, counting down.
GCCAAACACACACACACACACACACACACACACACACACACACACACAAATATTTGCTGCTAACTTAAGCCCCAGTGCTTTCATCTTGTTTTTGTCATGACTAATTTTAGCTGGATCAGTACAAATATACAGAAAGCATACCATCTGTTGAAAACATTTTAACACCACTCTTCCACATGTTCTCACTTTACTTCATAACAGCATAGCGTTACTTTAGCTCTCGTTTAAGTATAGAATTCTTCTTACAGTGACTTGGAAAAAAAGGTGTCCAGTCTAGCCAAAGTTACAACACACTATTTAAAGTCCCATAGACTTTGGTGGGAATGATTTAAGCGTGTGCTTGACTGTCGAGGTGAATTTAACAGGGCAGAGTCTAGAATGCTGAAAGAACACTTTGTTGAGATGAAAAATTAATTGATGGTTTGGATCCTAAGACATCTTTCCACTTGCACAAGCGGAAGTTTATTATTAAAGCATCACAAATAGTCACTTGACTTTGCATCCTGCAATAAATTTCTACTTGTGCAGCTGGCAATACAAGCAGAAGTTCGACCTGAGTCAGCTGCCAATTGTGTTGGCTGGAGCATTAATGCTTTCATAAAGAATGCTGTTCATGCAAGCAGTTCTTGCTTAAATCTCTTGCTTAAATCTGTTGTAATTTGTGGTAATATTTTATTGTAATTTATTGTTTTAAACTATATGTTATTGTTTTAACTCGGCACACCGTGCCCTTGTTAGCCGCCCTGAGCCTTCGGGGTAGGGCGGGATATAAATGTAAATATAAATAAATAAATAAGTTCTGGGACAGAGTCAGAGCATGAATGGAACTGTGCTTAACTCAATACATTTCCATGGGTGCTATGTAGGGTCCAAGCTTTGTTTTTTGGAATTCTCTCAGGTTTAATTTTAGTTTAATATCTTATACAAAATCTGAATGACAGTCAGTCCACGCACTGGAACACATTTAAATCATATGATTTAAGAACTGCTAGAGAACAGAATCTTGTATGTTTTCCAAACAAAATGAACACCATTGCTATCCTAAGCAGATTTACAACCTTCTAAGTCCATTGGACAGACATATTTCAGAGAAGGTGGTCTTTCATCTCTATGTTTAATGTCTTGTTTTGTAAGCTTAACTGCATAAGTAAGCTGAAGTTTGAATTTTACTCCAGCACAGTGGGGTATTTTTGTGAAATAGTTTGAAAGATGCTAATTCCTTTCAAAGTCAGCCATGAAAGGATGTATTTATTCAGCTTACCTCTTCTTTGTTTTCTTATCCCCCCCCCCTTGTTCTCTTCAGATCAAGGTGTACTGAGTGATGTACATAAGATAGTGAATGATGAAGCCTACACACCAAAGGATCCTCGGGAATTTTGCAGACGCATCCTGACAACTTGCTACATGGCTAGTGAAAACTCTTCTCAGGATACGTATGACAGAGCCAAATCCTTGGCTGAAGAAATAGGCAGGTACGGAAATAATCAGCTTGTAAAAAGCACAGTGTAAAGGAAAGCTTTCAGGCCTCAGTTCAACCTTAATTGCAAGCAATTAGTCGCATTTAAGAAGTAATGGCACTTGTGGATATTCAATCAAGGGCACGCATCTGCTATTTACATAGGTGTCCCCAACATGGTTCCCTTGGGCTCCATGGCACCTGCCACCACCTTAAGTGGTGCCCACCAAGGGTGGAGCTAGGTGGGCCTATTGCCTAGAACAGCTGATGGCACATTGGAGATCTGATTGGCTGTGCAAATTAAAACAATGTTGCTTTGTCAACAGCTGCCACCAGTTTAGTTTTATTCTCTCTCCCTCCTTTTCCCAAGTGTATTTTAAAATTGCCCCTCTTCTCCCTTGCATTTGGGACATCCTCTGGGGCAGTGTTGTCTCTGCCTCCCTCAGCAGCCCGTTTCCAAATGTAGATCACTCCTACTGGACTGTGAAGTTTGTAGGGTTTTCTAAACAAAATTGGTCACATTGGATTGCCTGAGATATACATTTATATTCCACCAAGTAGTGTTCTTGTAATTGTGACTTTTGCCTTCATTGTATGTTGCATTATTTGTACTGGGGTTTTAAAATTTTGTGTAATTAAGGATGTGACAGACTGATGTTTGCCACAGAGGTGCCATTTACAGATGGAGTCGCTCCCTCACCTCAATCTTTCATCCAACGTTTTGTAATTTAATCTTTAGTATATCAAACATCAGGTCTTGCTGTGAATCTTGAACTCCACCTGCTACCACTAGTATCTTTTCTCACCCCTCTCAATCCCAGAGTGATATCCCTGGTTTGTCACTACCTGATCTGGATTTTGAGGGTCCAGCTATTAAAGATTCAGACAATGTGTGTTACTCTCCATTTCAGCCCAATAGTTCTAGGATTCTGTAAGATGGTAGAGTAAATAAGGACCCAAATGACACACTCCTTTAGAAATACACTGATCTGAGAGAATGAACTTAAAGGGTTCCAGGGAGCCTTCCAATCCTGGCTCTGTGTCTTCGGTCATGTTACTGTGTGACCTGAAACAGCTTTCCCCCTTGCCAGCGACCTCCCTCTCCTTCTTGCAAATTAACACTACTGTTCCCTGTGGCAGCACTCTAGTCCGAAGTAGTAATGTCTACAAATGTTTTCCCAAATACATACAGCGTCACATGCCATTACCATACTTCTTGGGGGTTGTTGCATGTGAACGCTGCACAGGTTTATGTAGATGTCCGAAATAGAATACAGCTGTTAGTAGAAGTCACAGCTTCCTGTAGAACACTGTGATAGAACATAGCTTTTGGGAGGTATGTGTATGGGGATGGCGACTCTGCTGCCAAACTGGGAGGTAGTGCCTTTTACAGCTGTTACGATCTAAGCTGTGAAAAGGCCAAAGGAAGTGTAGCTTCAAACTACTGTGGGCTGGGGTTACCAGTGTGTCTCTGACACTTTCTAAAACACAACAAAAATGTATATGAGAGTGTGAGAGAGAGTTCTGAAGGTCTTTTGTAGATCTGGTCTGGAGGCAAGAACACAGTGGCTTTTGTAAAGATGGTGGCAAGGCTAGAGAATGTGGATATTGCATATTTTTACTGAGGATTTTGTGTGACAGTAATCTAAGGCATATCTTCAATACTGGTGTGCTACAAAACAGAGTATTTATTCCTTTTAGGAAATTAAAATACTTTAAGACCAATGACAAACATCTGGATTGAGTCATAGGGATGCGAAGACTACTGTTCATTAGAACTAATATGTGCTTCTCTTCCCAGTTATCATATAAACATAAACATAGATGGAGTTGTGAAGGCTGTTTGGGGGGTTTTCAGTGCAGTGATGGGACGATTGCCCCAGTACTACATATGTGGAGGCAGCAGCCGGGAAAATCTGGCCCTACAGAATGTGCAGGTACAATAATGTAAAAGTGTGATTTACTTACTCTTGTTCCAGGAGGAAAAACAGTTTTTCTCTCTGACAGAGGAGGAGCTGCTGGTTTACTTAAGGTTCCTTGTGTAGGGATTTTGGGCAGTATGAGCATTGCAGAGATGGATTTTGAACTCTGATTTCTCCATCTTAAAGCTGAAATAAAGTTAATGTTTCTTGTTGCGGTTTAATGCTGTACTGTCTCTTGGCAACATCTGTTGGCTTCCTTAGGGAAGGAGGAATTCACTTTCTGACTGCTGTTCTGGTAACATTTTTTAAAAGTCTCTGATTTGCAAGTTGCTGTCACTTATTCCCGTATTGTTCTTAATGGCCACTGTTGGAATCTCTCTACACATCTGATGTAGCCTGCCATTTTCATTTTGTAAAAATCTTGTTTCCGAACTTCATTTCTAGGCTAGAATAAGAATGGTGTTTGCCTACCTGTTTGCACAGCTATGTCTTTGGACTCGTGGAATACCCGGTGGACTGTTAGTGCTTGGATCATCTAATGTGGATGAAAGGTCTGTACATCTTAAAACTCTTGGGTATTAGGAATGAAACTGTCAACTGGCTTGTGCAAATATCTGAAATGCCGGCAGCAGTGAAAATACTGTTTTGTTTAAGCATGGGATTAGTAACGGTCTCACTACCAAAGATAACTGTCCCATTTTCTCACGTTGCCCTGTGTAGTGTTTCAGATGATGTTTAGGAATTCAGAAAACTCTTTAATCTCTGTACTGCAGTGGTCAGGACTTGGGTGCAGAGAGAAGCATTGTACACTTCATTCTAATCTTGTTTGCTTTGTTAAATGTTTCAGTCTGTGTGGTACATAGTGCCTGGTCAGGTACATGGACTGAGGAGTATTTTGTGTACATATGTGTGACATACCTAGGGTCTTCTCAATCGAATTCATGTATCTGATTTTTTAAAAAATTGCTTGCACATGACACTGAATAAATTGGCTGAATATTTGAATAAACAGAATCTAGCTTTATCTGTGGTTATTTGCTGAAATGGCAAAAAAATGTAAAATGTAAGTGCTGAGGTTTGGGTGTTTACTGTGGATGGGATGGGGTACCCAAGGGATGCTGTGGTTTCTTGCATTGTCTCTAGAGTAGTTCATTAAGAATTCTTCTTCCCTGGAAGCATCTGAGAAATAAGAAGGCTGAATTAGCCACGTAACAGGGTTTCTTAGATGACTCTGAGGTTCTGAGAACCTTTAGGTGCATGCAGGGGCTTGGCTTGCACACATATATTTGGTAGCTTTCCTCAGTTCCTAACAGGAAGCTTCCTTCATTGCTTTCAGAAATTGCTATCTGAAAGTCCTGTTAGTTGCCAAAGCATCTCACAAACTAACAGTGGACCTGCCGCAAGGAAAGACCAGTCAGGAAACAAGTAATGTGATGCTTTAGACTATAGGGTTTGTCCTAAAAAAAAACATTAACAATGTTCTCACTGTTTTAACTAATCAACATCTCATGAGCAACTGCAACACTCTCTTTTTTAATGGATTGAATAATAAATAAATATTTCTGCTGTGCCCCTCAGTCTTCGAGGATATTTCACAAAGTATGATTGCTCCAGTGCTGATATCAATCCTATTGGTGGAATTAGCAAAAATGACTTGAGGAGTTTTATACAACACTGCCTTGAGAATTTTCACCTAACAGCACTCAGAAGGTGAGGAGTAAAGTTTAAAGCTTTGGCCCTGCATATATTCTGTTATAAATTGAGTTAGAATCTGGACACTTCCTCCTCCTGTATATTACTTAGTATTAAAGAACTGTAATTTTTATTATGATTCTTGTTGTGACATCTAACATGATTTTAGTTGCGTTCTGAATACCTAGTGAGGAATTGCTTACCCCTGTCTGGGGACCAATTACATTCAGATAGTCCTTTCTAAACATGATATATCATGCACATTTGGACCTCCATTGAAATGACATGACACATGCAAAGGGGTGCAAGGTACAATCAGCGTCAAGTGGGATCTCCCCAGTTTGCTTCAAATATTGTCCTTACCAAGGATCGATTGATTTATTAACATATTTATATCCCAGGGTTTCCCCAGGTGGTTGTTAAAATGTAAATGTGTGCTCTTTGGACATGCACAATATAACAAAGGAGTCTTAGAGTACCTTAAAGACTAAAAAATGTATTATGGCGTAAAATTCCATGAGCCAAATTCTGTTTTGTCAGATGAATTCAGTGTCACTGTTACATTCAGTTGCAGAGAAATGCACACCGAGAGCTGCAAAGAAAACAGAGGGGGAGGGTTCCTAAAATGACATGCCAGAAGTCCCTGTTTTCCAGGACAAGGTGTGTGTTGTTACATTGTAGAGCACAAGTGAACAAGAGCAAACATTCCACTCCCAGCTGTTGGTGAATGTTCAGATTATTGGTGTCCCTATGTCCCTGTGCACCAACTATGGTCATCAGGCAGCCATTTGATGGTTATCCCACTGCTTAAAGCAGCCCATCTGGCATTGACCAGAGCCTGGGCCTTTTATTTATTTTATTGCATTTATACCCCGCCCTCCCCGCGAACGGGCTCAGGGCGGCTCACATTGGGCACAAAGTGCATACAATATACAAGTTTACAGAATACAAGTACAAAATTAAAACCGGCTAAAATCAGTTCCACAGATGCATAAATAAATTCCTGATACCTTACGTAGCAGGGGGAAGGCTGGGGGAATGGAAGATGTTGTCCAGTCCCCCCCAGCGGTCTCTCTCTATAGCGGCGCGGTGATGTTAGTGGCCGTGATGTAAGTGGCCGTGGCGGCTCCTACTCATAAGCCTGTCAGAAGAGCTCCGTCTTGCAGGCCCTGTGGAACTGCACCAAGTCCTGCAGGGCCCTGATCTCCGGGAGCTCATTCCACCAGGTAGGAGCCGCCACTGAGAAAGACCTGGTCCTTGTTGCCACAAGCTTGGCCTCCTTAGGGCCCGGGATCACCAGTCGGTATTGTGATCCCGACCGAAGTGCTCTTTGGGGAATATATGGGGAAATGCGGTCCCTCAGGTAGGTCGGACCCTGGCCATGTAGGGCTTTAAAGGTAAGCACCAGCACTTTGAAGCGGATCCGGTATGCTATAGGCAGCCAGTGCAGCGCTTTCAGCACAGGTCGGATGTGCTCCCGGCCCGAGGCGCCCACCAACAACCTGGCCGCAGCATTCTGCACCAGCTGTAGCTTCCAGATTTGCGACAAAGGCAGCCCCATGTAGAGAGCGTTTTCCATCATGGCTCCAGCTCTGTGGAATGGACTCCCTAAAGAGATTAAAGGACCCCCTCCTTGGAGAGCTTCAGGAGGTGTTGTGAGATCTGCCTGTTTACCAGGGCTTTTGAGGGGGTTTGAGTAGTGGGCATCTTTTAAGGGGCAGGGGAAGGGATTTGGGATGTTATTTTATCTTTGTTTTTAGCTGGGGATGTTTTAACTGTTATTGTAAGCCGCCTTGAAAGGTGGTATATGCTTTAATAAATGAAAGAACAAATGAATGTTCAATATAATTTTCAGTCCTATTGGACAGCATGGAGGTGCTTTGGAAAGTGGTTTTGTGATTTATAGTTTTTTTCTGAATTACAGAGGTATACTGGGAAGTGTATAATGTATTGTTTGGATTTTTTTTTTAAATGACATCTTTTCATTTGTGTCTGTACAAAGCTACATACAGATTCGTTTATTTTATAATGCTTTTATCCTGCCTTTTTCCCCAGTCAGGACCAAAACAGCTTACAAATAGTACTCACTTCAAAAATGAACACTACCATACAATAGGCAGCACTAAAAAATTCACATGACATGGCTCAAAGGAGTGACAATCCTTTCCCCCAAACAGATGTTCCTTCAGGGCTGAGCAGCTAGTTTCCCTCAGCCTTAGTTGAAATTTTCTCCCTGTTCTGGAGACAGGAGTTCTTGTTGTGCCTCAGGAACAGAGGAATGTGGAGCTGCATAGTTGGTGGTCTCCCTTAGCCCTGGCTGGAGCTCCCTCCACCCTCTGACAGCTATGCTGTGTGAGGCTGCCCAGTAACTTGTGTGTGAATGAATTATCGAACTATGAAATGGACTGGGGTAAAATCTAAATAAACAATACACAGAACTTTATGTTGGTTAAATTCACGTTCATACCTGTGAGATAAATATCATGTCCATCTATGTAGCTTTTAGCAAAATAATAATTCGCAGTATATGCTTTACATACACAATCATATTTATTTTTGTTGATCATTTTTGGATTTTCAGGACATGGAACACACTCAGACAGTGATGGAAATAAGTCTTTTTCAGCAAGGGTAAGGCTGAGCAGATGAACACCCAGGAAGTGCCATGACAGGGCAAGCACTTTTCATGCAGATGATTCCAGGTTCATTCCTTGGTAATAAGGTAAAGGTAAAGGTTCCCTTGCTCGGAAGCCAGTCGAATCCGACTCTAGGGTTGCGGTGCTCATCTCCGTTTCAAAGCCGAAGAGCCAGCGCTGTCCGAAGACGTTTCCGTGGTCATGTGACCGGCATGACTAAACACCAAGGCGCACGGAACGCTGTTACCTTCCCACTGAAGTGGTACCTATTTATCTACTTGCAATTTCTTGCTTTCGAACTGCTAGGTTGGCAGGAGCTGGAACCAGAGACGGGAGCTCACTCCGTCTTGCGGCACCCGGGTCTCGAACTGCTGAACTACCGACCTTCCACAGCCTGCAGTTCAGCGTCTTAACCACTTGAGCCACCACAGCTCCTCATTCCTTGGTATCTCCAGTTAAATAATCCCTGGTTGCATGTGTTGGGGAAGACTTTCCTCTGCTTGTGATCCTGGAGAGCCGCTGCTAATTAGAGCAGACAGCCCTGGCATAAATGGGCCAATGTTCTGCCATAGTATAAGGTAGCTTTATATGTTCAGCCCTGGAAGGAAGGAAGGAAGCCCTGGAAGTTATCCTATCAGGAAGCTCTCGCTCTCTCTTTTTGTAGGAGACTAAAACTACTCCTAACCTGATGGATTTCCTTTTCCTACACAGTATTCTTTCTGCACCACCAACCGCAGAATTAGAGCCACTAAAGGAAGGACAAGTAGCTCAAACAGATGAGGTAAAGAGCAGTGAGTATGAAACCCACTGTAAGTCTTATATATGGTTGTGCAGACATTTGCAATTAAAAACAAATAATCAGCAATGGGAAACCACACTTTTTTTACCTGTGCTAGATAAGCAAATCAGTCCACAGTTGCCTACTTTTCCAAAGGTATTTCTGCTGCACAAGTCTTCCCAAATATTGGAGACTGCACTGGGCACATACCAGAATGCTCCTGTACTCACATGAGGCAATGGCATCATTCTGTCATTCCTGCAGAGCAGACTTCTGCACATTACCAGCGTGGCCTGAAGCACAGAGAAGTTCTTAGGAATTCACAAAGCCCGGAGAACCACATATCTAATTTGTAGAATCTGGAAGGGACCTCCAGGGTCATCTAGTCATCTAGTCCACCCCGAATTGGTAGGGTGCATTCTTTGTTCAATAGACCCTTGGATTGTGTATGAAAGGTACTGGTTTAAATCAGGTTTTATTTAAAGCAGTTTTTAAAGAAATTAACCGAATTATCCCGCTATGTATTGAACTGACTGTTTTTTTCCATACTACTACTACTGCCGTGCAGTGTTAAGTGTTGGCATCCCAATGTAGAGCATGTTACAGGAGTCTAGCCCTGAGGTTACAAAAGTATGGCTTAGTATGGCCAGATCAGTGAAGTCTGAGGAGAGAGCTGGCACTCCATATATTGCTTTTCAGACAGCAAGGCTGGATCCATGAGCACCCCCAAGCTCTTAACTTGCTCTGTGAATGTCAGTTCCATCCAAAGCAAGTGGGTCTGTTCCCCCCAAAGCATCAGTCTTCCCAACCAGCATTACCTCCATTTTGTCTGGATTCAGCTTCAGCTTGTTCTGCCTTAGCGACTGCACCGCAGCCTCAAAGCATTGGTTTAGAGTTGAGTTGGATGCATCTGGAGGCTTAGATAATGAAATATAAAGGTATGTGTCATCTGCATGTTGAGGGCATCCAGCCTCAAAGCTGCAGTGTAATGTGGCTCTTTATGAATTAGGACATCGGCTGTGAATTAATGTCTTCTTTTGTTTGTCTTGTCTCTTATTTTGTGTGTATGTGTTTAATTTCAGGCAGACATGGGGATGACATATGCTGAGCTCTCCGTCTATGGCAAATTACGGAAAATAGCCAAAGCTGGACCTTACAGTATGTTTTGTAAGCTGATTAACATGTGGAAAGACATTTGTACTCCAGCAGAGGTAACAGAACTTTCCTGATGCTCCCATTCCTCGCAGATCAGGAGAGTGATTTTTTAAAAGAGCAGTCTGTTACACTATACATTGTAGGTATTATCTTGTTTTTGCTGCTTTCTACTTTTGTGATCTGTTTTCTGCAGTATTAGATAATTCCTGTGTTTTGACACATACAACAGATTTTCAAGGACATATTTATTGTCTAAATATGAATAATTTTGGTAGCGATGAATATGCAATAATGTATTTGACAATACAGCGTTAAGGAGTTCAGTGTTTTCATTTTTACAAAGTTTGATATATTTGAAAGAGATCATTTCTGTCCAAATAGTACATTTGTTTTCTATACCACAAATTTGTTTTATAATTTCAGCTTTTATTTTTTCCTGACTCTCAGATGGCAAAAATTAAGATAGAACTATTGAGGTATCCATAGGGTGCAGCAGTTTTCAATGTTCTCTCAAATACTGGGTATATTTGCAGAGGTGTGTATGTAGAAAATTAATGCATTCCATAAATATGCCAAAATAATGCAGTTTTATATGTTAAGTTATAACTGATACATTTGATGTTGTTAAAGCAGTAAAATAAGTTTAGGTTTGATAGGAAAGGGAGTATGGTAAGGCATTTCCAGAAATACTGGATCGCTAATTCAGACATCACATCCATCTGCTGTGTGAGGGGAGAAGGGAGAGAGTGTGTGTGCGTGTCTCTCAACCAGGCACATACCCATCAGAAACAATATGTTCAATATGTGTGAATTGATACTGATTTTGTCTTTGTGCTTTGATATTTTGAATAGCCATACTTGAGACACTAGTGAATAGTGGATGCATTGTTCTGGGTGTATAAAACTAAAGTAGTGCTCCTTTCTAGAGAACTTTTCTTATTTAGACTTCTGATCAAAGTTTGCAAAACTTTGGGACCCTGAAATACTGTGTTTTGTACACCAGGTGGCGTCAAAGGTTAAGCATTTCTTCAGAATGTATTCAATCAATAGACACAAAATGACTGTTCTCACCCCATCCTACCATGCTGCTAACTACAGTCCTGATGACAACCGGTTTGATCTGAGGCCTTTCCTTTATAATTCTGCCTGGTCCTGGCAGTTCAGGTGTATAGATGAACAGGTAAGCCTCAAAGAGTTTGTATGTAAGTATTGAAGTAATGTAAAACTCTAATAGGCAGAAAATAATAAATGTAAAGCGCTAAAAAATTATATGGAAATGATTGCTAAATGTCTGTATGCTAAAGCAAATAATTGTTATTAAAGCCCCAGGTGCCCATTTTATTTCTGACTGGTAATTTTTGTTTAATTCATATCCTATCCGTACTCTGTTGTAGAGTAGCCTCCAAGAATAACTGGGTACCCCAAGGTCACCCAGTGAAATTCATGGCTGACCACTGATTGCAAACTGGGTTTTCCATACATAGTACAGGAGCCTCTGTTGGACATGCAATTTGTTTAAAAGCATCTAGCTTCTAGAACTAGTTTCTGGTTGTCTGCATTTAGATCTGTGGATATCAAAATATGAAGTGGCTGTCTTTAAGGTATCACAAACCTATCTCAACCTCCAGATTTGGGGTGGTTTTTTTTAATGTGAATAGGGAAATGAATTGTTGAGGTCTGTCAAGCCAGTGTTGATAGCCACATGAACTGTGTTTTTGTGTGTTGGTGGCATGAAGTGTCAGTGGAAAAACTGCATCGTTTTCCACAATGTTTGTTCTCACCTGCATGTATCTTTGCAGGCATGCTGTGGATATTCATGGCCATGCTACTTTCTTTCTTTTGCAATACATGCTCTCTCACCTGTACAAAAGTGGGTTTATCCCAGCCAAAGCACCCATTTTTAAAATTTCATTGGCAGGTTTTTATTTCATAGGGCAGGTTTGAACCAATTTTCTTTCCCTAAAGAAGGGTTGTAAAGGCGTAATTAAAGTCCTGCTTTATGTCGGATCTGCCATTTTGGCTTTGAGATAGGTGGACTTCCATCAGTAATGAGTCTGGACTTAGGCCTGGATATGGCTCTGAAGACTGGGCACTGGAAGGTATGGAAAACATCAAGCAGCCATAATAATTATGACTGGCTTGTGGTCCTCAGTCACAGTCTTAACATATTTAATATAAATATATTTGCTGCAAAAGTGCTGGACAGAGGAATGTTAACACCTCCACATTTTGCCTGCCAAAGATTTACACCTTGGTTGCCTTTAATAATATGTTTATGCATGCAATAAAATGCTAATTCCCACGTCCCTGAAATGCCAGACATGCTGTAATAGTATCTGACTTCCTGGAAATTCAAGATAAAAGATGCCATGTAGGCCCTGCTTTAAGGGGGGGAAAAAGCCTTGTATTGTTTTTCCATCAATTTTTCCACAACTCTAGACCTGACCCAGTCATAGTGAAGTCAAAAGCAAAAAAATTCTTGCCGGCTTCAATGAGAGCTCATTTGGACATTATTGCAGGGTCATATTTTTAAAATTGTTCTGTGCCTGTAATAATTTATGGGTATGATTAATCAGGGCTTAAGTATCTAATTATCCAGCATATTGGTGCAGTCATTAGCTTTTGCCAGGTGCCTGTGCAATATTGTCAGTGCTCTCAGCCTTGTGTGGTGGCAGGACTGCATAAAGTGTGATGCTGGCAACCTGATGGTTTGCTTTCTTGGTGTGCATAACAGGAGAGATGGTGCCCCTTGTTTCTGTTGATTCTCCAGGCCCCCTTTAACCAGTCTTGCAACTCCAACCTCACTCACTGTGTGCACACATCTGGTCCAGGTAGCGGTGTCTGCTGCCAATCTAAAACAGTATCTTTTCCTAAAGCCATGTAGCTTCCAACATTTCCCAGCAGAAGGGGACCTCAGCCTTGTTAAGTTGGTGGGGATTTTGGGGATTCTGAGAAAGGGTAGGGGGTGTCAAGAGGCTGGCCGGCCTAGCAGTCTCTTCACTTTTCAGAAATCTTGGTCCAGGCTTGTGCCTACAAGGTCATGGAAACTTCTCTCTGTCTTTGGGAATTCAAAGTCATGCTGACTGCAGTTTCAGAGAGCAAGATAAGGAGAGATGGGAGTCTGACACAGGTGCTGGCGAAGTCATGGGGCCTAGAGGTTTCAAGGCCATGAAACTGAGAGGGACTTTCACCTGCACGTTCCATCTGGTTAGTGCAAGGACCCCTGGGTGAGAAAAGGTGGCTTGCTTAATTGGGCCTGTGTACAGCTGCAGAGTATGTGGCCTTGTGCTGGCATTGCACCTAATTGGTTAGGAACCCTGCTAGCAACATTTGTTGTTCAGTTGCACAGTCCAACTCTTTGCGATCCCATGGACCGCATCACGCCAGGCCCTCCTGTCCTCCGTCGTCCTCTGGAGTTTGCTCAATTTCATGTTTGTTGCATCTATGACACTGTCTAACCACCTCATCCTTTGCCATCCCCGTCTTCTTTGACCTTCAATCTTTCCCAGCATCAGGGTCTTCTCCAGTGAGTGCTCCCTTCTCATTTGGTGGCCAAAGTATTTGAGCTTCAAGTTTCATTATCTGGCCTTCCAGGGAACAGTCAGGGTTGATTTCTTTTAGGATTGACTGATTTGTTCTTCTTGCAGTCCAAGGGACTCTCAAGAGTCTTCTCCAGCACCATAGTTCAAAAGAATCTATTCTTCGGCGCTTGGCCTTCCTTATAGTCCAACTCTCGCAGCCATACATTATTACTGGAAATACCATTGCTTTGACCATACAGACTTTTGTTGGCAGGGTGATGTCTCTACTTTTTATTATGCTGTCTAGGTTTGACATCGCTTTCCTCCCAAGGAGCAAGCGTCTTTTAGTTTCATGGCTGCAGTCACCATCTGCAGTGATCTTGGATCCCAGGAATGTGAAGTCTGTCACTGCTTCCACGACTTCCCCTTCTATTTCCCAAGGCGTGATGGGGCCGGATGCCATGATCTTAGTTTTTTTTATGTTGAGTTTCAAGCCAAGTTTTGTGCTCTCCTCTTTCACTCTGAGCAAGAGGCTCTTTAGGTCCTCTTCACTTTCAGCCATTAGAATAGTATCATCTGCATATCTAAGGTTGTTGATGTTTTCCCCAGCAATCTTAATTCCAGTTTGTGATTTATCTAGGCCGGCATTTCACATGATGTACTCTGCATATATATTAAATAAACAAGGTGACAATATATATCCTTGTCGTACTCCTTTTCCGATGCTAAACCAATCAGTTGTTCCATGTCCAGTTCTAACTGTCGCTTCTTGACCCTTATACAGGTTTTTCAGGAGACATGAGAGGTGGTCTGGTACTCCCATCTCTTTAAGGACTTGCCACAGTTTGTTACAATCCACACCCACCAAAGGCTTTAGCGTAGTCAATGAAGCAGAAGTAGATGTTTTTCTGGTACTCCCTTGCATGATCCAGCGAATGTTGGCAATTTGGCCTCTAGCTCCTCTACCTCTTTTAATCCCAGCTTGTACTTTTGGCAGTTCTCTATCCATGTACTGCCTAAGCCTAGTTTGTAGGATCTTGAGCATGGCCTTACTAGTATGTGAAATTAGTGCAATTGTGCGATAGTTGGAACATACCTGATTGGTTAAGGTTACCTAACTGGCAAAATATTTGATTGGTGAACTAGAATCATGCCATCATAGACAGTTTGCTATAAAAGAAGACCCTCCATTCCAGTCTTTGCCCTTTGTCTGGAATTTATCTGCTTTGAGTCACCTCTTGATTCTGAACCAGGTGGCCCTTGCTGGCCAGAACACCTGTCTTGGACTTTGGGCTTTGAAACTCTGTTGAACTCAGTCTGGTCAAGTAACGTCTGGATGAGAGAACCAATGTTTGTAAAAGTGGCTTAGGTTAGATATTTAGTTTTTATTATTTTCTCTTTGCTGCTCACTGCTCTTGTATGTTGTATCACTGCCCATTTCTTTAATAAACCTTATTAATTACATTTGTGGTGTTCTTGGGTTTTGGGGTTTCAGTCTGAATCCAGTACTTTAGCCCTTTATTGGCTTCAGCTATCAGAGTAATTATTTCATGGAACTCAGCTTGCAAGTGTTCCAGCTTGCAGGGCTGACTTCTCTGTTTAGACCTTGGAGGGCTGGAGACTCAGTCCCTTGATCTCTGTCTGGTGGGTCAGAAAAGGGGACTGGTGGCAGGTTACCTTGGGATTCACTCACCATCATTTTGTGGTTTTGTTCTTCACCAACCTGTTAAGGATTAACTTTGGACAGTGGATGCCCCCACAAAGGAATTGTCATGGGAAGGAGGCCAACCACAGAATGTTGGGAGTTCCATGCCATCCTCCTGTGATGGGGGCAGCTGTTTCTGAACTCACACTGCCTGTGGAAAGGATATTCTGAAGCACCTCCAGTTCTAATGAGATGGAGGAAAATTCTGCTCACAAGGAAGCATGCCCAGCTTCTGGTAGAAATGGCAGTCTGTTATTTAGTCACAGTACCACCTGCCATTTAAATAAGCCCACTTCCAAGTGAGCCTGCTGTCAGAACTTTGGATGCTGGTGTCCACTTGCAGGCAGATCTGTGTGTCGGTTGGTGTGCCAGTTTTGCTGCTTGAAACTGCAGGCTGGCATGTCTGGGCATGGGGAAGCTATTTCATGATTCAGGTTTCCAGAATGCAGAGTATTCCTTGCAGAAATCAGTGCAAATTTTGGAAGGAGCATTGGTAGGAACTTGTGTGCTCTCCAATGAGGGACTTATAACCCAGAAACGCAGCCGTAATCTTAGGGTATCATCCAGACTGAAGGCTGTGCAAACTTGTTCTGCAGTGTCCTGGGACATATCCTAAAAACAGCGGCTTGTGCAGACAAACCACCAGAAGAATATACCCTAATATATAATGTCCTTTGACCCAGTGCTGTGTAGAAGCAAAAAGGAAGATCAAGTTTTCAAAAAGCCTCTCTTCATCAGACAAGCTTTTAGGTTGCTGTGGCAGTCTGAGCTGATTATTTATCTGTGTTTGAGCAAGGCTCTTTCTCAGGAGAAGGAATTTCTTGTAATCAGCTTTTCTATTTTGGGAAGTGTCATTTTGAAGACTGTTTGCTGCCTGAAATCTTTCCTTAAAGGATTACCCTTAAGAAGAGTTTCATATTAACCATTGTGTTCCTCTAGGTGTAATAAAGGATACAGATGATTAAAGCAGATCAGATCTATAATTGCCTTCACCAATTAAAGAGAGCCAATTTTTCCTATGTTTTCTGATTTGACTAGTTTCCAATGTTAGAACATTGTTGGAAAGCTAATAAATCCCCCTACAAATAACAAATATCAAAAATGCATCTATCTATTACCGTTTTTATTATATAAGGTATAAAGCAAAGAAAAAGTGATTTCTCCCCCTCATTTTATAGGGTTTGCGGCATATGGGGCTTTACCAATTCTTTTGCCTTTCCAATGACCTATAGCTTATTCTTTTGCCTTTCCAATGACCTATAGCAGGAAGAAATTCATTTTGCTATGCCACAGCTAGGTACATGAGAATGGATCCACATTTTATGTAATTTTTATCTGAATAATAGGCAACTTTGTGTTACTGTGATGAGACAGCTTTTAATTTTGTGAGTTCAACAACTGTTCAATATGCATATGTTTTTATTTACAAATTTTACATTATAATCATTTCATGAATCTTACTATCTAAGGCACCACCTATATTAATAGTACTGTTATATAGCCTCAGCTGTGGTTTCTTCTGTTTGGATTTAGAAATTTGTCTCTTTAGAGCTACTGTAGTCTGCTTGCTGTTTATATTTATTTATAGTTATTTATATTTACACTGGGATCCCTACCATCTAGGCCTGGGACAATTTGGAAAAGGTAGGTTTCTCAAATTAGAAAAGGCAGGAAAAAATTAGCCTTGGTCATCTTGATGACAACATAAAAAGCTTAAGCCAACATCACATCAAAACACAATACATAGACATACACCTTTAAGAAAAACATAAGGAAATTTTGCCACCTTACCTGATACTGACCTGGTCTGGCCCAAGGATTATAAAGAGCTCTAGAAAATTCAAAAGCTTCCACAGTGACCTGTGTTATTTTGGGTGGCTTTAATAAAAGGTATTATATTACTTTGTTATTGACAAACAACTCTTGTATGCTTGTAAGCTAGGCAGGCCCCTTGTCAGTTACTGAATTTTCCAAATAAATGATGTGGACTCCTAGTATCTAGAATTCTGTGTTTAGCCCTTTGTAATATTGGTATTGAAAACATGAGGTATAGAACCAAAGGAACTCTACTAAAGTACCTGCTTGTAAGTTACCTCACAAGGTGTCTGTTGTGGGGAGGAGAAGGTAAAGGAGATTGTAAACTCCTCTGAGATTCCTTCCAAGTAGTGAAGGGCGGGGGATAAATCCAATCTCCTCCTTTTTCTTTAAATTTTTTGAAAGAAGAGGTCACTGTAAACTTTTTTTGTGTGATGGGGACAAACACAACTTGTTGTGCTTGCGCACTCCCTCCCTTGTGTGGAGCATGACTGAAGTCTGGTCTCCCTTATTCAGGAATCCCTGACTCAAACTATAGTTTGCCATGACGTCCAAATGCTGGAGGCTGTACAAATTGGAGTTTGTTTCCTCGCGTGGAACCTGGGCATTAATCTTGGTCTGTATAGAATCTTGGTTTGTGTGGAAGAAACAAACTCTGGTTTGTCTGGGCATTTGGACATCATGGTAAAATGAGGGGCATCTGAGACAAAGCTTCAGTTGTGGCCCATAAATGAGGGGAGCTTGTTGCAACGTCTCAATGCAGCACACTCTCTTTGTTATTAATTTGTATGTTCTAGGACACATACATGTTATATATAGGAGATGTTACCTTTTATCTCCCTGTTGCCTTGGTGATTATTTTGTCGTTCTACTTCCGTGCTTCCTTATTCATAAATTAATGTTAAGGCTCAGCCATGGTATTACTTCAAATTAATAATGTCTCCTACAAATGTATGTTACCACATCTCAGCAGCCGTTAGTCCCTTTCCCCCTACCTCAAAGTGATATTTCAGAAGGGTGCTATTTGGAACAGGAAAGTAATGTGAGGAGAGAGATAAACTACTTCTCTGTTTCAAATTGCTCCCTCCCAAAGCCACATGAACAAAAATGCTCGTAGCAAACACCCAAAGGCTGTTTGATGTGACATCTGATTTGGCTGTTTATCTGAACTCTCTTCCAACTATTCATCTTGATCAAAAAGCAAGTTTGTTTTTCACTTAAAATGTGTAAGTTCAATTGCCTAGGTGCCTTTGGGGAAAGATATGCACATAATTTTTTCTGGGAAGGGGATTTCACCTTTCTGGTATCACAGCTGAAAAGTCCGTTTCTGTGTGGACACCCACTGAACCTGCAGTGAGTAGCACACGGAGATGGGCCTCTGAGGCAGATCTTACTTTGCAGGTAAGTTCATATGGAGGGAGGGAGCTTTTTAACATTGCTGCTTATCCTTTTTATTTACAGGTTTCTAAACTTGAATCAAAGGAAGTGAACTCCAGATTTGAAGATGTGGTCTGACTCTTCTGTACTGCTGCTGTGGATGTATGACATTTTTTCTAATAATCCAATAACCTCAGCTATTAAGGTTCAACAGTCTTTCAGTGGTTGTCTGAATTTTTTAAAATCAAGAATGTTTGCGGGGTTTTTTTGTTAAACACAATGACTTAAAGAGAACTACGATCTTAAGAACAGAAGACTGTCCAGAAATTTGCAGGGAAAAAAATGGAGGGAGGTGGTTTTTAAGTTTAAAATCAACCTGTTGTTGCTATGACCCATAAAGCACGGCACCTGTATTACCGAAACTGTGTTCATCTGAATTGCAGGCAGATTTTTCACTATAAGTAGCAATTTCCAAAACTTAAGATTTGATCATGATACAGATCAGTTGCATTTTGGATGTGTTTGCAGATTTAAGTTGACAAACAACATATTGGCACTATTTTCTTTATTTATAGGTCATGGGATGTGATTTGACCCTCTAATTCACATGTGTCTATTTCAGTGCTCTGGCTGGGTGGTTGCAACTTTGAGAACATGAGTAGTAGCTGTGTCTGAGGCATTGGATGAAGCATAAAATTTTCATTAATACTTGGAAGCTGTTGGGATATATGGAAATAATTAATATGACCAACACCAGCCTTAGCAACCCAGCCTTCAGTGCAGGAAAATATTTGCTCCTCTAATGAACAGTCTGCATATGATTTTTCTCTTTTAACTTGTTGAACTGAAATAATAAAATTTTATAGCCACTGGCACATGTGGACATGAAAAATGATTTTTTTTCCATTTTACTGTGCAATAAATTCACATTTTAATGAATCTAATTGGCTCTGTTTTTATTTTTCATATTTTTGTTATTTACATAAGGTTAACTACCCTGGTCTGGTGGTTTGAACAGCAAATTGAAGCCTCGATTAGGCATGTTAGTGGAGTGTGTGATTAACTTTAAATATGAATATAATCCTGTTGACGTCACTATGGTCTAAACAGGGACTTCTGGGTTCTGTTCCTGGTTTTGACATTTATATGTTATATGATATCTAATAATTTCTGAAAGTTTAATCCCTGAGGGCTTGTGCCTGTGTTATACTTTCCCCATATTACTTCAGGGGAGTTGCAGAATGCCACCATGTTATTTTAGGAATAGCTGCAGTTTACCTCAACAGATTCTTGCCTGCCTCTGGTGAATTACTTTCTAACAGTGTTAAGGGAAGTATATAGTCCTTGAAAGGCAGGATTTTGGCCTTGGTTATCCATGCTCTGGTCACATCCAGGCTATGTTACATATGTTCTGCTTGGACAGGTGGAAAGCTTCAGCTGGTACAAAGCGCAGCTGCCAGATTGCTGGCTGGGGAATACATGTCACTAGTTTCAGAAGAACTGCACTAAGTGTGTCTCCTCTTCCAGGCCCAATTCATAGTACTGGCAGTAAGTAGTCTGAGATCAGGGTATGTAAATGACTATGTGCTGTTCATTGCAAGGATGTCTCAGTGCTACCTCTTCACACTAAGGTAAAGTGGGTCACCCCAAAGGAGAGTACTTTCTTGGCCATGGTGCCCAGTTGTAGAATACCCTCCCTACATACATTCGCCTGGCACCAAGACTTTTGAGGGTTTTTTTGTAGTATCAAAACTTATCTTTTCTCCAGACATTGTATTGATTAGTTTGGAGAAGGAGAAGAGATTGAATTTATACCCCACCCTTCACTTGGAGTCTCAGAGCGGCTTACAATCTCCTTCCTTTCCTCTCCCAACAGACACCCTGTGAGGTAGGTGGGGCTGAGAGAGTTCTGAGAGAACTACTGTTGAGAGAACAGCTCTGAGAGAACTGTGAGTGACCCAAAGTCACCCAGCAGCTGCATGTGGAGGAATGGGGAATCAAACCTGGTTCTTCAGATTAGAGTCCACTGCTCTTAACCACTACACCAAATTGGCTCTCAGAAAGTATTCTTATACTACCTGCTTTTATTACATAGATTTGATACTGCTTATCCCACTGATTTTAAAATATAGTTTATGCTTTGAAACAGTTAGATCCACTGGTTTTATGATTTTGTCTGGGTTTGTGTGTGTGTGTGTGTGTGTGTTTTATCTGTTCCTTGTATTTTTATGACAAATTGCCAAGAACCCAATTGGCTGAGAGTGCAGGATATAAATGCTTAAAATAAGAAGCTGCCTAACACACGAACACATGAAATTGCCTTATACTGAATCAGACCCTTGGTCCATCAAAGTCAGTATTGTCTACTCAGACTGGCCGCAGCTGTCTAAGGTCACAGACAGAGGCCTTTCGTATCACCTACTGCCAGATCCTGGGGATTGAACCTGAGACTTTCTGCATGACAAGCAGATACTCTACCACTGAGCCACAGCCCCTCCCCATGTGGTGACTCTCTGTAGAGTAACTGATCTGTTTATGGTTTTTGGTTGTTTTTATGATGGATTTTAATTGTATTTATATATGCATTTTATGTAAGCCACCCTGAGCCTGCCTCGGTGGGGAGGGCGGGGTATACATTGAATAAATAAATAAATAGAGTCTACTCTGGAATATTGGTGGCTTCGTCTGGCCCCCTCCCCCTGGGACTTCTTCTGGAGACCAACTGCCATCTCATTCCAAGGACATCTCTGACTCTTAGTCTTCCCTTCAGCTGTTCAACACGCATTCCAATGACTAGGCTTGTGCACAGTACATTACTCTGTCAAACCATCATACTATTGAAGTAGGAAAAAGGGAGTTAAAAACCTGTTTTCTGTGGACCCACTGGTATAATTAGCAGAATCAATGGGTAAAACGTTTTGGTTACCGTTTCAAGGTGCAGGTGTTAGGAGTTCATGTACTAGAATGAAACTTCCTACACTTAGAAAATTAGCACATGTCAAAAGTAGAAGTCTTTTCTTGCTGTTCTGCATTTATGAAGTACATATTTGTGATCAAGATGCCTTACTGATTTGGCTTCTGGGCTAGTTTGTAAGCTAATTAGCATGCTGTTGTTTGGTTTAAATGGATTGCAGTGGTAATCCGGTAAAAGATGGGATATTGATGAATGCTTTTTATGCATGTATTTTATTTATAGCATTTACATCCCACTGTTCTGCCCAGTCAGGGCCTCCAGACTTGGAACTAATTATCAATAAGATGGTAACCTGTCTCTGGGCTGTTCCACACTCATATGAACTCCTACCTGTAGTATTAGATCTCAGACAGCCCCCCCTGGAAACCCTCTTCTGTACAGAAGTTTTGCTGCACATCCAAAATCTGATTTTGGAGAGAAGGGTTCTAATCTAGCCTTGTCCTTGACAACTAGTGTTCTACAACTTGTAGAATTTTTTTTTTGTATGGAGGAATGGCTGCCTTTAAGCTCTAAAAAAAAGTGTGTGGTCTAGTTTGGTACTTTACGTCATAGTCTTCAAGTTCAAATAATAATTCAATATTTTTTTTCAGAGGTGGTATGAGGTGCATTCAATGGGTAAGACTTCACTGTATATTTTTTTCTTGTGAAGGAGTGGAGAGAAAGCTGCACACATGACCAGATCCCAGACAGAAATTTTTTTCCCTTGCTGTTTTCTCAACAAAACATGTGGAGAGCATTTCACCAACATGCTCTAAAAAAAGAAATGAGTATCTAAAGTAAGCTCCTGCATTGGCGGAGTTGGGCAAGTCTTCTCTTGCTGCAAATGAGGTAATTGTGGGAAAGGTTTTGAAATATTGAGATCTCTGTGAAGGGAAAGGGTGCAGCCAGAGCCATGAAAGCCATCTCAGATTTTTCAGGGAAAGTATAGTGTAGATTTTGTTTTCAACTATTTATAGGATACACAACCTGGCGACTATAGCTTATACCAAGCTTTCCTTCCGTGCTTAAATGTACTCCACATGCAAATACCCTGAAACTGGCACATTTAAATTATGTTTTCCCCACGTGAAAAATGGTGAAGAAGCATTTTCCTCCAGCCATGCGTGTGCTATAACAGGAGTAACATGGTGTTGTGGTTAAAAAGTGTTGAGCTGGGATTGGGAGACTAAAGTTCCAATCCTCACTACACCATGAAGTTCAATGGCCCAGTCACTCTGTTGTATATACCTCACAGGGTTGTTCTGAAGCTAAAGTGAGAAGGGAGCAGTGTTCCCTCTAAGCTGAGTTAGTGTGAGCTAGCTCACAGTTTTTTAGCCTCGAGCTCACACATTTTTGCTTAGCTCAGGAAGGAGGGCTCCAGAGCAAACTAATTTATGCAGCAGCCAAATTGTTTGCTCACAGCTTTAATGCCAGTAGCTCACAAAGTAGAATTTTTGCTCACAAGACTCTGCAGCTGAGAGGGAACATTGGAAGGGAGATCATCTAAACCAACCTGAGTTGGGTGGAAGCATGAGATAAGAATGCAACTAGTAATATTGAAAAATCTCTGTTGTGAGGGAGGTTTTAATTGGGCTGCTACTTAATTGCTCGTTTTTTCACGCTCTTACTGCGACTGTAATTTTAGTGATGTGTTTAAGCCTGTTTAAGGGTGCTGTTTATTACTTTGACTGTGGCACTTGTTGGTGGTGTTGGTATGTGTAGATTTTAATTGTGTTGATTTGGGGAGGGGTTGCCTTGCTGGTGGTTGTACCAAAAGGAAGGATAAAAATATTTCAAATAAATAAATTTATTTGAAGTTCTCACTTGCACTCTCAAAGAAGCAGTTTGCTTCAGTCTTTATGTGGACATTAGTGATTCTCAAGTTAGAGAAGAAGAAGAAGAAGAGATTGGATTTATACCCCGCCCTTCACTTGGAGTCTCAGAGTGGCTTACAAACTCCTTTTCCTTCCCCTCCCCACAACAGACACCCTGTGAGGTGGGTGGGGCTGAGAGAACTCTGACACAAACTGCTCTTTTCCAAGGACAGCTGTGCCAGAGCTTGTGACTGACCCAAGGTCACATCTGCAGGTGCAAGTGGAGGAGTGGGGAATCAAACCCGGTTCTCCCAGATAAGAGTCCGCACACTTAACCACTACACCAAACTTTGATTCTTACACTTGCACAAGCTTTGTACATGCCTGTTGCAGCTGGTGTCTGCACATGTGCTTTGGCACCCTTGCTTTGCCAATGAGCAAAGAGAAGCCCATGTTGGATCAGGCCAATGGCCCTTCTTCACTCCCTGCATACACTTGGGAATGGGGTTTAGTTGCCCAATAAAACAGTGTTTTAAAACGTTTAAAGGCTCATATGCCACATAAATTAAGCAAAATGGGACTGGTGCTTTATGTTTAAGAAAAGCATGAGAAAGTGTTCAGTGCAGAACAGGCTCTTTTAAAAATGTATTTGAGTGCCATGCGGTCAAGTATCCTCACCAGATTTCCACTGTCACTTCAGTAAGTTTATTTATGGTACACCATCATATGACTGTGTTGTTCAGCTACGCTGTCTCTAGCTTACTGGAACAGGTCTCATTATATTTTTTTATAAAGCACTCTGAGACACTTATGACTTGCATAAAACTAGCTTCTTTTCCAAGGTCAGGAAGCCTGGCTCTCATTTGCTGGTTTTGGATCGCTTACACTAAAGTAATGTCATCAGTGTTCATGTGTGTGGCCAAAATTACTGGAGAATATGAGTGGAGTTACTGGGTTAGCATTTAGGGTCCTGATGGGCAACTAATTTTTAATGGCTTATTTCTTCAACTGAGGAAAGACTGAATGGCTAGCAGTAGTCCTCTTCTTGTTGAGATGCATGCAGAAGAGCCTTTCAATCTCCCCCAGAAGCTTTGCTAGAAGCCTTTCTTTAAGCATCTCACCTGCACACTGCCATGTCCTCCTGTTTTTGACAGTGCTGTGAGTTTTCTGGGAAACTTTCTGGAAAATTATCTGATGACCTAAATAAAGCATTATCTGATTTAGTATGTTTATTTTGACTGATATTTAGCCAGTTGGGAAAAGTACCTCATGTTAACTTCACATGCCAATATCAATAAAAATTTGGACTGACATAAGAACATAAGAGAAGCCAATGTTGGATCAGGCCAATGGCCTATCCAGTCCAACACTCCATCACACAGTGGCCAAAAATACCAGGTGCCATCAGGAGGTCCAGCAGTGGGGCCAGGACACTAGAAGCCCTCCCACTGTTGCCCCCCCCCCCAAGCACCAACAATACAGTGCATCATTTGCCCCAGAGTCCCTATCTATACCTTGTGACCAATAGCCACCGATGGACCTCTGCTCCATATGCTTATCTAATTCCCTCTTGAAGCCGTCCATGCTTGTAGCCGCCACCACCTCCTGTGGCAGTGAATTCACTCTTTGGGTGAAGAAGTACTTCCTTTTATCTGTTCTAACCCGACCGCTCAGCAATTTCATGGCGTGCCCACGAGTTCTTGTATTGTGAGAAAGGGAGAAAAGTACCTCTTTCTCTACTTGCTCTGTCCCATGCATAATCTTATAAACCTCAATCATGTCACCCCTCAGCCGTCGTTTCTTCAAGCTAAAGAGCCCCAAGCACTTTGACCTTTCTTTATAGGGAAAGCGTTCCAACCCTTTTATCAAATATTTTATTAGGGGGAAACCATCACCTATCAAATGTGGTTGAAATGTTATCTTCAAACAAATTCAGAGCTTTATGTGGAATCATAGTTGTAAAAATGCTAAGAGACTATATTGTGATTCCCATATATTCTCTAAATTTAAGGGAGAGGAAAAAATGAAAGCAGTGAAAAAGTGGACACACTTCTTTTAGCACATCCGAAGAACAGGATTGTCATGGATGTGGTTGTCTTTTATTTCAACAGAACTTAACCGTCCTCTGCAGTGGGGGCACATGATTGCTTGCATGCCTTACTAGTTCCATATTAGATGATTACAATATCCTTTCCACTATGTGAAAGCAGACATTAAGCGTTTTAGCTTTGGTTTTGATTTGACTTGCACATAGAATCAAGTGAATTCATTACGTTTTTGGATTATTATTCCAAAGCGATACATGGAATCTTTCATATAATTTCTAGGGCTAATCGCCGGAATAGTTTAATTAAAATTTTGAAACTTCCAAGCTGGCCTAATATTTCATTCATTGTTAATTTTATGAAGCAGTGCATCTTTAGATATGGAAAACTTTCAACCCCCACACCTCTGGTCTTAAGCATATTTTTAAAATGATGATGGCCAGATGGAAGAATTTAGTCATGTGATTTCTGCTCCCAGTTACTTAAACTGTGCCCTCAGCTGCAATGTGCACAATGCTGGCACACCTGATATCCCTACCAGCCTAGCCACAGTGTTAGTGTACCAGAAATCCCTAAACATGGGGCTCATGCACTAGGGTTGCCAGCCTCCAGGTGGGGCCTGGGGATCTCCCGCTTTTACAGCTCGTCTCCAGCCGACAGAGATCAGCTCCCCTGGAGAAAATGGCTGCTTCGAAGGGTGGACTCTGTGGCATTGTGCCATGCTGAGGCCCCTCCCCTCCCCAAACCCCGCCCTCTCCTGGCTCCACCCCCAAAGTCTCCAGGTATTCTCCAAACCAGACCTGGCAACCCTATCATGCACATTTGTCACGAATTAATAGTTTTACTGTTTTACATTGTTTTTATGTATGGGCTTGTGCCCCTGTGTAAGCCGCCCTGAGCCCGTTCGCGGGGAGGGCGGGGTAAAAATGCAATGAATAAATAAATGAATAAATTTGCATGTGTAAGCTGCTGTCGTCCCACCAACACCATGTCTGAATCAGGCCTTGACTTTTATGCTGGAATGTGAAGCTGAGGGGCAAAATAAGAGAACTCTGACAAAGTCTCTTTTGCTCTTCTCACTGCAGGAGAGATGTTTAAAGAAAGTGGCTAGGTACATGATTGTGTGTATAAAAGCAGTGAGGTGGGTGTCCTAGGGACCAAACGCTATATTGGAGGCTAGATGGAGGTGGGGGGGACGCCTCCAGTTGCCTGACCTTATTTTTTAGACATTACTAAAAAAAAAACCTTTATTCTTTAGACAACGTGCTAACTCTGATCCAGCATAAAGAATGTTTTATTCCAGCCTTATAAAATAGCTGGGGGATGACTGCTCTATGTTTGTGTGTTTTAAGAGATCACAAGGGATATATTTATGGTGCTGGAAGCAGAGAATTTACAGGCTTTGGAGAACTAAATAAAAAGCAAGCACACAAACACACAGCCCCGGCATTCATGAAATAGTAGGACAGCACTGCATAAGGAGGACATGGTTGCTGGACACCAAGGGCAGAAGAGAGGCTCTTTTTAGTAGAAACAGGCCCTGAGCACACTCATAGTTGTTGAAAAGTATGCCTCACATATGGGAATTCATAAAGAAATTGTTCTGTAATCCTTATGTCTTGCAGGGCAGGAAAAGGATTACAGTTGTCTGAAAGAAGGCAATCTATTGTAACAGATGTTGGAAAATTCTCCAAGAATTCTTGCTGGAATTTAAATCTGGCTGTTCCTGGAGTCATGTGAGGTGGCTGTAGTTCAGGTCTCGTCACACAAAATGGCCACTGTGTGTAGACTGCTTTAAATCATTCTTAGTGGTGCCTCTTTTCTACACTGCAAGCCATTTGACTAGAGCAATTCAAGACATAGTCTGAAGGCTTCTTGGAATGTTGCAAAATTTTTGGTGGTATGGAGCAATCTCTTCCATCTTTGCTGTGAGTTATTGCAGATTAATAGTTTTACTGTGGAACTACCAGAAAAGTATGTGGTGGCTCTTTCTGTGTACACTTGGTGCATGCAGTCTCTCTCTTTTTGCCTCTGATTTCAGACACAAAAGATTATGAATGAGTAATTACGAATTTACTCATTTTCTTTGATGGTCATTGATTTATAACCAGTATCTGAACTACAACAGTATTTTCGTCATCCTATAGTGAGAGGGCTGGTTCAGCTGTTATTGTGTGGCGTGCAGAAGTGCAAGAACATTGTGTATTTGATTCCCTTCTCTTAATGTAAGATCTGAGGTGGGCTCCACACATTTTTACTAGCGGGGTGGGGGAGAGAAGAGTCATGCAATCCAGGTGACTCCTGCAGTTACACTTCAAACGGAGCATGGGAAACAGCTGCCCAGAAAGGTAGTTTGCTCTTCATCATGACTTATCTCCTTGTGGCAAGCCACTTTAGGTACAGTGTCTTTCCACATAGATTGGAGAGGTCTTCTCCATCGGAGCTTCACATCTATAAAAGAACCCAAATTGTTCCCCCTTTCTTCTCTTGCAGGAGTGGCTGCTTCTTGCCTTTCCAAACAGAACTGTGGCAGGAAAAGGGGGGGGGGGGGGGAGAGTTAATGTCTGTTTCCTCTGTATGTTTCTTCAAGATAAAAAAGAGAACAGCAAATTCCCTTATCATTTTTTTGGCAGTCAATAGATACTACTGTTTTAGTACTAGAGAGCAGTTTATCCTCACTATCTTTTACCAAGATAGCTGCCAGCTACTATCAGACATGGCAGTGTACAAGTGTTTACTACCAAAGAGTGTTTTCTCAGCCCACAAACGTCTTATAAGGTATGAGCCCATCAAGATACACAGATCACTTTTAAAATGTATTGACTTTTCACAACCCTTAATGTAGCTCTCTTTGTTTACCGTAGTATATTCAGGTGGGTAGCCATGTTTGTCTGAAATAGCAGGACAAAGTTTGAGTCCAGTAGCACCTTTAAGACCAGCAAAGTTTTATTCCAGGTATGAGCTTTCATGTGCAAGCACACTTCTTCAGATACAGTGAAACAGAGTTTCTTCAACCATTGCATATAGGAAGCGGGGGGTGGGGTTAGTTGCCAGGAATGGCCATTTCTGTCTCTGTTTCCATTTTTGTTTCTGTCTCTGTCTTGATTCTAATTGGCCCTTCCAGGCAACTAACCCCCCCCCTTCCTCTTCCTATATATAATGGTTGAGGAAATAATTTTTCACTGTATCTGAAGACGTGTGCTTGCACACGAAAGCTTATACCTTGAATCAGGACTTTTTTTCTAGAAAAAGAGGTGCCGGAACTCTCAAGAGGGAAATGAAGGAGAAACACATGGGATTCTTTGAAACAATATTATTTTCATGCGCTGTGGACTTGCCTCTACTTTAAACCAGTATCCAAACTTTAGATATGTCACCAACAATGCTCCCTCTAAGCTGTGGAGTCTTGTGAGCAAGCTACTGGAATTAAAGTTGTGACCGAGCAATTTGGCTACTGCATAAATTATTTTGCTCTGGAGCCATCCTTCCTGAGCTAAGACAAAAATCTGTGAATGGGAGGCTAAAGAACTTTGAGCTAACTCAGTTTAGAGGGAACACTGGTCACCAACTTCCTCATTTCTTTTTCGGTCTGTCTTTTGGTGCCTTGGACTGCAAGAAGATCAAATCAGTCAATCCTAAAAGAAATCAACCCTGACTGTTCCCTGGAAGGCCAGATAATGGAACTGAAGCTCAAATACTTTGGCCACCAAATGAGAAGGGAGCACTCACTGGAGAAGTCCCTGATGCTGGGAAAGATTGAAGGTCAAAGAAGACGGGGACGGCAAAGGATGAGATGGTTAGACAGTGTCATAGATGCAATGAACATGAAATTGAGCCAACTTCAGAGGATGGCGGAAGACAGGAAGGCCTGGCGTGATCTGGTCCATGGGGTCGTGAAGAGTCGGACTCGACTGTGTGACTGAACAACAACAACTTTTGGTGCCTAATGCTGAATGGTGACCATGAAGCAACCATGTTTTAACATACTTTGTTGGATCAAAGACTGTTAAGGGAGGTCTAACCATTTTTATAAACAATAAAGATGTTATGTTTTGACTGACGAGAACCTTTCTGGAGTGACAATCAGGTTCATCTGGGAAAATCCCCTTTCACACTCACCGAAAGAAATAGCTATTGTGATGAGAGTGCACCGAATCCAAGACAGTTTCTTGGGCATTTCTTGTCTGAATGTTAGATTTCTCTGAAGGTTCAAATGACTTCTGTTTCATTGAGCTGAAATCTTCTTGCCAATGTGTACATTTCTTCTTCCTCGTAGAGAATGTTGTCCCTTAAGTTTGCTGGTCAATTCTTAGAATCAAGAACTCTTCCACACCTTGACAGTTCTGTGACTTCTTTTGAAAGCAATCTTTTCTGAAGAGAAATTTTATATTGATCATAGAATGCAACTGGGGAGATTGGTGGATCATCAATTCTATTTTTTCTGTGCAATGGGACACCCTTAAATTGCAGATTTTCTGTTGCCACAAGTGCTTTCTATAATAAGGACCTGGAACCGTGCTTTTCAGTTCTGACAGTTCTTGCAAAGCATCAAAATCTGAGATCCAAAATAAATTCAACGGATGTAATCTTTCTATGAAGACCTCCATATGTGCACTTCTCCTTTCTGTCTCTACCATTTGCCGATTTACCTTTTTCAAAATGAAGCACTAGAGCTTCATAATCCTGCCAAACAGCCAAAACAGTTCTGTAGCTAGATGCAACCCGTCTTATAGATAGAATCCTTCCAATTTTTAAAATCTGTATTTCCAGCATAACTGCACATGACTTGAGCTGCCTTGCATTTTTTTGAGATGAATGATAACATAACATACAACTTGTCAAAAAAATTCTTAAATCCATTCATGCCAGAAAAGTCTTTTACAACATCATGCAGTCCAAGGTGTGCTCACCTTGAAGTCAGTGCGTGGAGCGGCATCTGGGGTGCCCTGCTGCTGGGGGAGAAAAACCTCCATTGGGTAGGCTGCAGTTGATTTTCTCTCTCCCAGCCGAACCCGCCCCAGACTCTTCCCAGGCTCACAGCCCATGCCTTGCCCTTGGCAAGAGTGACAAGTCCCCTGCACTTTCTCGCTCCTTCCCTGCTCACCCGCAGCCACTACCAGGAATCCCCTCATTTAAATATTATTTTTTAAATATTATTTTAATATTTTTGTGATATCACAAATGGCAGCATGCTCCCCCAGTGCCCCTCTTGAACCTTTAAACATTTTTTGAGAATTTTGTTTCTACTAAGAGGTTCCAGAACTCTGTTCCGCCGCGTTCCTCCAGAAAAAAAGCCCTGCCTTAAATAAAACTTTGTTGGTCTTAAAGGTGCCACTGGACTCAACTTTGTTCTTTGTTTTGTATCATCTTTCTAATAACATCTTGGTTTTTTCAGCCCTATGTTATTGATTTACAAATCTTAAGAAGTTGTCTGTGACAGAAAACGAAGGTCACTGTGTTGGTTCAGGGTAGGCATGGGGAAGCAACAATACAACAATACTAGGATAATATTAGGACCAACTGAAAAATCACAAAGTTCTGTGTAAAACTTTGAATTCTAGTGAACTCTTCTTGAGGTTGGATGTTAAGCTAAACCGAAATAAAAGTGGAGGAAGGGAGAAGAAAACAATGGTGATAAGGTGTCCTTAGAGAATGTAAACTGCCCAGAACTGAACACTTAGCAATGAGATACTCATCATCTGGAATAAAGTGCTGCTGAGGAATGATTGTAAGCTGCAAAAGGCTTTTGACCCAGTCCAACAAAGACATCAAAAATCACGGGTTAGTGCTGAGAGACCTATTGGGTACAAGATTTGTCCAGTAAGTCCTATATAACTTTTTCTCTTACAACAGCAAGCCTGTGTGCTGTATCAGAAATAGATATGGGAACTCCCTTGAGTTTCAGATTGGATTGTTGTTGCTTGGTGGATTGCTGTTTGAGAAATACATTGTTCCATACTTCACATTAAGCAGCTGAACGTTATGATTCAAGCTTTATCTGGCTACTGAAAATAGTTTCAGTTAAGATCTGACTTCAAAAAAGGTGCTCCTTAAAACATTAAATTATGTGATCCAGACTTTGCTAAGTGTTGAGAAGGAACAATGCTACAAAGCTTTGCTTCTTTTGACAAAAAAGCAATGGAGCCTATATTTATTTATAAAATTATATCTATTAAAATTATATTTAGGCAGTATCCATCCATTTCTGGGAAGTTGTGCTAAAGCAATCATTTGCAACTGATTTTCCTATAGGGACACACAAATCCAGAAGGTGAATGGTTGCTGTAGGATACAATATTCAGTACTATACAGTATTCAATGATGTGTGAACACGAGTCAGTGGCTAGTTCACATGCTGCATTAAATAATCTAATAATAGGCACCAGTGGCACCTTAAAGACTAACAACATTTATTTCAGCATAAGCTTTTGTGAGGCAGAGGCCACGTCATCATCTGCAAATGAGCTCTGACTCCTAAAAATTTGAGCGCAGTGGCACCTTGAAGACCAACAAAGTTTTATTCAAGGCAAATTTGTTAGTAGGTAGCATCACTCCACATCTGTTTAGTTTTACTGGAGCAGACTAACACAGATACCCCACTGGAATTAAATAATGAAACACCATTGTCAACATAGGCATTTAGTGGGTTTCCATAAATGGTTTCCATAAATAAAGAGCAATGGACACGATTCGCAGAAGGTCATTAAGTGAAGTGTCTAAAGAATTCATTCTGCACAGCACTAATCAGGACTAACGGCTGAACGGAGAAACGCTTTCCGGTGGCAGACCTCAAAAGCCTGGTCCTTGCAGTGGCTTTACAAGGCAGGCACCTTCATATACCCAAAGTAATTGCTGGGCACCTTGTTGTCTAGTAGACATCATTCTGGCTACAGAGCCTGTGTGAGTTCCTCTATGTCGCACTGCAAGACAGGAATGGGTCCCACTCAATGTTCCCTCTAAGCTGTGGAGTCTTGTGAGCAAAAATTCAACTTTGTGAGCTACTGGCATTAAAGTTGTGAGCGAGCGATTTGGCTTCTGTATAAATTAGTTTGCTCTGGAGCCCTCCTTCCTGAGCTAAGACAAAAATGTGTGAGCTGGAGGCTAAAAAACTGTGAGCTAGCTCACACCAACTCAGCTTAGAGGGAACACTGGTCCCACTCCCACAGCGGCCAGCCGGATGCTTCTGGGAAGCTCGGAAACCAGACCGCCTGGAGTGCCAACTGTAGCGATGCGACGAGGCCACACACGCCCTACTCTCCATCCAGTTTCCTCCCCGCCCTCCCGAGTTGCCACAACTGGAAAAGGCCAGCTGCAAGCGCCTAGCTCCTCCCATCACGTGTAGCGGGCGGAGCCGCCGTTGCTTGCAGCCCATGGGGCAAAGAACCAGCGCCGAGACGCGGCCTTTGCTGCCGCCAGGGGCTCCCGGACGGCTCCGAAAGCTGAGTCGTCTCTACGCGGACAGGGACAGCAATAGCCCGGGAGAGGACGGGCGCTGCGGCGGGATCGCGGCTTCGCTGCCTTCCGTTAGCGGGAACGGTGAGCTGGGGCCGGGCCGGGAGCCGCTTCGTGTTCACAGCTGGGGGGTCACCGTGGCTGCCTTTCCTGGCAGAGTTCACCTTTTCAAGATTGGAACCCGGCATCTCTTTGCTTGGTTTCTGAAACCCAGGTTTCTGGTGCCGGGGCTTAAACGACCCAGGAAGCCCCCCCCCCCCCCCCCCCCCCGTCGTGGGATGTCCTTTCCTTGAACTCCAGATGTGTGAAGCCCTGCTTGTGGAGAGTCAAGAGAAAAGTCATTGGACGCTTGGCTCTTTACGAGTTGCCGAGTTCTTGCACTGAAAGCAAGCCCGGGGGCTGAATCCCGAGGAAGATTAAGTCCTGCATTAAGGGGCGGGGGATTAGAGCGACATGGACATTGTCTTGGGTCGCGTGTTATCGCTCTACGATAGCACTCGTTCACCACTGGATTGCTCTGTCTACGCAGCAGAATGCAGTTGTGGACAATTGCTGTAGTGCTCCGATAGCCGACGAAGGGTGGCTCTGAATATCACAGGCTGCCTTCCTGTTACTGCTGACTAGCAGCTCACACACATCCGGAATGAGGGGAGAGCTCTCCAGAGCAGGAAGTGCAATTTATGCGAAAGTTTGAGATCTTCCTTGCTTAGAAATTAGCCCTGCCTGATGTTTCCTTTGCAGTCCTTGACCCCAGCGTTTTAGTCTGGTGAAATAAAATGGCATTTTGTGACTACCCAATCTTGTGGCAGCTGTAAGAATGAACAGGAATTGGGCTTTTTGCTGTTCCCCCATTTATTTATTTAGAATTTCGGTTTACATACTGTGCTTCTCTGAGTTCACAGGGTTCAGGGTGGTTGATGAAAACAAAAAAATACAATATAAAACCGAAAATAAAACTATCAGGTTGAAAATAAAACTGTCAACTCTCTTTAGGATTCAGATTTTTCAATTCCATGCAAAATTACTCCCCTTCTAGTCTCTTGTATGCACCCGAGATCAATCCAGGGAGTTTCTTTGGTTCACTGGTAGTTATTTATTCAGAAACCATTTGGAAATCTCTCTCTCACTTACTGTATAATTATTTGTGGGTATACATGTTGGTCGGCTGCAGCAAAATAAAACTGGAGTTGAGTGGCACTATAAAGACTACCAAATTTATTCCAGTTTAAGCTGCTGTGAGTCAGAGTTCACTTCATCAGATGTAGTGTCTATCTATAGCAGCTGTGTTTACACACAAGTAACAAAAAAAGGGATGGGGAGATGTTACAAGAGGAAGCCAGTGTAAAACAAGAACCAATCGAAGAGTAATCATTCAGAATAGATGGCGACCACTCTCAACTATTACTTGATTTTCTGTTACCTAGTCAACCTTTCAGTTGCTGGGAGACATCTCCAAACTCCCCTCCCCCCTTTGCTTAGTTTGCAAATCACACACTCTGGCTCGTTGGGAACCAGGAAAGTTTCATGTTTGGGGAGGATTTTGCCCTAATCTGGATAACCCAGGCAAGCCTGGTCTGGTCAGATCTTGGAAGCTAATCAGGGCTGACCCTGGCAAGTACTTGTAAAGGCGACCTCCAAGGAATACCGGGGCTGGGACGCAGAGGCAGGTTATCAAGCCACCTCTCTGAAACGTCCTAGCCCCACTAGGGTTTGCCAGAAGTCACCATGACTTCCAGGCTCGCAAGCACGTACACACACACACACACACGACACAACCCATATTTAACTGAATAAAATGGCCAAAGTGCTAGCTATGCGTGTGTCCGCATACATATCCCAGACAAAAGGCTGTTTGAAAGGTTATATACACAGGATGCATTTTTCACACATTTCCTCAAACATTAACATTCAGGATCTGGATTTTAAAAAAAACACGGGGATGTTAATACATTTAGCTAATATCCGATTTTTGCATCTTAGATCAAATGCCAGGCCGTTTCTTGGGAGAGACTCTTGTTATTAAGTTAACTAATTTAAAGAAATTAGCTGCGACTAGGGCCAGGGCTTTTTCGGTGGTGGCTCCTATCTGGTGGAACGAGCTCCCGGAGGAGATCAGGGCCCTGCAGGACCTTATGCAGTTCCGCAGGGCCTCTTCCGCCAGGCTTTTGAGTAGGAGCCACCACCATCACTGTACCACCACCGTGCTGCTATCTTTGGCAATGTGAACTGGCCTTGGGAATGGAGACCGGACAGAGTGCAGACCGATCAAGAAGAGTCAGTAGAACCTCTGAAACATTGTATTGGAGTCCCCGTCTTGGATGACATATTGTTGTGAGCACCGATTTTAAATGTAAAATGTAATTAATTGTTTTATCTGGTTTTAGTGTTATGTATGGCAATTGCCTCTTGTTAGCCGCCCTGAGCCCAAGTGGAAGGAAGGGATATAAGCCAAATAAATGAATAAATAATGTCAGGTAAAATATTTCCATGTCTTCAGATTAGAGACTTATTACATTTTGAGGCTGGGAGGTATCTCAGCTGATCATCAGACCTGGTGGTGGTGGAAAGTGCCGTCAAGTCACAGCTGGAGGAAAAATTTAGGCTGCTAGGCAAGAGACTCCAAGGTAGCCTTTTCAGAAGTGCTGCCTGTTCCACGTGCAGGGCCAGCTAGACAGGCACAAACTGGGAGCCTCAGTGCATAGGTGAGACGATGGTGTAGGGAGGAAGGTTTTCAGTTAGGCACTGGAATGCTTTTTGGAACAAGCAGTACCTGTGCAAAAGAGATGGCCTCTACATGTCCCAAGAAAGAACCAGTGTGCTGGCACTTAAAATCAAATAAGGTAGCAGAGCAATTTTTAAACTAAATCCTGGGGGAAAGCCAACAGATGTAATGTCTCTGGTTCAGGATGGCTCATCTCTAAGAGACGAAGGGGTAGCTGTTACTATTCTAGGGGGAAATGGATTAGGACTGGCCACTGAGAGGGTGACAAGCAATACTGACTACCTGACAAGGTCTAGAGGCCACAGGAAGAAGGTTGCAGGCCTAATGTGTCTGGGAAATTATAGATGTCTATGTACAAATGCTAGAAGTGTGTTCAAGGGAAAATGGGGGAGCTGGAATGCTCCTTAGTGATTTGCCATTGCCTGCCTTCACGTCATGACCCTGGTATTCCTTGGAGGTCTCTCATCCAAATATTAGTCAGGGCTGACCCTTCTTAACTTCTGAGATCTGATGAGATCACGCTAGCTTGGAGTGAGGTTATAGAGTCTCCTTGGGTAATTTAAGAGAAAGGCAACTTTGTAATTAAATATTCATCTTTATAGTGTATTTAACACAATTTCTCCTTTTAAAAACTGTTAGCTTAATAAAATGTTGATTAATTCACAAATGTAACAGAGCAGTCTTTAGGGGTTCACATACTTTGCCTGGGATTGGTAGCCTGTGGTTTCTAGACTCTGGACAATGTTCCTTGGAATGTAATGTGTGATTACTACTTCACTTACTTCAATGTTCTGTGTACAGAATGTTCTGCAATAGTTCATTCTACTCCACTCTAAATTAAAGTCAAACTTAGAGTAGGTGGGTGGGTTTTTTCCCCTTAAATGGACCATATGTTGAACCCTGTGATATTTCTAAATATGCAGAGAACCAGGTAGTCAGCAGGGTCTGCTTTCAACTAAGTGTGTAGCCTTCTTCCAGAAGACCACACTTAGCTGAATGAAGTAGTAGGATATAAAGGTAAAGGTTCCCTTGCTCAAAAGCCAGTTGAATCCGACTCTAGGGTTGCGGTGCTCATCTCCGTTTTCAAGCCGAAGAGCCAGCGCTGTCCGAAGATGTTTCCTTGGTCATGTGGCCGGCATGACTAAACACCAAGGCGCACGGAACACTGTTACCTTCCCACCGAAGTGGTGCCTATTTATCTACTTGAAATTTCTTGCTTTCGAACTGCTAGGTTGGCAGGAGCTGGAACTAGAGATGGGAGCTCACTCCGTCATGCAGCACACTCGGGTCTCGAACTGCTGAACTACTGACCTTCCACAGCCTGCAGTTCAGTGTCTTAACCACTTGAGCCATAAGCTACCAAAATTAACTTTCTGAAAAATTGAATGAATTTTAGCTGTTAACAACATCAGGTTTAGCTCCTATTAGAGAAATATAAAATAGCTGGAATTTTTGAACCCGTGGGGAAAATGTGTTGTTTTCTTGGGACAAAAATGGAAAATTTGGTATTTCTTAATTTATGAATCCTGAACTTAATCTGCTGTGCTAAGATCATAGAATGCATAATTTGTAACTCAGCATATAAAATTGTATTATTTGGCCACTGCATTATATTCTGTCAGCACATGCCATCTGAGCAGCAGGGAAAAATGAAAGTTGAAAATAGAGAACACAAATGTTTGTAGTAAAAAATTAGTATTATTTGCACAGAAACTGTCTTATATAGTAATAGTAGGTTAGCAGCTTTTCAACAATGTATTGTCATGCCACACATTAGAATTAGCCACATTTAAACATTGCAAAAGTGGAGAAGTCCTTGGGAAAAAATGGAAGGGATTTTTTTTTTTGTGGGCTCTCATATGACTAGTTGCTGTAAATGTGGACAGGTCTTCCCTTTGGCTTTTATTTTTAAAATTAAAAAAATCCTGTGAGGGCGATAATTCTATTGGGATCATATAAATGACTATCATATCTTTGAATCTTGTAGTTACCGATGACCAGAATCTCTACATCAACCAAGCTGTAGTGTTCATTGAAGATGCAATTCAGGTAAATTTGGCTTATGTTGCCCATGTTAGACAGTGATGATGTCTAGTTAGTGAACTGAGAACAGAACTATAGAACTCAAGTAGTCTGGTTTACTACACAGGTTTTGTTTATTTATTTATTTATTTTTTCGATTTATAGCTCGCCCTCCCCTGTACAACAGGACTCAGAGTGGGTAACAGCATTCATAAAACATTCCATGCAGTAAACAGTTCTATAGTACAATAAGATAACAACAACCAACAACTAATGGATGGCATATAAAAGGGTGCAACCATGTCCCGGGAGTGAGATAAATATCCTAAAATCTACCTGATAAGAAGGAAAGGGGAGGGGAAAGAGAAAGGGGGGGGACTATCTAAGATGGAAGAGCTGTCGCTGCCCTTGACCATAGGTTTGGAAGAACAGCTCTGTCTTGCAGGTCCTGCAGAACTGCATCAGATCCTGCAGGGCCCGAATCTCATTCGGCAGAATGTTCCATCAGGTTGGAGCCAGGGCTGAAAAAGCCTTGCCTCTGACTGAGGACAGCTGGACACTCTTTGGGCCAGGGATCACCAGTAGAGTGTTATCACTGGAGTGTAATGCTCTTTGGGGGACATAGCAGGAGAGGCGGTCCCAAAGGTATGCTGATCCCAGACTGTTTAGGGTTGGTTTTTTTTGTTTTGTTTTTTTCTGTTTAGGGTTTTAATGGTTAATACCAAAATCTTGAACCTGATCTGGTATTCAACCTGGAGCCAGTGTAGCTGGCAGAGCACTGGTTGGATATGGGCTCTGAAAGAAGTTCCTGTAATTATACACACAGCTCCATTCTGGACCAGTTGTAGTTTCTGGGTCAGTCTCTGTAATTACTGTAAAGCTCTGTGTTTTAGCCTTGCCAGCCATGCAGCATCAAAAGTCTTAGGCATTTGTTAGGAAATTTATGTATGTAAGGGCCATCAAGGTGCAAGCCACTTATAGCAACCCCAGCCAGAGGGTTTCTGTGCAGCTGAGAAGATGCAGAGTGCTGCCCTGCTTAGCTGACAAGATCAGGCTACACCAAGTGCCTTCCCTCCCATTAGGAAGCTTAATTTATATGTATTTGAATGTTAAGATTTTGGATACCAGTGATCATGCAACTTGCTCATGACTCCAAGAGCCTTCCAAGGTGAGAAAACGAGGCTGCTTTGAATGACATAGTAGTTGCCTGTGTGCTGATAATTTAATGTTTGAGGAATAGAGCAGGTGTGATATTTGAACGATCTTTCTGCCTTTCACCCTTTTAGTATCGTTCCATTTATCACCGTGTGGACTCTGATTCCTTGTGGCTTTATCGGTGGTATTATTCAAGAGTTTGCCAATGGTGAGAACACCCCCCAAGCACCCCCCTCCTTTCTTTCATTTTGGAACTCAGAATATCTGAGGTTCTCAGGTCTCCTATCCAGAATCTTCAGCAAGACTGCTGTATCATGTGCCTTCCAACCATAATTGTTTTTATACTCTCACACTATCAGGACTCCCAATGAGCAGGCTTTGCCAATCAGCATTTATGGTACCTGCTTTTGTTCTGTGACATAAACGATGTCATTTCTGATAATTAATGGTTTGCTGCTCCAAATACTGCTGTGGTCATTGTCTTAAGTATTCCAGTAACGTTTTTTCTTAATCCTTATTTTTGTTTTGAATTATATATACAACAAGAATCGGAATGTGCCAATTGTATGCTGATAGCATTACTTCATAAAAAAGGAGAGTATGGGGGAAACTTATTCCCCCTGGTATTGTTCCATTTCTTCCACAGCAATGCATGTCAGTTTCTATAGTCTCAGTTCATATAGATAGATTTGTACTTAATTGCTTTTCCAGTCATCTGTGAGGTATTTTTGCAAAAGGTTAAGAAAAGGCCCCCAGGGTGATAAAAAGTCCTTTAGCTTTCTCTACCAGGTTTCAATTAGTTTGAGAGTTTTCTACATGAGCATAAGATTTATTAAATTTTATTTATTTATTTATTTAGTTAGTTAGTTAGTTTCCAGATTGTTGCTAGTTCATAACTCATAAGTAGTTGCTTGCTTTATTAGGGTTCTCCTGGTTTGTATGTTGCTTAGCAGTCCACTGGAATTGCTGAAATGTTGGTGCCGTGGGTCACGGCAACCTTATGGATACAATGCTACAGGGTACAGTGGGCTACAGGGAGGAGGAGCAAACTGGGCAAAATTGATCCCGCTCCCCTTTTTCTTAAGGAAGAGGATCCTCTGATTCCAAGTATTAGCATTTTGGGAATCATAGGTTTGCTGGAGGAAGGTGACAGCAGGAAACACTTGCTTTTGTGAGCACCAGGCACAAGTGATTCAAATGACTGGGACCCATTATAAATAGTTGGGCCCAAAGCCCATAAAATGTAAGATGTACAGACTTATGCGAGATAACAAGCGTATGTATTTACAGGGCTCTTTTTGTAGAAAAAGCCCAGCAGGTACTCATTAGCATAATAGGCCACACCCAACACCAGAAACTCATTAGCATATTAAGCCACACACCCTGCCAGCACAGCTCATTAGCGCATTAGGCCACACCCCCATGTTACCAGAAGTGTGGTTTTCCAGCCACACCTACCTTTTGCTTGTTATTCTGTTTACCTTGTTTGTTGTCAAAACCCAGGGCTTTTTTTGTAGCAGGAACTCCTTTGCATGTTAGGCCACACACCCCTAATGTAGCCAATCCTAATGAATTTCTGCTGTTGGGTGTGGCCTGTTATGCTAATGAGTTCCTGCTGGGCGTGGCCAACTCAGGAGCCAGCCGGAACTCCGTTCCTGTGCATTCCTGCCCAAAAATAGCCCTGTATTTACATATTGATGCATATGCACAAAAAAATCTGTTAGTCTTTAAACGTCCCAAGGCCAAGTCTCTTGTGTTAGACTGACACAGCTACTTCTAAGTAACCTTTTCAGTCACTTTCCATTTGACTGCTGCAATTGTGTTCTCTTCCTGTTTTAGGATTTTGAGTATCACCATTATGCTAATCTTAGTGCTTGCATTCATCGAACTCCCTTCATCGCTTACTATCACATCAGATGTGCGATATCGCTCGAAAGCCTGGGAGCCGCCTTGTGGCCTGACTGAAAGCATTGAAATGCTTTGTTTCCTTGTTTTTATAGTGGATGTCTCTGTAAAGGTGAGTGAAGACTTAAGCATATATTTAGTGCAATACAGATCAAAAGGGCTTAAGTCTTTTCTTATAAGAGCATCACTATCCTTCGGTGAAGATCAGAGCCAGTTCTGGTTCAGTGTTGATTTCCGGAATCCGGATATCTGGAATCTATATACTAATAATGAAGTTGGCCAAGTCTTTGAATAGTTAAATCCAGCGACTGGAACTGTGAACAGGCAAGACAGATCTTTCTACAAACCTGAAAAGGGCTCCAGGTTTGTAGAAAAATGTGAAATTAAATATATATATATTGGGTAGTTTAAAAACCCAAACATAATAAAAGGAGTGCCTTAACTTTAAGCAGTGGATTCGCTCAGTGGCTGTCGCTAGGCAACCACAATATTCCCCATTGGGTTTCAGTGAATAAAAGGCCAGGGGAGAGGGCAGGGTCCTTTCTTGTCCTATTTTGGCCTTTGATGGAGGGCTCATCAGGGTCAGGCCTGACTAGGGTTTCCAGCTCCAGGTTGGGAAATTACTGGATATATGGTGGTGGAGTATGAGGAGGTGAGAGTATGGGGAGGGGAGAAGCCTCAGCTGAATAGAATGCCATAGAGTCCACCCTCCAAAGCAACCATTTTCTCCAGGGGGACAGACCTCTGTTATCTGCAGTTGTAATTCCAGGGGTATATGGTTGCCAGGTGGTGGCCAGAGATCTCCTGGGATTACAATGGATCTCCAGGTGATAGAGATCAGTTCACCTGGATAAAGTGCCTGTTTTAATGCCATATGGCATTAAAGTTCCTCCACTCCGCAAACCCTGCCCTCCACAGGCTTCACCCCCCAAAGCTCCTGGTATTTCCCAACTCAGAGCTGACGACCTTATTGGGGATCTCCTGGTTCCACTTGGAGCCAGTTTGGTGTAGTGGTTAAGAGCGGCGGACTCTAATCTAGAGAACTGGATTTGATTCCCCACTTCTCCACATGCGGCAAGCTGGGTGACCTTTGTCAGTCACAGTTCTCTCAGAACTCTCTCAGCCTCACCTACCTCACGGGGTGTCTGTTGTGGGGAGAGGAAGGGAAGGTGATTGTAAGTCGCTCTGAGACTCTGAGTGAAGGGTGGGGTATAAATCCAACTCTCCTCCCCCCCTCGCCTGGAAGCAACTTCTGGGTGACTTGATACCACCCAACCTGCATGACTCAACTAGGCCTGGCTGCTTGGTGCTGTTTAACAGAAGCCACCCTATAAAAGTCAGGGTGGTGTAGCAGTTAGAGCTTCAGAGTAGGATCTGGGAGACCCAGTTTCAAATCCCCATCTTGCTGTGAAAGGACACTGGGTGATTTTGGGCCTAATCTTCCTCGCAGGATTGTTGTGTGGATAAAAAGGAGGAGAGGAGAATAATGTAAACTGCTTTGGTCCCCACTGGGGAGAAAGGTGGGGTATAAATGAAGTAAATAATATAGCTGAAGATGGGAGGCAGATAAAGGGTAGGTTGGTGAGTGGCTGAAAAGGAGAAAACGAGGCAGGGATATGGTGTTGCCAGGGTAAGGGAAAGGGACTAGAAAATAATGTGGGGAGAAGGATACAGGGGAAAATGAGGTGCCACCCCACAAGTCCTTGAGGGTTCCCGACCATGCAAGTGGGCCTGGCCCAGTGGCCAGCACCACACAACTTGGCCACAGTTTTCCTTGGTATAGATTGCCAGGGGGAGTGGGGAAGCTTAAGACAGAGGGGAAGATAAAAGTAGGTTGGCTGTTGGGTGGGAAGGAGATAGGGTTGCCAACTCAAGGTTAGAAAATTCCTAGAGATTTGGGGGCTGGAGCTGGGGGAAGGTAGGGTTTGAGGAAGGGAAGGGACCGCAGAAGGGTACAATGCTGTAGACTCCACCCTTCAAAGCAGCCATTTGCTCCAGAGGAACTAGGGTTTCCAACATCCTGGAATTACAACTGTTGTCCAGATGACAGAGATCAGTTGTTACTGACAAGGTGCTGTCTGAATGTAAACCTGCACTCAATGTGTTGTTCGGGTGAAACATCTTTTTCTCTATGTATTTTTGATAATATTTGATACCAATATTTAGACAACGGTATTGAAAAAAAGAAAAAGAAAAAGAATGAAGCATAAAATTGTTTTACCATAAACATATATTTATTGTACACGGTAGAATATATTTTTGTATGTCCACCTGGAAGTTGGCAACCCTAGAAGGAGAGACGGAAGCAAGAAAAGGGGAGAGGCTATGGGGGCTTTCAGAAATGGGAAAGAAGAAATAGGCATCTCATTTCTCCTTCGATTTCCTCTTTCCCATTTCTGAAAGCCTCCATAGCCTCTCCCCTTTTCTTGCTTCCATCTCTCCTTCTAGGGCTCTGACCCTTATAAAAAAACAAGCATGGCAAAATGAACCATTCACCATTTCCTCCTTAGGAATGTTTTTTAAAAAAATCTTACATTGACCTAACTTATATTAAAATGTAAATTGCCTCACCAGAGTTATCTAATAGGATGGGAAGAATTTCGGAAAACAAAGTGGCTGTTGGCTTATATTGTGGTGCTACTTGTCTCACTTGTAGACTGGGCTACCTCGATATCTCTTTCCTGTGGCACGGTAAGAGTGTCATTGTGTTTCTTTCTTTGTGTTGGTTTCAGAGAATGAGATAAAATAACTGCCATTTTTGAAGAACCGGGGCTGCAGTTGGAAATGGTCAGAAAATTTAAGCCCAGATATATTGTTGGAACTTTGCTTTCTGCTGTGAATATGCTAGTTTCATCAGCTCTCTCACTGTACACAGAGTTTTGTTTTTGTCTTAGTTTTGAAATGCACTCAGAAATATCCCTTTTGATGTGTGCATCTTTGTGGAACGCAGAGCTGGTTATAAATAACTTTCATACAGAAAACAAAGATAACTTTTTACAAGAAACTAACAAGGAAGGTTCATGTAATTTGCTGCTTATTTAATATTTTGTGTCAAGCTGCTACTGTCAGATGTAGAGCCTCTTGTGTTTTTCAGGACAGGAAACCATGCCCCATTTATTTTTAAACTCTCTTCTTTCCTGTTGAAATTGTGTTTATGTTTATGAATTTCAATGTGTAATCTGACACGGTAATTGGAAGTGTTGTACAGCCTTTCAGTGTCTTGGAACAAAATACTGTGTCCTGTTCGAGTTAGGCTATGTTCAGCCACTGCTGATTTTTCAGGTTGGCCAAGTCTGCAGTGTCTTTCATGTTCTTTTATTCTTGTTTGAATGCTACGCTGTGTGGTCCCAATGTTAACTTGTCCACAACTACATGGTA
This sequence comes from Gekko japonicus, assembly GCF_001447785.1. NCBI lineage: Eukaryota > Metazoa > Chordata > Lepidosauria > Squamata > Gekkonidae > Gekko > Gekko japonicus. The sequence goes on along the minus strand of NW_015174844.1, from coordinate 1,164,766 downwards.
TGCGGTATACTCCTGCAGAAGTGAGGGGGTCTCTTCTGTCTTTTGCCATCCTGAAAAACACAAAAGGCTCTACATCTGACAATAGCACTACAGATAAGATTAGAATTTCAACAACCAATCCACATACAAAAGAATCTCCTCAGGAAACAATCCATATACAAAAGAACCTCCTCAGGAAAGGTCCTCCATTAGCATGTTCATAGCCTGGGGAACTCCTACAACATAATGACTCAGCCCTACCCCACCTTCTGGAGTAGATATAAATTACCTGCCTACCGTTTTTTCCTCACCTTGACACAGAGAGTACTCCATCTTTTTGTGTTATACCTCTGATGATGCCAGTCACAGTTACTGGCAAAACGTCAGGTTCTACAATGCTAAGACCACGGCCTCACAACCCGGAAAATCTACAGTAGCTAATAGTCCCACCTTTACCGATTTTTTCAATGGATTTAAAAAAAAAAATGTTCAGGAAAAAATGGGAGGAAACTGGACTTTTCCTCCTTTTCAGTGTTTACCTCTGTATTTAGCCCTATGTATATCTCTAGTATCTTCCACTGATTGGGGAGCACACACATTAAGATGACATTTTCCTCAAATCTTCCTCTCATCTGCTTGCTGCACTGCCTGCCAGTGTGTGCGAGTAAAACCCTAACCCTAACACTTTGTTTAGGAGTTCACAGGACTAGAGAAAACAGTAAACAGAAAAGAATCACTGCTAATATCAAATCATATCAAAAACCTTTCCCCATATCTGTGAGGCAGCAATGTGACCAGTGTCAACTGTTTGTTTATTGATTGATTTTTACATCATTAAAGAAAGACCCAAACATATTAAAACATTACCAATACAGAAACTAAGTATGAAAAAACGTGGCCCCAGGATTTCTCTGTCACATGTACTCAGCTGCCCAAAATTCATTCAGTTGCACTCAGAAACCTTCCTAAACAGAAGAATTTGTTTCTTTGCACTCTGCTGCCTCTTACTGATCTCTCTGAACTTTATTTATTTATGTATTTATTTATTTATTAGTTTGATTTATATCCCACCCTCCCAAAGGCTCAGGGCGGCTCACATGCGGCAAAGCCGAGTGCAAAATACAATACAGTATATAATAAATAAAACATTTAAAATCACAATAAAACCTTCCAATAATACGGTGCTATACCTATATTAATCATCCAAGATGGGGACAGGTTTGATGGCCAGCTGTCTCAGTAGCGTGGTCTTCAACTACACTGTCTCAAACTTCTGCCAGGGCCCACTTGCCCCCGTTCTTATAGCTTTAAGCTAGATACCTGAATAATGCATAGATCTGAACCCTAACTTATATCACTAGCTATGATTAATTTTTCCACATTAGTTATGAATGAATTGGCCATTTTCTCTTTAGTATCTTAATGCTGACCATTAAGAGCATTTTTCCTGAGTCAGGCAACTGATCTGTTTGTCTTGAGTTCTTGTATTTCAACATGGCCAGTTCTATCCTCTTCCTCTAAAGTAGAAGAATATATAATTTATGTCCAGTTGTTATAGGTTTAGATGTAGACTGTTCACCCATCCCTTCCATGTCAGTGAGAAGGGATGCTTGTCTTTGCTAAAAATATCTCACTATTCATTAATTTGTTCACTCTGTTTTTTTAAAAAGCCACCCTAAAGAGGATTGTAGTTGAAGAGTGCTTGCTTTAAAAAAACAACAACCCTGCATGTTTGTTTTAGTAGTTCTAGTTCTAAAAAGGGTTCTTTTTCACCAGGCTGTGCCATATAAACTTGTACTTTATGTGTTTGCACTGTGTTTTGCAAAAAAAAAAAAAAAAAGGTTACTGGTTTAATGTGCCTGAATGGTACAGGAATGATTATTTCACTTGTATAGATATTGATGTGTTTCTCATGACCAAATATTATTTCTTTTTAAATTCTTAGACTCTGAGAATAAGACGATTCCTCCGGCCTTTCTTTCTGCTTCAGAACTCTTCAATGATGAAAAAGACACTAAAAAGCATAAAGAGTACTTTGACAGAAATGGGAGGGTGAGTAGTTACTTTGTGTAGAAATCTAGCCATTCCTAAATGTGTGTAGAAATCTAGCCATTCCTCCTCCATAGTGTGTTTCTGAGAGGGAAAATGGGGATAAATCTGCATTTGACTGATTTGGATCTAATTCTGAAAATGGGAGGGGGATAATGTTGGAGAGCAACCATGCCCTTTCTGAACAATTGCTGAAAGTTGTAGGAGATCTGTTGAACACAGCTGAGGCTCTGTGAAGAAAGGAAGGAACATTCTTCCTTCTTGACAGTGAAAAGTTGTGTGTAGCCAGAGTAAGGTAAACTGCTTATCGTCAGCTTCCCTCTTTTTGATTAAATTCAGTGGAACTTACTACTTTCCTCAGCTGGGGCTCTTGTCCTGAACTGGAAAAAAAATATTAATTTGATATGATTTATTTGGAAAGGTGGACTATGGCATATTCCCACCTGCATTCTCCTTGCATTTTGATGAAAGAACTAATGCTGACATTTGCATTCTCTTCCTGACAGTGTTGGGCTGCTATTGGTTCTTCACCTGTGTCTTTTTACCATGTTTGGTATGCTGCTGTTTGCTCGAACACAGGTAACTGTTGCAGATACTGGTTGTCTGAAGAAGGTCCATTGTCTTTTACTGCTGTTTGAAATCTCCACGGTTTTTCCTATAGCTTATCTTGCTGGTAGAGCTGCCAAAATTCCAGCTTGGGCCTATGTTGCCCCAGATATTGTTTACTGTATCCTATGCTATGCAATTATATAACATCCGAGAGTGGACTATATCAGGCTATTCTTGGTACATGGGTGGTTTGGTTCCTATTTCCTGACTCTCCTCAATATGTCATTTGTAAGACTACTTTGTTAGCCATATCCATTGATAAGATTCAGAGCAAACTAAGTAAACCAATAGCTGTTTCCTCTTGATTATTATATGTAATTCTAGTTTTATTTCTCATATATTGCTTAATATTTAAGATCTTACAGTGAAAAACCTGTATAGTATGTAAAATGGAAAACAGCCATATCTGGCCATCCAAAAGCCATAGGGGAGAGCCGTTGCTCAGTGTTACAGCATCTGTTTGGCATGCAGAAGGCCCCAGGTCCAGTCCCTGGCATCTCCAGTTAAGGTCGTAGCTGATGTGAACACCTTTTCCTGAGACCCTGGAGAGCCACTGCTTGTCTGAGTAGGCAATACATTTTGATGGACAAACAGTTTGACTCCGTATAAGGCACACGTTTGTGTTCATCCCAGTTTGAGCTCTTTTGGAAGATGCTAATTTAGACAGCATTGTATAGAATTTATCCATGATGTATTTATTTTATACCCTGCCTTTCTGCCTAGTGGGGACCCAGAATGGCTTGCATTCTTCTTCTCTCCTCCATTTTATCCTCTCAACTACCCTGTAAGGAAGGTTAGGCTGGGGGTGTGTGACGGGCCAAAGGACACCCAGCAAGTTTCCATGGCAAGCTTGGAATGGAGTTCAGACTTGGGTCTTCCAGACCCTAGTCTAACCACTCTGCCACAGTAGTGGTTCCTAGAATGCTTTGATTTACATAACAGTGTGAACACAGAGAGATTACAAGCCATGATTAGAGTATGCTTTGTAGAAATAGCTATGCATCTTGCTTTGCAAGCCTCCCCCACCTCGATTTTAACAATCTAACTAGTCACTTACCTACTTGAAGACTGCTAGAACAAATACTAGTAACTGGATTGGTCATAACATTGTGTTGTATAATCTAGATCTTCCATTGACCTACACAAACTTGATTGTTTGTGGTATTGTATACTTGGCTTGGACATTGTCAAGCAGGAAACCTGCAAGAACTTTGGGGAGAGGGCAAAACCAATCCCTGACTACTGCCTCCTCTCTTGTGGTGGCACCGTTTTCCCCCATCTACCTTTCAAAATTGCCCTGTTCCTCACTTACCTTCTTAATTGCCCCTTCCCCCAGGTATTTTTAAAAAGACCTCTGTGCATGTTCACATGTCATTGTGTACTTCTAGTTGTCCCCACAACTAGGTTTACCCTGTTTGTCATATTTTCTGCTGAACTGGGCATTACTCTGTGCTTGCAAAAACATATACCCTATCCTTGAATCTCTTCACCCTTACAGATTTTTTTTTTGAACTTGGTAAGGACACCCATCTCTATTGGATACAGAATGTAGTTAGATTAGGTTTTAAGGTGGCATGTTTTTGTGTGGTTCTTAAATGGCTTTGGTCAATGTTGCTTTGCTAACTACATGCATTTCTGGGGCTAGGATGGCCAACTGGAGAAGGAATGGAAGGGATATTTTCACAGTTTGACAGATTCATGGACTACATTGCTGGTATTGTTGACAACTGCAAATAATCCAGATGGTAAGCATATCTTTCTGAGTTTGTTTTCTTCTTCTTTTTTCTAGTTAAGCGAGTAAAACTATGACTAGCTAATTTCTTAAGTTAGGGATAAACTCTGAGGTTCAGATAGTTTGCCTACTCCTTCCCTCAGAATGTGGACTTAAAGTAACGTTCTCAGGGCTAGTTCATCCATTATCTTAGAAACATCAATGCATCCCACTAAATTTCTTAAACAGTTATTTTGATTTTATGTGTGCTCTGAGTGTATGCAATTTCTAACATTTTTAAACCTGTTCCACAGCGATGATTGCTGCGTATTCTAAGAATCGAGCTTATGCCATCTTCTTCATACTCTTCATTGTGATAGGTAAGTTGCTTGTTCCCGTGAACAAAATTTTTCAGCATGCTGGTAGATATCTTTGTTTTTTCCCCTCAGTATGACTGCAATTTGGATTTGTTTTTGAGCTTTGGTTTTGAGAATAAGACAGTAGTTAAACTGTATACTTGCTCTGTCTCTTACATCTTGGAAGAGTAGCTTGAGCTTCAAAGACTTGGCAGATGATGATAGGATGCATTGTTACTCTGCTAACTAAGAGCAGAATATTTGATCAGCATGAGTTGTGACTTGCCATCACATGAGGCGTCTCCATTCTTAGTGGAATGGAGCAGTAGGATTTGGTCTACTGTTTATCTGTGTGATATGAAAGCATGAGTAATGATTTCTTATACAGGAGCAAACTAGGGTATGCTTTTTTGGGGTCCAGTAGCCACTACCATTTTGACATGCCACAATTGAAAATTTAAAGCCTGCTTGCCATCTAATCCCATTTCAGTGGGAGAATTAACCTTATCTCCATATATAGCGATTGACTCTGAATCTGAAAAAATAAAACCACCTAGCTGAGCACTCCCGGGGGGTGGGGGGGAGGACCCTTTACTTTTTATATTTGTCTGCTCTGTCCTATATTCTGCCCTTAATTTGGCTGTTTGTTAGAAAACAGTGTTTGGCATCTTAAAAGAATCTGCTTGCCCCCATCAGATTTAAAGTTCATCATAGAGTAGTTACTCTTTTATCCAAGCCAATTTTAAAGTTCAACAAACTTTTAACATGTGGTGTTAAAACATCTATGGTAAAATAATTATAGGACGTGGTACACCAAAACCTCTTGGAAATTGTTTTGATTGTTGCACCTGATAATGGTATCTAACAGAAGCTGAAGAAAGTATCTTTTTTAAAAGGGAACTTGGTTCTGATGAACTTGTTGACAGCAATAACATACAATCAGTTTCGTGGCTATCTTCTGGTGAGTAAAGCCCAACTTGCTGAAAGTTAATCATTCTTTCTACAATGGTCGTCCTCAGGGGTCATTTCGTAGAAAAAGAGCTAGGGGAACTCATTAGCATAACTCATTAGCATATGCCACACCCCCTGACATCAGGGGCCCGGCGGTGGACCTGCAAGGCCAGCGGGAGTGCGAGGAATCCCTGCCAAGGCCCTCCCTGGCCCCAGGCAGGCAGGGGTGGGGAGAGGCGGGGAGGAAGCAACTTACCCTCCCTCTTCTCCTGCCTCCTCCTGGCTGAATGAGGGCTGGAAGCGGGGCGGATGGAAGCAGGGGGCGGGGCTTCACCATGTGCCCCGCCCCCTGCACCTCACCCAGGGGAACTGTGTTCCCCCGCGTTCCCCCCTGAAATGACCTCTGGTCGTCCTAATATGCAGTAAGTATAAGACACAGTCAGCTACAGTTTTGATGTAGGCCCTTGTTCTACTTTCATTCGCTCACTCTGCTGCTTCTCCCTAGTGCTGTTCCACAAGTGCTGTGTTACAGCCCTGGGAAAAACCTCTTGCTGAGAAAGAGCTGTCAGATCAAAATTTAACATATAAATAACACTAAGATCTTCCTTATGGAATTTTGTAAAGTTGAAAAATGAGGTCCACTTTGAAAACAGAGGACTATAGAAATTGTGTTATGAAGAGGGAGCATTAGCTACTTATTTGTTCTCCGTAAATGCAACCTTTTGACTCTAAATAATGTTATGGTCCCTTTCTATTTGCTTTCCTTGGACATATTGGGGACATTTTTCATTGGGGACTGTGCAGTGTTTCTGTTACTATGGCTGCGATCGAACACACTAAACAATCCACTTTCAATGCACTTTCAGTGCACTTTCCACCTGGATTTTACGGGGTGAACTGGCAAAATCCAGTTGGAAAGGGCATTGAAAGTGGATTATTTAGTGTGTGTGATTGCAGCCTATGTAAAGTAACTCTTGGACTTACTTGCACACACAAATTTCTGTTACCTATTATCCTGCACGCTTATGCTCTCAGTCATGAGATGTATTGTGATATCACAATAAAACAATGGTTTCTTAATGCACAGTTTATTCCACAAACCTTGATTGGTCTACCAGATAAACATGAGACCTCAGTTTTTTCAGAAATCCCCGTTGATCTGTTACCTGCCTATAGGATCCCCAGATACTATTAAAAAATCCTTAATATGACTAATCTGCTGGCCAAACCTCACTGCACATGCTACTGCTGAAGTCCTCCTTGACCTTCCATAACAGCACAAAAAACTCAAATACAATGTAAGGCATAATCTCTCTTATATATAAAGCTCATTTTGTGTGACTCCTGGAACACACTCCCGCAGCCTTGACATCTCTCTGACAAGTGTATGAACTACCTCCAGTCAAGAACATTTTTGGTAATGCTGTGAGGGGATGAAAGCTTTATCTGCAATCTGTGACAACTGTCTGACCATGCAACTGATCTCTTGATTATGCAGTCATGGAGTAATTAATGTACATTTATGAGTTCATTCATATTGTTTTACTAAGAGGCTCAAGCATTACCCACAGGCTCCTAGCCATAATTCCTGGTTGACATTGCCATTGTCTGAAAGATAGTCTTCATCTCTCTTCTGGCCTGACAAACTGATCAGTGCTGGCAGTAATAAAAGTCATACCACTGGGCTTCATTCAACCTCCGGACATTTAAGTAACCTTCAGTTACAACAGGAGTGTAAATCTGTCTGTGGAGACATCCTCATGCTCATGCTGAGGCTATGAAAGTGCCAGCCTTCCTGCCTCAGGCCTTATACTTTAATTTGTGTTGTGCTTGTTTTGCATTTTGAAATGTTGCATCCTCCCTAATTCCCTGTTCTCCATGCTGTTCTTTCTGCTGTTGTGCTTTTTTTGGGTTATTGTTTCTCCTTGTTTTTAGAAATCGGTCCAGACCTCATTTTTCAGGAGACGTTTAGGAATCCGTGCTGCATTTGAAGTTCTTTGTTATCTGAAAGAGACTGCTGTCAATAATGATGTGTAAGAATATCTTAAACAGCTAATGCTAACATTTGGCAGATCACATAATGGGGGTGGGAAACGACCAGGAAGAAGCTTGCTAATTGCCCATTATGCATTTGGTTTTGTTTACATAGTTTGTGTGTCCCAACTTGGACCCTTTTACAAGTGGTGAGGAAAGTAGAAATGAATTCCCACTGTAAGAAAGCAATAATTGAGGTAGGAACCACATTTTTATTGAACTGAAAGACTTTTTGGTTCTTGTTAAAGATTTGTTGTCTTCACTGATACATGAAATCCGTATCTGTACCTGTTTCTCTTCCAGAGGCTTAAGTCATATCCTCATGGAGGAGGACTGTCATCCGCTCAATTTCAGTCACTCTTTGATGAACTTGACAGAGAATCAGTTAAAGAGGTATATAATGCATGTAGTTCTATATAGATTTCTGATCGTTAGCAGGGGGCATGTTCAGCCACTGAGAAAGTAGTTATTTTGGAAACAGTGGGAGTGACTCTGTGGCTTGTCAGGAAAATATAAGTTTTGGTCTGGCTTGTGGTTATTTTATGTAGGGATTTTCCTTACACAATCAGATCCCTGCCTTCCAATCTGAAGATGGACCATAGAGTTGAGTACATACAGATAAGCACAAAAAACAGTTCAGTTAATTCTGTACATGGTAGATAGGATGGAGAGGTCATAGTGTGAGCCTGACTCTTGCTTTCTATATATTGTTTGGATAAGTTTAATGTTGCTGAAATGTTTATCCTTAAAAACAAACCAACCATGGAACTCCATGCTTTACAATAAACCAAATAGGTTCTATAGTTGTGATTGTTGTTTTCACTGCATGCTGGCAGTATGCAAGTAAGCAAAACCTCTAGTTGTGATAGTCCTTATCTATGAATAATTGAAGTAGACATAATTTTTGCTGGGTAGAGCTAAAAGAGAGTTATTTGCATATAGTTATAGTCAGGGCTATTTTGGGGCAGGAACACACAGGGTGGATGGTTAATGCTTTTGTGTTACCCTGCGGATTTCTCTTGTTCCAAAGAGAGATTATACACTCATTTGGAGCTGTAATGGTGCTATCACAATGTGCTTAATTAGATTACAGAAGTTTTAATTAAAAAAAAATTATTTATGTTATTTATAGTCCTCCTTTCTCACTTGGACTCAAGGCGGATTACACAGAGTGAGTCAATGCAGTCAACAAACATTCACTAAACAGTGCAATGGGATTAGGGTTGGAGGACTAATCAGAAGTCTAAAAAGCAGAACTGAAGCAAAGCATAAGGAACGGTTAAGGCGCTTAGGGCTCTTTAGCTTGGAGAAACGACGACTGAGGGGTGACATGATTGAGGTTTATAAGATTATGCATGGGAAAGAGCAGGTAGAGAAAGAGGTACTTTTCTCCCTTTCTCACAATACAAGAACCCGTGGGCACTCCATGCAATTGCTGAGCGGTCGGGTTAGAACGGATAAAAGGAAGTACTTCTTCACCCAAAGAGTGATTAACACTTGGAATTCACTGCCACAGGAAGTGGTGGCAGCTACAAGCATGGACGGCTTCAAAAGGGAATTAGATAAGCATATGGAGCAGAGGTCCATCAGTGGCTATTAGCCACAAGGTATAGATAGGGACTCTGGGGCAAGTGATGCTCTGTCATCTTGGTGCTTGGGGGGGGTCAACAGTGGGAGGGCTTCTAATGTCCTGGCCCCACTGGTGGACCTCCTGATGGCACTGGTATTTCTGGCCACTGTGGGATACAGAGTGTTGGACTGGATGGGCCTTTGGCCTGATCCAACATTGGCATCTCTTATGTTCTTATGTTCTTATGTTCTTATTAACATGACACATTAAATATGCAAAAATTACATACTAGGATTCTAGTTTCAGCAAACTATACACAGTAGTATAGACCACAGTCCCTAGTAATAACAATTTTTCCAAGTGAATTTGTGAACCATTTAGTACAGATTATGTTCTTACAGGGGTTCTTATGTGCTCTCTTTCAGCATCCTCCAAGACCAGTTTATGAGTCACCTTTTCTACAAAGAATCCAGTTTGTCTTTGGTCATAGTTACTTTGAGTATTTAGGAAATGCTGTAGCTTTAGCAAACATCATTTCTGTATGTGTGAGTAATAATGTTCTTAATGTCTGATCTCCCCCACCCCACCCCCATCCGCAGCTTGTTTTTTGGAATTGTGGCCTTGCACAAAGTACAAATAGCATTGTTTGTTTTCATAAGAACATAAGAGCCCTGGTAGATCAGACCAAGTGCTGACCTGCTCTAGCATACTGGTTCCAACCGCAGCCAATCAGATGCTTTTTAAAAGCCTACAAGCAGGGTATGAGGACTGTATCCTTCCCACTTTATTTCCCCCCAGCAACTGGTATTCAGGTTTATACTACCACTGTCCCTGGAGGTTTCATTGAGCTGTCAAATCTAATACTATTGATAAATCTAGCCTTCATGACTTGGCGTAACTCTTTTTTTTTTTTAATTAGATAAACTTTTATCCTGTTCCTTAACCCTAAAGCTCTCAGGAGACTTTACAACTTAAGCCAGTATAAAAGAAATGACATGTAAAATAAACTAGTGACCCTTTCTGCATGTTAAGGTGATGCTCTACCACTGAGCCCTGCCCCCTCCTCAAAGTTGCTTCTCTTGCAGCCAGCCTTGGCTCTTGTTGGGGAGGAGGTAAACATGGAAAGAGGGCTTTGGGCAGTTCTTTTTTTATTTTGAGTGGGAATCTTTATTCAGTATATGGGAGGAACCTTCTTAGAAACCTTTCCTCACTTTCCTTTTATTTCCATTTGGTCTTGAAGGCCATGTGAAAGTGTACCAAAGCTTAAGAACCATTGTTTTTTCAGGTATGTAGTCATCCTTGATATATTATATTTAGTCAGTCAGCGTTACATTCCCACCGCTATTAGCTACTCAATAACACATAGATAATAAATGGGTGGGCTGGTTAATATTTCTTTTGGTCTGATAACGTTTAGGACATCGTGTGTGTTAGGTATAAGTTAAGAACAGCTTTAGTTTGAGCACTTTCTAAAGCTGTAGTTAAAAAGGCTTACCACCTGATAATCAGTGGGCATTTTGTCTCTCCAGGTGGTCTTGGTATTAGATGTGGAAAAGCCACCGGATATCCGTGATGACTTCTTTTTAGGGGTAAGACATGCCTCTGTTCTGTATGGCTGTTCCTGTGTTTTGAGTTTCAGAAATCTTCGTTCTTAATTAAATTATGTTTTAATTCTAACTTTTAAGGTTATAAACTGTTTCTTCATTCTCTGCTACCTGCTGGAAATGTTGCTGAAAGTATTTGCATTGGGATTAAGAAGATATTTATCTTACACAAGGAACATCTTTGATGGAGTTCTGACTGTAGTTCTGATGGTGAGTGTCACTGAATAACCTGTTCTTGCTTGAGACAGTTCCTGATGATCTTTTGTCGGCATGAGAGGACAGCGTAAGATAACAGCAAAAGTTCACTTGGTCCATGTTGTACTCTCTAAACTGAAATAATTCCTTGTTTGTAATGTGATGACCGTCCAAATAATCTACTGCTGAAGCTGTTATCCAAGATAAAGGTATAGGTCTCTTCTCCTTGATGTTATGAGGGGCAGAGTGCCAGTTCCTACCCCTGTTGCCCTCACTTTCAGTTGCTGCAATGTAGATAATGTTATGTGCCTTGAGTTATATTCTGCTATGTCATGGGTATCAGTGACCTATCTGAGGCTCATTGAAGAATGGTACTGTGCTCTAGTCCCGACCCTATGTAGCGTCTGCATAGCTGAAGATACAGGCCCTGGTGAGAACCTCCATTCTCTGGGCATCCACAGGTGCTCACTGGGATAGGCAGCAGTCAGTTTATCACTGACATAACCACTGTAGACTCTGCTTCCAGTTTGTATTTGCTGGGAGAGAGGTTGGCTTATAAATATTTTAAATAAACAAAATTGTTTAATGGGCACAAAGAGCTGCCAGCCAACCAGAGTGGGCTCCTAATGATCACAGAGTGTAATGGGGGAATGGAGGGAAGAAAGGCAGAAATCTGCCCTGTGTGCACCCACTTACAGACAATGCTCTTTGCTTTCCTATCCCTCCATTAAACTCCCTGATCAAACAACCCCCGTAACCTCTCCCCTGTACCTGCTTCCTTCTCCTCCCTTCCACCCACCCACCCACCCACCATTTTATCTGCCCTCCATCTTCAGTTATACTTATTATTTATTTATCTCATTTATACCCTGCCTTTCTCCACAGTGTGGATGCAAAACAGCGAACACTGTTCTCCTCTTCTCCATTTCATCCTCACAAGTACTCCGTGAGGTAGGGTTAGTCTGAGAGCAGGTGGTGGCCCACGGTCACCCAGTTAACTTCCATATCAGAGTGGCGATTTGAACCTGAGTCTCCCAGATCCTAATCTGAAGCTCTAAGATCCCAGATCCTAATCTGAAACTCTTCCACACTGGCTTTCATGAGGTGGCTGCTGTTGAACAGTAACAAGCAGCCAGTCCTGGGTGGGTCATGCAAGCTGAGTGGTGGCAACTTGCCCTGTGGTTGCTGCCATAATATGTCCTTTCTCAAAGACCAAAGCAGCTCTAGAAAGGGCCCTGCTTCCTTCTCCTGCTTCTCAGTGACAGTGAATCAAGGCTGCTAATACTGTTGTGCCTAGCAATGGCCACTGGGCACATCTGTTTCTTAACCCCCCTCCCCATGGTGTGTTTTTCTTTTCTTTTTTAAAAAAAGATTTCAGATGTTTCTGCAAACCAGGGGCTTTTTCAGGTTTGTAGAAAGACTCTTGTATGTCCATGGTCCCAATTGCCAGATTTATTTATCCACAGATGGGGCCATGTTGAGAAATAGATATGTTGATGAGCTGGTGTGTAATAAGTGAAGTATTTTACTTCAGTTGTTCGGTCAGGAGGAAAGAAACAAAAATTGAGATTGTGCTTATTAGTTATTAGTTCCCCCCATAAGTCCTGTTAATACTTTTAGGCTGCAGTCCTAAGAACACTTTCCTAGGAATAAACTCCATTAAATAAAATATAATTGTCTTGTGATTAGACTCGTTTGTGGTTGCTCCCTAATTCTAATAAATGTGCCTTTTATGCTAGTTTTATAACTTGAACCCTTTCTGAATTTTGGAACTGGTATAGCTTTCCTTATTTCCCTTCTTTTCAAAGGTTTTGGAAGTGTCAACATTTGCTGTGTATGGATTTCCTCATCCAGGCTGGTATGTGTTCTTCATAAGCTATCCAGCAATTACTGATATTTGGGATGGTCCTCCTGTTACCATCCAGTTGCCTCCTCCCACAGATTGGGTGTCATCTTGCAAATGCCTTTTCTATGGAGAGAGGGAGAGAGGATTTTTCCATCTGTTCAATAGCAAGTATGTTTAAAATGAGGTAGGGAGGCAGTGGTGCATAATAGTGAGATTCTGTATTTCACAGTGGGGGAATCCCTTTGTAGAAGGTAACAGGTCTAGAAACAAGGGGCTCTGCATTGCAACTAACATATTACCTTTCTCATAACTTTTAGTAAGGGAAAGTTCTTGAAAAACCTTCTCTTTCTGATTGGCTTTTTTAAAGACAAGGCATCAGAGCACTGCAGATATGTACTTTGGGAGTGATGGGTGACCAGTTGTGTTTTGGCTGAATCTTGAAGTAGGCTAATCAGTGTGACCGGAAGATGAATGAAAGTCTCAGCACAGAAGATGTTGCTGTTATACAAAGCAATGTGGTCTCAAGTTCCCTTTTTCAAATATAATATATGTGATATTGGCATGGATATCTTTCTGAACTGAGGTTATGGCCTTAGATAGTTAAAATTTGTAACATTAGTCATGTGCTTTTTCCTAGGAAACCCGAAATGCAGGGCTTGTGGTCTCTGTGGGACATGGTGCGTCTGGCAAACATGCTGATTGTGTTCAGATTTCTGCGAATTATTGCCAACATGGAGGTACATAGGATTTGTTGGGTAGTGTTTCTAAAGTTGATAATATTTCTATTCTTCATGTGTTTCAGAAAAAGTTCCTCATGTTTCTTTCTTTTTTTTCCAGTTCATGTCTGTAGTTGCTAGTACACTGATAGATCTGGTGAAAAATTTAAGAGCCTTTGCTGGGATCTTAGTGGTAAGTGAAAACCAAGATTGATACGTCTCCTTTTACATTCCATTTTACATAAAATAGGATATTTACAAATGGAATATTTGCAAATGGAACACATGCATACAAACGTGAGTAATCTTAGTGGAATTGATACAGTTGATCAGTTTTAGTTAATTGGATAAATCTCTGATAGTGCCTTCCCATCAGTTCGCAGTACTGGGTTGGATCCCAAGGAAGGATTTCTGCAGAAAGAAGGGGGTTTCTGTCTGTGGAATGTGACTTCCTTGCCTCTCCCCCCTCTACAGCCCAAATGCTTCCCTAAATGGTGCTTCTGGGGGGGCAGAGGACCCCCCAGGAACAGTATGAGAAGGGAGCTGGAGGACTGCCAAGGGCGGGGGGGAGATCAATAAAAGTATCTTCCCTTCCCTCTGCATAAATCCTCCCTGAGATCCAGCTCATTAGCATAAGCCTTAAGAGCAATAGTAGCTAACTATTTGTATGAAACAAATTTGTATTAAATGAGACACCTTTAAGCAGAAATTTTTCTGCTTTAGAAACCTGCTATAGACAACACTTCATTTCAGTCAGATCTTCAGTGCCAGTCAATGGCTTTATCATTCTGAAGCTCCTTCAGTGATCTGCAGGTAAAAGCTGAACCTCACCATTTAGTCCTTCTGTTTTAAGAAGTATAGATGATGATGATGATGGAAGAAGAAGGTAGGTTTTTATACCCCACTGTTCTCTAACTTAAGGAGTCTCAAAGCAGCTTACAATCACCTTTCCTTTCTTGTCCCCACAGCAGACACATAGTGGGGTAGACGGGGTTGGGAGAGTTTTGAGAGAACTGTGATTGACTCAGAGTCACCCAGCAGGCTCTATGTGGAGGAATGGGGAAATATTTATTTTAATTTATTTTATTAAACTTACAAATAGCTCACCCTGCAAGGCAGGAAACCCACTTTCCAGATTAGAGCCTGTTGCTGTTAACCGCTACAGTACACTGGCAATAATAGTAATTATACCTGCAGTAAAATTGCTCAGACTGACTATAGAGGTCATGATAGAGTTGCAGCTAGGTTGCACTGGAATCTTTGCAAGAAGTATGGCTTACCATCAGCCAAAAATTCATGGGGGCGCAAACCAGACAATCATGGAGAGTGATGAAACAAAAGATTCTTTGGACTTCTGGTTACAAACAGGTGAAACACGGGGGACATAACAACCTCAATATCACAAATGTAGAAAAAAATGAAAAATAGGCATTGGAATCCCAGGAGACAGCTGATAGAAAAGAAAGAACAGGAGAAGATGACCAAATACCACAGTCTACTAATAAAGTTAGAGTGTCTGTGGTAGAAGAAGGTTACCATTTTCCCAGTGTTCATTGGAGCCTTTGGAGCAGTGCATAGAAGTCAAAAGAAACACCTGGACATTCTGGGCAGTGAGCAAATAACACCAGCGCAGCTCCAAAAGACAGTGTTGCTTGGCACAGCAAGAATCCTGCAAAGGTACATCTGCAATTCCCAAGAACTTGGGCAAATATCAAATTGCAGAACACCATCTACCAGTCAAATATATGACTGTGACAATTCTAATAACAATAACAACAACAATAATAATAAGTGTCATCAAATTGCAAGTGACTTATGGCAATGCTTCATGGGGTTTTCAAGACAAGAGACAAACAGAGGTAGTTTGCCATTGCCTGCCTCTGTGTAGCAACCCTGGTCTTCCTTGGTGGTCTCTCATCCAAGTACTAACCATGGCCAACCCTGACTTAGCGTATAAGCTCTGATGAGTTTAGGCTAGCCTGGGCTGTTCAGTTTGCTAAAAACAAATAATGCATAAACAATTTCGAGTTCTCATAAAGAGTGACACTCCACCTCTTGGCGGTTGTAGGAATTGCAAGGTGAAGATAATCCAGTTTGGTAACCGTTCTCTCCAAATCGCACTGCGGTAGCTGTACTAGATTGCTTCAGCCAAAATACCAGTCTTCTGGCACCTTAAAGGTGAAAACATTTATTTTGGCATGAGTTTTTCTGAGTAAGAATATAGAAGCTATGAAAAAGTGAACTCTGCCTCATAAATGTTCATACCCCAACAAATTCATTTGACTTTAAGGTGCTACAAAACTCATTTTGATCTCCATAGTATTTTATTTTATTTTGTTTTATTTATTTATTTAATTATTTTAGGTTTATATCCCGCCTTGCCTGCCATGCGAGCTCTATGTGGAGGAGTGGGTTCAGAGGACTTGTATAACACACGAACCAATAATCTTGCCATGGTTAAGAAAAAGTTCATCTTGTTTAGATCAAGTCCAGTTACTATAGAAGAACTCTTGATTTTCATTTGGACATGCTATAGTTTGAAAATGAGGTTGAAATTGAGTTTCATTAGATTTGTTTTGGCTCACAGTTATGTAGGCACCTGTTAAAAATGGGTAGTTCTTAGGTCCAAACTACATATTACACCTACCTTGTGATCACCCTGGCGGGCTTGCTGCCATACGCCAGCTCTGAGTTCTTCATGGGAACTCAATTCAGAAGTACTGCAGGGACCCAATTTGGATCAGGACCATGGCACAAGGGGTGGAGTGGCCCCTGCCTTCACACTGTGCCATTTTCCTTGATCCTAAATAAAGTTTGCCCTGCTGGGAGTCTCTTATTTTGACTGTGAGGTTACCTACCCATCACCACTTTGCATTCCACAATCCCCAGTGTACTACATTGGTTACCTGATCATTTTTTAATTTTTTCATTTGGAATGTGACTGCACAATGACAACACATGTGGCTTTCCATTGCTCTCTAAATGACAGCAAGTTTTCCCTTCTCTGCTTTGGGAGTTATGCAACTTTCGGCCTCATATTTCTTTGCTGGCAGAACAGAGTTGAACTGTTCCTTTCTGCCCTTCATAGATATCCTTACCTTGTTGAAATTTGCCCATTTTGACTCTTGAATTAAATCAGTGTAATGCTGGACATTGGAACTCTGGCAACTGTAATGTGATATTTGGCTATTTGGAAGAATGATAAGTGTGTGCTGCATGTGCACAAACTCTTTTTATGCACATGTGTCCTTGTATGTTTATTAATGAATGAGTGATTTAAGAACTTTGGGCAACAGTCCTCAAAGCATTTAATCAAGAGCCACTTTGGATATTCTGGGAGAGCATTTGATAGTGTCCTGGAACTGTGTCACCTTGAAATGTGCATGGGGAGAGTACTGCATGAAGATCCTGCCATAAAATAGTTGAATGATCTTGAAGTTATATGTGAACCTGAAGGATAATTACTATCTTAAGGCTTTGCTACCTTCACTGCTTCTTCAGACATATTAAAATATGAAAGTTAACAAATATTAGTATGTTCTGCGAAACCATGGACTTGAAAACATGACAATATGTTTTCACCACTTACCTTACAGTGTGCTAAATTTGCAGTAGAATGCAACTGATTCTGATGTATTGTTCCCAGGTGATTTTCTACATATTTGCATTACTTGGCACAGCGCTCTTTAGGGGGGCTGTTGTTCCTGTGGGCAACGTTAGGTAAGATGGTTGTTTAAATATCTATACCCTGCAGTCAGTCTTACTTGATCTTGGAATAAGGGTAGAAGCCATAATGTTTCTGTGTTCTGTATAGCTCCTAGCACAGTGATACTATGGGGATATTAAACAGCTGCTTTGGGCCTTCTGGTTTTTGACACCCACCCACTACTAGAACAGAACAGAGAACCTTTATTTGGCATACCATAGATAAATCAAACAGGGGAGAGTTTAAGGGTAGGTACAAAGAACAACATCAATCAAAATTCCCAATATCTCAAAAACACAAAACAGTCCTAACATGGTTTACAAGATTTACAGAGTATTACTCTTGACTCTTGACTTCCATACATAGGTCAAAAATTCTGCGACAGATAGTGTTGTTGCTGGACTCTTGTCTGCTAGGAAAAAAGATAAAGCCCTATCCAGAAAGTCTCTCTGCATAGGGAAGAGAGGACGAATCAAGATATTGCGCATAGCGGAATATTTAGGACAGCGAAAAAGAATGTGGGTAACAGAATCGGGTTCCCCAAGATTACAGTTGCAGAGTCTATCCTTATACGGGACACTACTAGCTATATCTATGCGCCTGTCTCACTGAAGTGTTAAATTGTATGATTGAGTAGGGCCTATTGGTTCACTGAGGTATAGTCCCCGGTCCTGAAGTAAGATATTCAGTGCAGGAAGTATCTCCAGGAGTTGCCTGCCCAACCATTCCTTGAAAAGTTTTTGGGGAAGATATCTGGCAGCCTCTAAAGCCACCTTGATCCATTGTCAACTCGATTTTGTGGTTGCTGATGCTGAGGCCTACCTAAAAGCAATGCTGTCTAATCCTCAATTTGTGGGCATTAGTTCTAGTAACTGTGGTCAAGAAAAATAACTTTGCATACACTAGGAGGTGTTGTCTTTCTTTACAATTTCTTCAAGCCTGAGCCTTGGCATAGAAATTGTAGTTAAGGACACCTTCACACATGCTGAATAATGTACTTTCAGTCTACTTTACAATTGGATTTTACTGTGTGAAGTGGCAAAATCCACTTGCAAGCATTTGCTAAAGTGCATTGAAAGTGCATTATTCAGAATAGAGTACTGTGCTACCAGGCTTTCAGACTCCTTGAGAATTCTTTATTTAAGAAATGTCAGATAGTTATTATGCTCAGAGGGAGTAGATAAAAGCTGCCTTATATTCAGCCAGGTCTGTCAGGGTCAGTATGGTATATTGGGACTGGCATCAGATTTCCAGGGTTTCTGGCAAAGGTCTTTCATATCAGTCACTACCTGATCCTTTTTGATGGAGATGCCAGGGATTGACACTGGGACTTTCTGCATGTAAAGCAGATGCTCTGTCTCTTAAGAAGAAGAAGAAGAAGAAGAGAAGAGATTGGATTTATACTCCACCCTTCACTACACAAAGGAGCCTCAGAGCGGCTTACAAACTCCTTTTTCTTCCCCTCCCCACAACAGACACCCTGTGAGGTAGGTGGGGTAGCTGAGATAGCTCCGACAGAAACTGTTCTTTTTCAAGAACAGCTGTGCCAGAACTATGGCTTGCCCAAGGTCATCCAGCAGGCGCAAGTGGAGGAGTGGGGAATCAAACCCGGTTCTCCCAGATTAGAGTCCGCACACTTAACCACTACACCAAACTGGCTTAACCATGTCCTGCCTCAGAACTTCATCGTATCTATGTCCTCAACTCTGGCCCTTGCCTGGTGGAACTCTCTTCCTGAGAACATCCGAGCCCTGCAGGATTTGTTACCTGTTGTACCGCCAGGCTTTCAGCTGAGGACAGCAACAACATAATTCTGTGATCTGGCACCCTTATACCCCTCTTACCTCATATGTTGCCCCCTCCCATATTCTACAAGTCTTTTCTGGGAGGTCTGCGATTTTCCATACCAGGAGTTCTAACTGATAGCCATCTGGAATTGATAAAATTTTTATTAAGGACTGTTGTTTTTTTGTTGGTTTTAATTTTTTAAAGTTATATATTTATTGTATATCCCTGTTGTAAGCCACCCTGAGCCCTTCCCTCAGGGGAGGGCGGCCTAGAAATCTAATAAATAAATAAATGCAGTATTGAAGGCAATGTTTAAATAACTTTCTTTTTGCAGCGCTGTGAACATGACATCTGGTAACACCACCTTTCAGTGTGGTACTTTCGAACAACTGGAGTATTGGCCAAACAACTTCGATGACTTTGCTGTGAGTGTGCTCATTTTGGTCCCTGTAGTTGTATCTATTATGAGTTTGCTTGCCCCCAATCGCTACATTTTTATGTTTTCTAAAAATCACGATTTAGAATAATGATAACTATTAATTTTTTTGTCTCAGGCAGCAGTGGTGACCCTGTGGGATGTGATGATTGTGAATAATTGGCACGTTTTCTTGGATGCATTTTCCAGATTTACGTCTCCGTAAGTAATGGACTGAAACTGCATTTGACAGACATTCCCATCTCCATAGAACCTGGAATTCTCAATTTTTCTGAGAGTAGGTCTCTCAGATCAAGACGATACCTGCAGTTTGGGTTAGGAGGTTGGGTGAGCCGGTTTTGCCAAAATGTGGAAAATGGTTCATAAGTTGTGTATCAGACCTGAACATATCCATTTACACTAGCAGTGTAAATGTCAGAAAAGGGAAGTCAAGGGAGATCTGCTCTTCAGCTTTCATGTGTAGAGAATTCTGGGATCAATATGTGCTGTGTTATAGAATTTGAAAAGAAGTGTTCTGTGGGTTTCCTCCTTTGAAGTTAATGCTATCCACTTGCATGTAGGCCATTTGTATGCCTCTCATAGGATCAAGGTACACTAACTTTGAATGGGCAGTTCATGAGTTTGGATTAATAGGCACATCTTGATTTTCTTTTGTTTTTTCCTAAATTGTTTCTCTTTCCAGATGGTCAAAATTGTACTTCATTGCCTGGTGGCTGATTTCCTCCGTCATGTGGGTCAATCTGTTCATTGCATTACTCCTGGAGGTAAAGTTCAGGTCACCCTTAGATGCAGTGGATTTCATGCACATAATAGAATTCATATGTTATGATCATGTAACCCTCGGAATGAATAAATGGGATAGGCAGGACTTTGTCCTATACTTTGTTGTTAGGCTTCTCTGACGGTTAATTTTCACTTTAAAAAGAGCTACTAGAACTTAGAGTTGCAGAGAAAGGATAAAAGGATTAGCATGAAATAAGCAAATAAAGTCTGGGACCAGGGGTATCTACCAGTGAATCTTCTATGTTGTTTTTCTAGCAACAGTTTCTCATATTGTGTCTGTGCTCTTTCCAAAGGTTCGCTGAGTTTTTGGAATAAAAAAATGTCTAGAACAAGACCTCATGTAGATACCTGACTAAATACACTGGGAGCTGGATTTTGTTTTCTGGCTATAGTTCAAAGAGCCATTGGAAGACCATATTTTTGAACTGATTTTTTTAGAGAGGGCAGTGGTCTGTGTGGGGAAGGCAGTATCACAAAGTCCGCTAGGTGCATGGAAAGCTACACCTGTTGCTTTATGAATAATGTGAGCAGAGCTGCAAGAGGCTGGGCTGGGCTAGCACAGTGGTTGTCAAACAGCAGGAGTCTCTTTGGCTGCAGATGAGGTTAGAGCATAAGAACATAAGAGAAGCCATGTTGTGTTCCATTACTCAGGCACAGACTGAAACCAGGTTTCTCCTACACATCACAAGCACCAGTGAAATTTCTCTGAGTGGTTGGACTACAGCAAGGAAGAATTGACCTTTCCGTTACCATAAAGCTTGCACTTTCCCCATGCCAGTGCAGTTATTGGCTGCTGGGTCTGCAGTATCACCTAGCAAGTGGTGCTTCAGATGAGCCCCAGAAGTCACTGCCTTGCCCGGTCCACCTTATGTTGTGGGACTTGCTCAGTTCAAATGGTCTTTTGGATGGTTCTCTTGCACAATAAAACTGCTTGCATGAGGGCAATCTATGAAACTCCCCGCAGTAGCATCAGTGAAATCTAGATAAGTGAATTTCCCAGCATGCCCAGTTTATAAAAGTTGCTGCTGGGATTTCCCATGAGTAGCTTTCTCTAATAGAGATGTTGCTCGCACTTTAGTCCACCTACCCGGTATTTATGCAAGTAAGTCAGCAGAAGACTTCCTGATAACTTTTATTCTATTCTTTCTCAATTATAGAACTTTATTCACAAGTGGGATCGTCGCAACAATCATCCATCTCTCTCAAAATTTGAATACCAAATGACAGTGGAACTCCTGTTTAGGTGAGCTAGCTATCTAGGGCAAACGACATTTTTGGGGGTGGTGGGAGGATGTGTGGTTAATTTCATTACCAAGGAAATTCCTCAAAGGCTGGGTGAATGGTTCTGGCCTCAAGATGCAGAGTAAATAGAGGCCGGGTGTTTTACACAATTTAAAATTGGCTGTACTTTGAGTTCAGTAAATGCTACTCCTAGTTGTATAGTGATGAGGCCATCTTTTCTGGTATGTTGCCAGATTTATTTATTTATTATTTATCATATGGCAGAGTTACACACAGGAAGCATATAATAATATAAAATGCAGAACCAAGTTGGTACAATGGGTATGCAGATTGATTGGGCAATCCCCCGAAATACTAATATCTAAATTTTCAATCCACTCAGTTGCAGCTGGGGAGTGTTCAAAGAGCTCCGTCAAATCTCCCTGGAAAGCATGACACACACATTCCTGTGACAGATGGAAAATAGTTTGACGGGCTGCACCACAATCACATTCGGGTCCTGGTATTCTGTCCCATTTAAACAACAGGTCTGCATAGCTGTCAAAGCCTGTTTGTATTCTATTAGCCATCTTCCATACTTTATGTAGCAAGTCAGATCAGATCCTGCCAGATTAGATTCTATGTCAAGCTCCGCTGCAGAAGTAGTTTTGCTACCTTTTTTTCCTGGCAGGGTCCCTAAGCAAGTCGGTCAAAGATTCAAGGAGTACATCTTAAACTGGAAGATCAGAACCGCCTAAATTAAACTGGAAGATCAGAACTTCCCAAATGAAACAGTATTACAGATGTTGTACATACAGTTTCATAATTTAGTAACTCCTCTTATCCCTCTGATTTTAAACAGAAGATAAAGCGACCTTTTGAAATGTAGCACGCTTTTTATACTCTTTGCAAGGAAGTGTGGGATAGTAATAGAAGATTTTCTTAGCATGAAGTACATACGTATTTGAACAAACTAATTAAGTGTGCACCAGTGCAGTGGTGTACTGGGTCTTTCTGTCCTCATTAGAGCTACTCAGATGGCTAACATATTAAAAACAAACATAATAAAAATACATGTTAGAAATCAGTATAACTGGAAAAATCATTAGAACAATTTGAATCATTTGAACAAGTTAAAATACACATAAAGGTAAAGGTTCCCTTGCTCGAAAGCCAGTCGAGTCTGACTCTAGGGTTGTGGTGCTCATCTCCGTTTCAAAGACGAAGAGCCAGCGCTGTCCGAAGACGTTTCCGTGGTCATGTGGCCGGCATGACTAAACACCAAGGCGCACGGAACGCTGGTACCTTCCCACCGAAGTGGTACCTATTTATCTACTTGCAATTTCTTGCTTTCGAACTGCTAGGTTGGTAGGAGCTGGAACTAGAGACAGGAGCTCACCCCATCTTGCGGCACCCGGGTCTTGAACTGCTGAACTACTGACCTTCCACAGCCTGCAGTCAGCGTCTTAACCACTTGAGCCACATACAATACAATATAATATTCATACATAAAAATGCTAAACATAGGGCAGGAAGGAGTGATTACTAATGTGCGATAGAACTGAGTGTTGTCTACATATTAGTGACAACCTAGGCCAAATCTCTAGATACTTTCACCCAGCAGTTTCATATAGGTGCTGAAAAGCATATGAGACAGGATGGAGGTTTGCAGAATTCCTCAGGCCAGAAGCTAAAGAGCTGAACACCAGTCCTCCAGCACCACTTTTTGAAACCTACCCTCCAGAACCATTGCAGGTCAGTGCCTCCTGGTCCTAGCCTGGAAAGATGGTCCAGAAGGATAACACTCCCTCTGTCCATATGTTGTCGAAGGCTTTCACTCCCTCTGTCCATCTCTCAACACAGATAATCCATTGTGGCAACCACATCCATTTTAGTCCCATAACCCATCTGCAATGACTCCAAATTTATTTCCAGGCACAATTCAAGGTGTTGGTGCTGACCTTTAAAGCCTTATATAGTTTGGGACCAACATACCTTAAGGACCACCTACTCTGTTATGAACCTAATCAACCACTATGTTCATCTTCAGATGCCCTGCTTTGGGTGCCCCTGCTTTCTGAGATTAGGTGGTTGGCAACCTCCACAGTAGTGGCACCAAAACTCTGGAACTTTATTCCCCTCTGTTGCCACCTTAGTCTGTCCCCTTCTGTTGCCATCTTCTGCCAGCAGATGAAGACTTTTTTTTGGTATCATTTGGCATCCCCTCAGTGATCCCTCCTTTCCGTCCATCGTTTTTAATTGTAGTTATTGTTTTGTATGTGTTTTAGCTCTGGTTTTAATTGTTTTAATAATGAGGGGTTTTTGACGGTTTTAGTAGTTGTATTTATTTATTTATTTGATTTACAGCTGCATGCACTCTCCCCACAGGGGACTTGGGGTGGCTTACAGCATTTAAAATGCAAGAGATACAAATACAATACAAATATATAAATGCAATAAATAGAGGAATGAAAACAATTAAAAACAACAACTTGACCGCAAATTATTGGGGGGGGGATTAAAACATTTGGCCAGCTCCCCAGTTCATCATGTTAACCAAAGGCTGCACGAAACAGAGCAGTCTTACATTCTCTACAGAATGTTGGAAGATCCTACAGGGCATAAACTTCCCCAGGGAGCTGATTCCAAAGAGAAGGGGCAACACTGAAAATGCCCTTGTGAAAGCAGAAAGATAGAATACAAATTTTGCAAAATAAAAACAAATAAAATAAACCATGCCTGAAACCAGTCTGGAAAGGATCAAAGCAATCTGCCTCATCCAGGAAAGCTCAAAGTTGTCCAGTTACCCACATGTTCAAACAGCTTGCTCAAGAATGGAATATTTGAGACTGGGTGATAGTTTATTGAAATCTCCTGTGTTCAAGGTAGGCTTCTTTAGTAGTGGATGCACTGCAGCCTGTTTCAAGGCCGGGGTGACCACCCCTTCTGTCAAGGAGGTATTAACTATTCCTCAGACCCAGCCATACTGGAGTGACAGCAGTTCTGCAGAATCTATGACTTCTAATGCATCCTCCTTTGCCTTGTAGGGATGTTTTGGAAGAACCTACAGAGGAAGAGCTGATTGAAACTCTTTATCAGCATCCACATATGGATCTACGCAGGTGATCCCTTGGTGCAAGCAGCAATTGATTTTTGCACACCTCTGTGCAGGTGTTACAGCTGAAAGAAAGAGACTGCAACTCTTTTTTGAAAGAAGTGTTTCATCTTTGACTTTAGTTTTGAATGCTTCCTGCAATATAAGATCTTTAGGGACCAACATATTTTTGTTTTTTAAAAAAATATTTTAATTTGAATATGATTTTATTTCAGCTTTTTAATGGGACCATGGCACCGTCACTTTAAAAGTCTGGAAGACAAATTGACAGAGCAATTAACTACTTGTAAGGAAGGGAAATGTATGACAATTACATTGCACTTTACAATGGAAACTATGGAAGTTACATAACCACTACACTGACTTATTGCTTATATCTATTTTTTAAACCCTGTAAATAACTTAGCTGATTTTTTCAGTGTTCATTGTCTGCTGTGTCAAGAACAGTTCCTTAAAATCCACAAAACATTTTGACAAATACAGGTGATTTTTTTCCCAATAGCAAGAAGAGTTTTTATGCTTAATTTTGGAATTGAAATAAGAGGCCATCATCCTGACAATACTTGAAAATAGTTAACCTATGGTTAGCATGAAGGATAATCACAATCATTACAGCTTTGAACTCAAGGACTACTCTTGGGACTGCTCTGAGTTAAGTGATTGGAAGGCTGCGGCACTGTGGTCATTGGAGATGCTTAACCTTCATTAGTTTCAGTGAATGTTACACAATCCCTGCCGGTGCCTTATTGAAATGATTAGCAGCTATACAGTTGTAGAACTTAGTGGATTGTGGTTGTGTATTGCATAGTCAGGTGCCTTGATGTAACAAGGCAGCCATGTTCATGAAAAGCAGGCTCACTTACACAGTTGCCATTACAGGTTTGTGAACCATGCATGCAAACTGGATGCTCACCTGAGAACATGTCTGCATTGCAGTACATGCCTGGATTTGAGGTATCCAGTGTTAATGCACTTCTGCCAGTGCATTGTTTTAATGAGGATGCTCCTCTTTTTGAAGGACAATACCTATCCATGTGTGCTATTTTGGACCACTAATCATGTGCGGTACCTTGTGGATTATGACTCTAGATTGAGGCCATTATGGTTTTTATAAGGGTTTTTTATATAAATAAGGAGCATTGGGGAGGGGACCCTTTCTGATTGGATAAATTATTTTATGCTCCAGAGTAAGCACTGTGTCCATGTGCACTGTTTGCAGTTGTATTCTTCTGCTGGAGTGGTGCCTGCTAGCTTTATCAATCTGCTGTGCCTTTGGAATCTGGTTAGGGTTAGAAAACTACTTCCAGGATCTTGAGGCTGTTCAAATTTCCCTCTAAAACCACATAGAGAGAAACTTTGGGTTATCATCCATGCAAAGTAAAACTAGACAGGCTATCAGTGTTTGGAACACTGACTAGGTATCAAATCTCATTCGACAAAGGTAAAAGCAGCTTCCATTTAGAGCAGTTTTTAAAGAAAAACTTTGGCCCATGTGGAGCTGCTCCTTCATCCAGTGCTTAGGAAGTTGCCCACAATTTGTGATAAAAATCTAATTTACATATTGGTTTGTTCAATTTCTTTTTTGAGCATTATGTTGTTTTTAGCACAACAAGCATTCTGTGTATTCACCCCAACAGTTGGGTTTCTTGTCTCTCCCCCTTTCTTCTTTGCAGTGGTGCCATTTGGCCAGTATTATTTGCCCAGTCTACCAATGCAATATAAATTTCATTCCTTTGTCCCCTGGGACCTTTTTTTAATAGAGAAACCACTAAATATAGTCTATATTTTATGAATTGTTGTATATTGAATTGAATGTGTTCAATAAGCTACTGTAAGCTGTATCAGTACCAGTCCTGTATTAAGAATGCAGATACTTGAATGTAATTACTGTGAATACAGTAAAATATTTTTGGAGACAACAAGAGACATGTCATTTCTTTTGTTTCTACATGTTAAAAATGTAGGGAAGCGCCCCATGTGGAGTCTAAAGTTGTTCCATGGCTTTCTTGGCTCTTTTAAAACTACTATGGATGGATTTTATACATAACATTGTGGCAAGAGGCTTATGTACGCACTGAACAGCTCGCATAAAAGATGATTTCAGCAACATATTGGAGACCCAGCCTTGCAGTAGCTGTTATATTGCACCTACAAGCAGTTGGTGAAAATTGTCCCCCTTATATGGCATATTTTTGGGACTGAATTCCCTGAGAATTATTTAACACTGATTTATTTTACTAATAATACGGGTTATTTTAGTAACAGGGAATAGATGAGCCATATGAAAAATGGCCATCCAGGGACGTTGGAAAATATATGTAAATATTAGATTATTAAAACGTTATACAAATTTGATCTCTAAAGGGAATATTTCCCCCACTGGTTTATTAAGCATGTGGAGAAGGTAGACTCTTAATGTTAACATCTTCAGTGTTACCATATTTAGTTGGGAGGATCTCCCATTTTATTGGATCTGTTTTCTAAGCAAAAAGCCTTAGAGAACAACCTGCAATATGTTTTTGTGTTCAGTCTCTAATGTACCTGCAGCTGTCGTAAGGTGCAATAGCACTTGTGTATGCAAACAAGATATTGGAGCATGCTCACTTCTGCAGCACCAAGAACTTATTATATAATATGTATTGATGATTATCCCAAATCATTTTCATGGAAAGTGAGATTTTTCCTTTCCAAACGCACAACCTCCTTTTTATATTTCAAGTAAATGATAGTTAAGACAAAATATGTAATAATCTGGATACTTGATAAGGGTTTGTAGACTTAAAATAAATATATTGTGAATTCAAAGAATTCATGCCTGTACTTTTGGTCTATCAAGTGATTACCAAATGGCATCTTTAGCTATTAGTGTAAGAGCTTCTGTAATTCAAAAGTTATCCTGATTGAAGCAAAACCAGCACTTTAAAGGTTTTCTTCCTCGGGATGCTGGCATGAAACAAGATTGAAAGAAATGGGCACAAGTCCCTGATACTTTTTTTTTGGGGGGGGGTCTAGTTGGCTGGAAGCTTATTGTACACAGTGTTGTTAAATCTATCCTGCCTGCAGCAGCTAATGTCTGAATGAAATGCTATGCTGCTCTGCCAGTGGACACTGGCAAGTGTTAAGGATTATGTTGGTGGAGCCTGATTATCTCATTAGGATGAAACAGGAATGGCTTTCTCAATGATCAGAAGATGTCCTGCAGCCAGTACAAGCTGCTTATTGGATGGAAGTTTGCTTGGGGGGAATCATGGCATGTCAAAAAAAGTGGCATAGTAAATTATGTAAGTGTTCTAGTAAATGTTTTAGTCTACTGTTATGTAGTACATAGTTCATGTACAGGTACATTCATATACAAGCTTGTACATGTTATATGACTATTGTGTCAAGTTATAAATGAAAGAGTTGGCACAAGTTCTGAGACTGAAACGCATAATGAATCATGCAAGACATAAAAGGGATGTTTAATACATTGAGATGCAGAAATAGCATTGTGTGTAAAGGCTGGTCAAAGAGCTTCTAAGGTGAGGCTACAACAGTGAAAAAATACCATTTGGTGAGCATAAAGGAACAGATAATTTCATTTATTTAAAGAAAAAAACCCAAAGCCTTGAAATCCATCCACCCTTCATTCTCTTGAGTCAGGCTTCAGTTCTGCTTTTGAAACTGAAACAGCTTTATTAGCTCTGGTCAATGATCTGCATAGACAAATGGTTAAGAGAAAATTTTAATTCTTATTGACTTTTGACACAGCTGATCATTATATCTTATTGGAGTGTTTGCTGGTTAAGTTTAAAATTGTAGGGACAGTGTTTGGGTGATTTTGTCTGATAGGATACTGACTTTACACTGGAGATGCTAATTCAGTAGTGTGGAATTTAACATGTGGAGTCTTCAAGGTTCTGTTCACATTCCTTTCCTCTATGTATGTGTTAGACTGCTGAATGAGGCTGATAACCAACTTTGTATTTCTTTGAGAGAACCTCCAGTGCCTAGTCAAGAGGCTAAGGGGAAAAAGCTGAAAAGGAATCTAGACAAGCATGATGATGTTGCTAATTGGGAAAGCCAGTTTTTTAGAAGGTACTGATCGGACAATCCTGAATGGGATTAGTTATTACTTAAAATCAGGTGAAGAGTTTGGGAGTGTTCTTGTACCTGGTCTTGTTGTTATAAGAGGTGGAATACTTACTAAGAGCACCTTCTATCGTTTGCGGCTTGTGCTATGCTGAGTTGGCTGTGCTGATCCTGTAGTTCCACACAGTGCTGCCCTTGAAGGTCACTTGAAAACGTCATGTATTCATTTATCATTTATTTGCATTAGTTATAGTCCGCCTTTCTCACTGGGACTCAAGGTGGATTACACTGAGTAAGTCAATACAATCAACAGGATGGGACATCCACTAAAACAATGCAATAGCATTTGTATAGTACAGCTCCAGGACTTCTTGGATGATGGCTCCATCCTGAACCCATTCCAGTCTGGTTTCCGCCCTGGCCATGGGACGGAGACCACACTGGTTGCCCTTATGGATGACCTCCGTAGACACCTGGATTAAGGTGGGTCGGCGCTGCTGCTGCTTCTTGATCTGACAGCAGCGTTCGCCACAGTCAACTATGATCTTTTGACCCACTGCCTTGCTGCCTCAGTGATAAGGGGTACTGCTTTACAATGGCTTTCTTCCTTTCTCCATGGTCAGGGACAGTGGGTGGCCCTTGGGGAGAGGATATCTCAGCAGTACCCACTGGAATGTGGTGTGCCGCAGGGGTCAATCCTCTCTCTGATGCTGTTTAACATCTATATGCACCCTCTCACCCAGTCGGTCTGGGGGTTTGGGCTGGGATGCCATCAATATGCTGATAACACCTAGCTTTATGGATGGACAGATTCTGCCTCAGATGTTTTGGGCAAGGCATTGGGGGCTGTGGCTAGATGGCTACAGCAGAGTCGGCTGAAATTAAATCTAGCGAAAGAGATCCTGTGCTAGAGCTGTGGGAACGTGGTATTGGGAATCTGGCTCCCAGTGCTTGGTGGGGTGCCACTGAAACCAACACTGAGGTTGAGGAGCCTCAGGGTGATCCTGGATGCCTCGCTTTGAATGGAGGTCACCGCTGTTTCCAGATCATCCTTTTATCATCTTTGGCTAGTCAGGCAACTGGTTCTTTATCTCACCTCCAGGGACTTAGCTACAGTGATCCATGCAATGGTCACTTCCAGGCTGGATTACTGTAACTCGCTCTACATGGGGCTGCCCTTGAACCTGATTCGGAATCTGCAGAATACGGCAGTGTGGTTGCTGATGGCAATGTCTGTGTGGGTGCACATTCAGCTAGTGCTATGCCAACTTCACTGGCTGTCAATTGAGAACCAGATCCATTTCAAGGTTATGGTAATGGCCTTTAAAGCCCTATGCGGCCAGGGCTTTTACCTGTTGTTTTACCTGTTGTGACTTCTCTGAGCCCACTCTGTGGGGTAAGGTGGGATACAAATTTAATAAAATAAAAATAAAACCAACCAGAAATCTGAAAATAGAACTGAAGCAAAGCGTAAGTATTAATATAAGATGTTAAATGATGCAAAAATTACATAGTAAAATCCTGATTACAGTAACTATACAGTAGCACAGGCCACAATGCAAAATATGGCTGTGTACCTTTTGACCAAGATAAGCTGCCATGCAGAGCCAAGTATTTTTTTAGCTATCTACCTATAGGAGGTGGGGACACACAGAGCAGGGTTGAGGATCTGATATGAATTGGTGGGCAGATTGTTACAGAAAGAGATGGCCATTCAGTGCCAGGCCATTCAGGGCTTCAAAGTGAAAAAGTAGCACTTTTGAGTTGTATTTAGAAAATAATTGCCAGGCAGTATAATTATTTTAAGACAATAATAGCATTTCCTTTGTAAGTCACCCCAATAATTAATCTAGCCACCATATTTTGTCCCACCTGAATTGTCTGTACTGTGTTCAAGAGCAGACCCATATAGAGCCTATTACAGTGAACTACCCTGGTCCCTAGCTGTGATTGGAATGGGTTACCGTGGTCAGATCTCACTTCTCAAGGGAAAGTTGCAGTTCGTGTCCCAACCAAATTAAATAAAAAGTGTCATGTGCTACACCAGACACCTGTCTCCATCTGCAAGCACACCCCAGTAGCACCCACAAGCTATGAACTTGCTCCTTTAGGAGGAATGCAGCTGACTACTTCATCCTGGATTTTTTTCCTGGTATTGACTGATAGAACTTCAGCACTTGTCAGCTGTCATGCACCCAATAACCTCTTCCAGACACTCATTTAAAACCCACTGATTTTGTTATGGGGGAAAGAGAACTGAGAGTTTTCACCATACTGGTAATACTGGTCTCCATATCCCTAGATGACCTCCCTCATTGATATTGCTGCTTTATCCCTGCATTATGAATGCAGACCTTCTCCCATCATTCTTAATTTTGGCTTGAGCAGAACTCAAGTGAATTAAAACAAGGGACGCAAAGAGATATTTTAGCACTGAAGACAATATTTTTAAAATTAAAATATTTGAAATGGGGGGGGGGAGATCATTCCAGCATGATCTTAATTTACTATTTAGTCAGTACCGGTTGAATAGGCTGGAGGAAACTCATTAACAGGAATGGAATTGGCACAGACCCAGGCAAGTAACAGTTTCAGACTTTTCACCAGTTTTACTTATTGAAACATTAGCACCTACCCACCCCTTAGCCTGTAGATACCTTCAACAATATGGTTCCCCATGTACGTATGAGTGTAAATATGCAAGTTCAGCATTTGTGTATGGAAAGGAATCTCCATTCACAATGCAAGAGTGAATCATTCAGTAAGGAGGCAAAAGGCTTAAATGTGAGAAAGGGGTGTTAGCTTCATATGACCTTTATATTGGGACGTGTATGTTTGTGCCTGTACCAGAAAACAATTGCAAAACTCATATCTACAATTCTGCAAAAGCAGACCATCTTGTCATAATTTGTTTTTTTTCTTATTTATCTAGGACATGTATCTATCTGGTGTGTGCATGCACAAGTGTGTGTGTGTATATATAATACATATATTAACCCAAATGTAAGAAGTTAGTGTGCACAATTGAAAGATTAAATAAGAAGGAAAAGAGAGGAGATGTAAAGCTGTTAGGGTCAAGAAAATAGACTCTGCTGGTTGCCTTCCTAAAGGAGATGTCTGTTGTTTCATGAAAGAATAAATGCAATCGTCTTTTGTTATTTTGCACGCCAGACTAGATGGCCCTCCAAATCCACTGTCTTCGGGTCCCAAAATACATGTGAGAACTATAATACAGGATTGGGTTCTGGCAGCTTAGATTGCATTTTCATCCAGGGGAGGAGTGTGGTTTTGTTCCACAGGGAATTGTGATGCAAATCTGTAACACTATAGTGTTGAACTGCCACTGCCTTGGGTCACGTCAATATGGCGGTAGCTCTTTACAATAAAGATCTTATTGAGGTGAGTTCGGGAGCCTGTCTAACTTGTATTATTTTACTCAGTTACATCTCCTTTCTGCATTTTGGGTTGAACTGGTTCCAGCCCTAATGTGCTGCTGAGCTGTTGCCAGTGTGCTTTTTATTAAGCAATAGTCTTAGAAAGTAAAACCTGAGTCTTTAATGTGGCCTCTCCTACCTGTTTTAATACTGGTGAGAATAATCTTATATTTCACCAAAACTATGTGTATTTAGTTTCTGGCTTCCTGGATAATTGAGGGTTCCTATTAAAAAGCCTGGAACAATCCTTGCTATAGAAAATGGGCTGTAAAGACCTCCTCTGTTTGGAATTAAAGGTGAAGGTGTTAAACCCAGACAATAAAACTCAGATCAAAGTAGCTAACAGAAGGGGGGCCACAAGAAGAGCAGATTGTCCTTTCGACTCGTCACCATCACAGAAGGTGCCACCTCTCTCTTTCTGTAATTGAATTTCATGAAAAAAGCTAAGCTATTCTTTCCAGATGTAATTCAATCAGGCTCCTGGCTGAATCCACAAGAAAAGCACCTGCTTTGTTTGCATTAGGTTTGGGCAACAGACACTCATTGCCAGCCTCACGGTTAAGCCCTAACCCTAGCTTGTGGGGGGCAGCAACACCTGTCGGCCAAGGAAGCCATTAACCTCATTAAAGTCCTATGAGAAGACAGGATTTTGGATTCTATAGGTTTGCTAAAAAGGACAGTTGCCTTCCTAAGAGTAAGGGTCAGGCCCAGGAGAATTAATGAAGACATCATAAACATCATATACCCACTTTTGGGGTTGGAAGGTTGACCCCTTAATTAAATGAAAGTCTGAAGGTAATTTGTTCTTTTCAGTGTTAAGACAAATGATGCCAATGAAGAATATTTTCCGAGACGTCTCTCTGTGACCTGGGCCCCTTTATGAAAAATGTCCCATCCAAGTATTTTAACATGTGCATGAAATTTTGTGCACGCACACACAGAAAAACAGTACTTCCTTCTTGGCAGGCCCTTCTTTAATGAGAAGGCGACTGGCAGACAGCCCTTTTGTGGCTGTGACTAGCACCAGTACCATTCCTACCAGCAGGCATATCTGGTACAGTTGACACACTATCTCCTGTGTTGCAGCCATGCCCCCACCACTAGGCCTTCCCTACAACTACAGTGTTTGGGCAGTTCAGGTAATGTTTAATCCACTTAGTACAGTGCAAACATTAACTTGCCTAGGAAGGGTCTGGATTTTTTAAAAATACTTGTTATCCATGCTTGTTGGAAGCAGGATTACAGTTCTCAACTAACTTTATTTGATGTGGAGAGGGAAGAGGCTGGGTACACCATGCATCCACATTGCAATTCCATAGAAGCACAGTGAAACAGGATGGTATAATGGCAAAAGAAATCAGCTTCCTGGAAATTAAACTCTACATTTAAATTTTTTTGATCTGTGATGCTGTGCCTCAATGGTTATGTAATGCCTTCTGTGAGCCAGATATGTGGGACAGAGCACTTTCCATATGAAAAGGGTTAGAAGTTTGGGACTTGCAATTAGAAAAAAAAGAGTTGATTAAAGGGGGCATCATGAAAGCTTATAAAGCATTATGCAGAACAAAGTCCTTCTCAAAATGCACAGGTAACCCATAGAACTTGTTGCCAAGGGTGTAGTGATGGCTGTTCTCTTAGACGGCTTTAAAAGGGTATGAGACACATTCATAGGTCCATCCATGGCTACTAGTCTTTTTTTTTTTTTAAGAACATTTTATTGAGGTTTTCTAAGTTTATACATCTGCAAAGATCAGTTAGTCCAAGAAACACAATTACATTAAAAGGGTAGATTCTATACCGAAGCAAAATACACACAAATAAACTTAAATACAGGGGAACAAATACTGAAATTAGTTAGCACTCATAATATAGATTAATTTAGCCTCGACTCAATAGTGAATAAAGCCCATTTCGTGTCTATGATCTTCTCTGCTTCTACCTTTTCTAGAAAAGGAAACCATTTGTCAAGTGGGTCAAGAAGCAAGTTCCTCTCAACTGATTTACTTGAATATACTGTGAATTTTTCTAGTGTAAAGTAGTCCCATACTTTGTCTAGCCACTGGTCCAAGTTGGGGGCATTCCTATTTTTCCATTGTTGAGCTATGGCTGCTTTGGCTGCTGTTATTAAAATTAGGATCAGATCTTCACGTATCTTAGGAAGCTGATCCTCTGCCCATAGATTTAGTAGGATAATCATGGCTACTAGTCATGATGGCCCAATGGAGTCTCTGTTCAGAGGCAGGGTACCTCTGGCTACCGATAATTTAGAGACAATACCAGGAGTAGGCTTTGGCTTCTGTGAAAGGTTGCCAACTCTGGGTTGGGAAATTCCTGGAGATTTTGGGGTGGACCCTGGGGAGGGTGGTCTTTGGGGAGGAGAGGACTCTCAGCAAGGCATAATGCCGTAGAATCCACCCTTCAAAGCAGGCATTTCCTCCAGGAGAACTGATCACTGTAGTCTGGGAATCAGTTGTGATTCTGGAAGATCTCCCAGTTCCACCAGAAGGCTGGCAGTCCTACATCTGTGCCATCGCTTGTGGGTTTTCAAGGAGCATCTGGTTGACCGCTATGGAAGACAGAATACTAGAGAAGATAAACCTTTGGCTGACACGGGATAGAAAACCTTGAAATAAATTAGGTTAATTGAAGAAAATCATGCAGACTGATACGTTTTCATAATGCATACAAACCACATCATTTGGATTCTTTAGTTTTTGCTTCATTTCAGCAGACTACTTGTGATGATTGGATCGGCTGATATGTAAGCCAGCAGTGTGATGTAGTAGCTAAAAAGGCAATTGAGATTTTGGGCTGTATCAACTTAAGTATAATATCCAGATCACGCAAAGTGATGGTATCGCTTTACTCTTCTCTGTGTAGACCTCACCTAGACTATTGTGTTCTGTTTTGGGCACCATAATTTAAGAAGGATATGGACAAGCTGGAACGTGGTCAGAGGAGGGCAACAAAGATGGTGAGGGGTCTGGAGACCAAATCCTATGGGGAAAGGTTGAAGGAGCTGGGTATGTTTAGCCTGGAGAGGAGACCACTGAGAGGTGATAGGATAACCATCTTCAAGTACTTGAAGGACTGTCATATAGATGATGTTGCAGAGTTGTTTTCTGTTGCCCCAGAAGGTCGGACTAGAACCAATGGGCTTAAATTATCAAAAGCGTTTTCAGCTGAACATTATGAAGAATTTCCTGACAGAGCAGCTCCTCAGTGGAATAGGCTTCCTCAGGAAGTGGTTGGGCTCTCCTTTCTTGGAGGTTTCTAAACAGAGGCTAAATGGCCATCTGACAGCAATACTGATTCTGTGAATTTAGGCAGATCATGAGAGGAAGGGAGGGAAGGAAGAAGAAGAGACTGGATGTATACCCCGCCCTTCATTTGGAGTCTCAGAGTGGCTTACAAACTCCTTTCCCTTCCCCTCCCCACAACAGACACCCTGTGAGGTAGGTGGGGCTGAGAGAGCTCTGACAGAAACTGCTCTTTTTCAAGAACAGCTCTGACAGAATGATGACTTGCCCGAGGTCATCCAGCAGTGGGGAATCAAACCCAGTTCTCCCAGATTAGAGTCCACGCACTTAACCACTATACCAAACTAGCATCAGTGCTTCGTTCTCATGGCCCTTTCTTACACGCCCAGGGAAATGCCAATCACCACTTTGGGGTCAGGAAGCAATTTTCTCCAGGCCAGTTTGGCCAGGGATCCTGGAGGGTTTTTTTTTTTTTGCCATCTTCTAGGCATGGAGCAGGGGTCACTGGGTGTGTGGGGGCAGTTGTGAATTCCCTGCATTTTGTAGGGGTTGGACAAGATGGCCAATTCTATGATTCCATGTTTCCATGAGGAAATGATGACACTACATGATGAGAAAGCTGTCGGTGGGCAAGGGTTCAGGTCTTTTTGTGGGAAATAAGGCAGACAACCACAAACTAGGGTAACTGTGGATACTGAAAAAAGTACTGTATGTAAAAAAGCAGATCTGACACATTGACCACTTTACAATATTAGTACCCCAGATGTATCTGTGAGGAATTGTATTGATAATAAGCACTATATTATAAAAAAAAGATCCTGGATCATGTTGCACTCTAATTTCACATACTAGCCTGGTTAAGAAACAGAACCTGTTGTAATGATGTAAAGAACCACATGTAAAGATTGGTTCAATAATCAGTAGCTCCCTTTGAGTTGAATGGAATACAGTTAATTGCTTGTAGTTTGGTGTTCTGTTTTCAGGGTGATGCAAAACTATCTACTTATCTCATATGGTATCATCAGGGTCTCCAGTGGTGTCAAAGGTGCAATGTATTGCTTCCTCCAGCCATTCAGTTTTATGTAGAAAGTCTTGCACTCGGGGCAACACTGCAGTAGGAGCAAAATGTGCCAATTATCCCTGATACTGGATGGTTCAGGCTTCACCAGCAGGGGCAGCTAGAGAGACTGTGTACAGATACACCTGGCTCTACAACCCAGGAGTCTTGCACCTGTGCATAACACTTGTAGTAATGATGACAACCATTTGACCATTTATTAATATTAATCCAACTGTTTTCATAACTGCTCAAAGCTCTTAATATATTATTTCAGTAACGATTATACCAGTGTGTTATTACTGTTCCTATTTTGCAGATCTCAGTGTGAGGCCCAGAGCTTGTGGCTCGCAAAAAAACACTCTGTGGGTCACTTCATTTGAACCAGGGGCTTCTTTGTTTACAGCTCACTCTCTTAACTACTGTGTTGTGCTGTTTTTTGATTAGGTGCTTCATCTTCAGGGAAGGGACTTCATTCCTTTGCATTCAATACACCCACGCTTTCCCTGCTTAGGCTTCCAGAAACCAGAGTTTTTGCATGCTTTGTACTTTGCTACAGGAAATGGTTATTGTCCCCTCTGTTTTGAATGGCTGCCATAGTGTTAACTGTGCAAATACAGTTATCGGAAAGCAGCCTGTATTCTACAAGGAACATAGTGCATTTCAGTCCAATCACCTACTTCATACTGGTTATCTCCAACCTGGCAACAGAGCAGGTGCTATACCTTCTTCTGCTCCCAAAGTTCCATCACATCAAAGGGTCACTCAGTTTGAGTGATGCTTCCTAAGGATATGGAGTAAGTTGGTTGTGTGTTTGGCCACAATTTCATGTAGTGCCACATTTTGAAACACACTCAGATCCCAAACTAAGCTCTCTTTTCAGTAAATGTTGCACTAATGAAAATTGTTAATTGCAGCAACTCTTTCATGCAATAAGAACAATACTTTCCCAACCGAAATATTTTTGCCTGCAAAATAAGGAAAAAAAATGATGGAGAATTTCGGTCCTATTCACAGAATTGACTTCTTTCATGTATATTTTGTCATTGGCATTTGGGTGCATGTAAGGGGTTCATCCCTTTGCTTATTTAAAATATTTATTAGCCACCTTTCTCCCTTGTGGAACTCGAGATCGTTTATAATATAAATAAAAAACTACAATAGAAACAATAACAAAAGAACCATTATAAAAACACACTAAAGGTCGCAGTTTAAAAAATCCAGTTAGGACGGCCAATAAGTAAAAACGAATCAGTCAAATGCAGTTCTAAATAAAACTGTCTTCAGCTGCCTCATGAAGATTAATAACGAGGGAGCCAGGTGCACCTCCCCAGGGAGATGCTTCCATAACTGTAGGACTGGCACTGAAAATGCCCTCTTGTGTGCCCACCAGACAATTTTCTTTGATTAGTGGGACAGTCAGGAAGACCTCTCCCTGTGATCTGAATTTCTGGACAGGAATGTATGGGAGAAAAT
Organism: Gekko japonicus; assembly: GCF_001447785.1. Lineage (NCBI taxonomy): Eukaryota > Metazoa > Chordata > Lepidosauria > Squamata > Gekkonidae > Gekko > Gekko japonicus. The sequence continues at coordinate 1,126,799 of NW_015174844.1, read as the reverse complement.
GGTCCTTCAGATACCTCAGTCCCACGCCATGCAGGGCTTTAAAAGACAAAACCTACACCTTAAACTGGGCTTGGGAGCAGAATGGTAGCCAGTGTAATTGCTGTAGTATCGGGGGCCCACATTCCCAGTAGCTGGTTCCATGCAGCAGTCTAGCCGCAGCATTCCACACTAACTGCAGCTTCTGAATACTTCTCTAAGGTAGCCCCAAGCATATTGTAGTTCTCAGCATTGGGGCATTTTCATCATTCCAAATGCTCACTGAGCAGGAAGAGGATGTGACTATGTTTGGAGTTTAAACACACAAACGAATACATATTTAAACGGGCCACATTGATTTTTAATCATTTTATATATTTTTAAATTTTATTTATTGCATCTTTTGTACTGCTTAGCCCCCTGGACAAAAGTGCCTCTTGAAAACACGTGTGTCTGGGATATTGTGTGCCTCAAGAAGTTCCAGCTTTTGTGCTATGAGAGACCATACCATGCATCACAGACTACCGGATCCTATAAATAAGAAAAAAAACTATCCGTCCCTTCTTTTCCTGCTATTCCTCCAAACATGTAAGAGCCACATACCATCATTCTCCTCATTTTAACACTGAGAAAGTAGGTTATGCTGGAAAGGTATGACTGGCCTAATATTTCCTAGTAACCTTTGGTTTTACCCTGCCTAAGTTATTTTAAGCAGCTGGCTCATGGGCTGTGTGTAAGCTTCCGAAAAATACCTAGCTAGCCACAGTTGGAAACATAATGGGTTAAATCCAGACTAAATATTCCAATGGCAGAATTGAACTTTCCTGCTTCCCCCCTTCCCCTGTAGCCCGCTGAACTCCACAAAAGGCTGCTCCTTGGGGATAGGGGACCCTGAGGAATGACATAATGGAAGGGGGGATCAGTGAAAACCATTCATTTAGTCTGTATCCAACCCAATGCTTCATTCGATAGACCAGGGGCATCAAACTCTTTTGTCATGAGGGCTGGATCTGACATAAAAGAGACTTTGTTGAGCCGGGCCATGTGTGTCAAAAAATGCAATACCAACTATGAACTTTATAAAGGACACAGACAAACACAATTTTTTGAAACTTAAAACATACTTAAACACTAGCACTATTGCAATATTTTGTTTATTTAACAGTCTCTGATACCTGACACCTCTTGTTTTGAATTATTGCATCAACATCTGGAGACAATGCCTGTGCTGTAGCAATCTTGAGTTTGCTGTTCAGCCATTGATCAGGAGTGTATTTGTAAGTTGCAAACCTACTTTTGATTTATTGACATTCATTACAGAAATCTCATGGACAATGCTCTGAGCCTTAGACCCAGGAGAAAACATAAAATGCCTGGGCATTGCAAGCTTTTTTACATAAATTGCTTTGTGTGCTGGTCAAGAACATGTGAAGGCACCATGACACAGACTGAAAGCTATGTGTCTACAAAACTATAGTTTTCCCAAGAGAAATAACTACAACTCCTATGAGGCAGCGTGAGAATAGAGAGAAAGCAATGTATAGTGGTCAGTATCGGCCTATTATCTGGGAAGTCTAAGTTCAAAACCCCCAGTCTACAAAGGAAATGTGCTGGGTGAACTTGGTCTGGACACACACTCTCAGCCTAATCCACCTCACTGACTTGTTGTTATTGCTCATCTAAATAGTTCACATTGCTTTCCTACTGAGAGAGACTGGATCATGAGGGCATAAATACAGTGAAAAAGAGGAGGGGAATCCAGTTTCACCCAGGAGAGGCCTGAAATAAGGAGCCCAACACCAGCCTCTCTCTCTCCTTCTCTCAAGGCAAAAAGGTCATACCCTGAATGAAATGTTGTTGGTCTTAAGGGTACTTTGGATCTTTCCCATGCAATTGAGCGAACTGGACAAAGAAAGCTCTTGCTCTTTCCCTCTCCCTCTCTTCCTCGTCAGGGGATGAGGAGAGGGAGGAGCCTCAATCAATGGAGTGAAGAGAGGCTTAGTAGCTCTGCTGTGCGATTGAGAGAGCCTGGCAAAGCAAGCTCTCATTCTTTCCCTCCCTCCCTTCTTCTCTGTTCCTCCCCAAGGGTGGAGGAGGGGAGAGGAGCCGCATCCAATGGAGGGAAGAGAGGCTTTGCTCTATAGTTCCTGTGTGATTGAGAGAGCCTGGCAGAGCAAGTTGTGACATGGAAGGAAGCAGGAGAGAGGGGGGAGGAAGCAGAAGAGAGCTCGTTCCTTGCAGGCTGGATACGAGCCCTGTGGGGGCTGGATCTGGCCCACAGATGGCATGTTTGACACCCCTGTGATAGACCTTGGTCTGATCCAAAGAAAAATTATCACAGTCTTAGCTTGTAAGATGTAATCATTTCCATGAGGCTTATAGTTGTCTCTGTCAGGTCTGTCAGTGGGCAAGAGAACAATGTTGGATGCAAGGCTGTGCATGGTGGTCTTCAACTGTGCTGGACCCAATTCCTTACTTACGCAAAAGGGAACAGTGTAAGGTGCATTAGTGCTTTGGTTCTTTGGTATATGACTGCTAGCTTCCTGAATAGAGGCAGGATGTGACAATATAGTCCCACAGAAAGACCCTGATACCTTACAAGCCTGCCAAGAATTTACAGGTGACCATATGCAAAAAGGGCATTCCCATAACTTTCACTGAGTATCTTTCTCAGTAACTTATCTTGCTGCCCCTGCTTATTGCACATCACTCCTGAAGGTCCCTCTGCTGTTCTATTTGGACTTTTGTAGTTACAGTCAAGAATGTATGTATTTGGTTGAAAGGGGAGTTCTTTAAAAAAATAAATAGTGTGTATGTGCAAGTAGAAATTCACATTAGTGTTAATTGTTTGGGCTTTGCCTCCAGTATTTGTTTATTATATGCCTGCCTCCCCCCCCCCAACATGGGACAAAGCTATAAATAAAGCAACACAAAGCTATTGTTTTGCTGTTTATTTTGACAGAGATTATTATCCTTCCTTGCTAGCATTTTTTTAAATATGCAGAATACTTCCAGCCTGTTGGAATCATGCATAATAATCTACATCCCATCTTAAGGAGTCTTGTTTCACAGATAGTGAACTGAGGTGGAGAGGGCTTGTCTAAGGAGAGGACTTGTTCAATGAGCCTTTGGCATCAGAACTTCCAAATTTGATGTTCCTAGCTCAAGTACTGGAGCTGCAATGGCTTCCTCTACCATCACTTGTTCTTAGAGTAGCCTTCTTTCATTTCATTGTGCCAGATGATGTTTGTATCTATATACAGCACTGCCAGCTTCATCCGGAAGCCACAACAGAGATCCAAACAGGTTTTTCTTTGTGAGAAAACGGAAACATTCTTAAAACACAGGCAACGGGGGAATCTTTGTATCTGGCTTAGACACAATCCTCAACAACACCAACAAAAACCAATGCTTTGCTCAATGACAAAGCATAACAGCTGTGCTGAGAAGGTCTGTGGTGGTTAGCTGGCATTATCTCTTTTGCAAAGTGAGTACATTGTAAACCGGTAAAAATTAACTGCCAGAGCACAATGATGTTTTTGTGACTTAGGAATTCAGATAAAGGCCTGCTTCTCTTGGCAGGCTGATGAAAAGAACAGAGTATTTGCATACAGGTGAGGCCAGGCTGTAGTCCAAGTCACTGCCAGGTATGCAAAGTCCCACCAGCTGCGAGGACAACCTTTTAATTAAACTGGAGAGATTTCCACCTGACCAGTAGCAGAAGTGAGGAAACTCCTTCAGAAACAGGCAATACCAGTTAAGGTCATTGGATGGCAGCAAAGCATTTGACAGCTAGACTCTCAAGTACGAAAGCCCCACATGGTGACATTCCAGCAATTGGCAATCTGCAAACTGGAGGCTACACTCCTGAAATTACTTTTGAGTGTGTAAATGGGCACAAACCTCTTGAGCTAAATTTAACAGAAGTTCTGCATAGGGTTGCCAACTGGTCTGGAGAAAAATGTCCTGTCCCTTTAATGGAGAGATAATGCATTGACGTGGGAAGTTGAAGATTTCCATGGCATAGAGGTGAATATCTCATTAAGCCTCTGTTACTAAAATAGAAGATTTTTCTCCAGGCCACTTGACAACCATAGTTCTGAGCCTGACAATTTCTAATATTCATAAGGTAAAGAACTTCCACTAAACAATGGTGTGAGCCCCTTCTGCTCCCAAATGGAGTGTTGTCCTCTCTCTCAGCTCCAACAGAGCTTCTACGCTTCTAAGAGAAAACTTAACTTCCTAGAATTCTGTCTTTCATGCAGAGGAGTCCCATAAGATAAACTGGTTTCATTCCAATACTATTGAGAAGTTAACACAAAACCAAAATATGGATGATAGTGCTCTAGCACTAGAGCGTCCCCGCACAACATGCCTGGTGCGATGATGTCACCTCTGGGTATGTCAGGTATGACGGGGCTTCCCCACCGGCCAGCTGGCCAGTGGCTGATTGGGGGGCAGAAAGCCGGAGGGATCCTGCCCTCATTAGGGGGTTGGCAACCCTATTGTAAGATACTCTGAGACTAGGTGAAGGGTGGGGTATAAATCCAACTCTTCTTCTTCTTCTTCTTCTTCTTCTTCTTCTTCTTCTTCTTCTTCTTCTTCTTCTTCTTCTTCTTCTTCTCTAGTAGATTTAGACTAACAGAGCAGTCTTTCACAGACCATGTGCACTGGTTGCTTCCCAGCATCAGCTATGATAGTGCTCACTTCTCCTCCCAGCCAAACATGACAAGAAGCAGACCTGAGGAGAAGTCAGAGAGGCTGGACTATGTTCACAGCCTAGTTTTCACCTACTGTAAGTGTCAAGTGTTCCTTAAGAGGATTTAAAACTGGTCAGCTGATTTTTAGCAACAAAGTAGGCAATCCTAAGACCACTTTCCTGTGAATAACCCCTACTGAATAAAATGGGATTTATTTTTTAGTATACCTGTTCAAGATTGCTCTCCAAGTGACTTTTAATAGACAGGATGATATCAATTCTTAGATTAATTTATATTAAAAACATTCCCTAATATAAAAAGCCTAAAATCTAATCAACTCCTTTTCATATTGAGGCCCCGGTCACACGGCAAAGTTGCCGCGGGAGAGGCACGGAGGTGGGCGGATTATCCGGGCGCGATCACACCCCAACATCTGGGAAGTGGAGCGCACCCGTGTCTTACCGCCGAAAATGCGTGTTAAAAAAGTAGTACCTCCAAGGTACTAGTAAACGTTTGCCACGGGCTGCCTCCAGACTCTCGTGGTGTGATCGCGCCAGCGCGGTGCATTCCCCTCCGGTCCCTCGTTTACCCGCCGGCACCGAGGGAAGGACACGTGGTGTGCCGCCAGCGCGTCTGATCGCATAATTGCGGATCAAACTGCGCCGCGGCAATTATCCAGGCCTCCCCCCACGATATCCGGCCCGTGTGACCGGGGCCAGAGTTGTTCCAATGCAGGGTGCATAGATGTTATATGATATAAAATATCAACACCAGTATCAGAGGCAGGTGTGACTCCTTTCCTGCCTTGGTCTACCATTACATCAGAGCAGGGCAGCCAATGGCATTAAAAAAAACCCAGGGCAGGCAAAGGACTCAAGAGTTCAGAAGATCTTAGGCAAGAATGAAAACACAGTCTCTGCTGTCATACTAATACTCCATTCTTGTTATATAATGTTGTTAATATACATATGACTTTATAGACAGAAAGGCAGACAAACCCTGCCCTGAAGAACTTAGAAATGAATTATAGCAAGATCGGGCAAGGAGCAGTTTAAATAAGGTAGGATGTGATTCTTGCAACATTTTTGAAATGTGTTTAAGCCACCATCCAAACAAGTAAGTACATATTCCTGACAACAATTCTAATTAAAATATGTATTTAGTAAAATGCTTCAAACAATAAGAGATTGATTATACTCCATTGATAAATGTCAACCCACCCAACAACCAAGAAAATCTTACCTGCTTACTCAGAGATAGCTGTGAAAACAAACCAACCACTTTGATTCTTACAGTTTGGCACTATTACTGGTCTGGGCTTTGGCAAAGGAAAGTTGGGGAAAACTTCCACAGCTTCGTCTGAGAAAGTTTTTCTTTCCAAGTGGCTCTTTGATTGAAATGGATCATATGTGGCATAACATTGTATTTGGTCTCTCCTCTCTCTTCAGCTCCATAACAAATTATAAAAAGCTAGGAGGTTAATGCTTCGTGGCCTTTCTTTTACCTGATTCCTTCTTTTCATCAATGAAGCAATTGCCTAAAATATTATAGTTTCACAATAGTGGAAGATGAGCTGAGAATATTCAGCAGTGAGTACAGTTTCAACAAAATAATGGATCTAAGGGTAGTGGCTCCAAGACATTTGCCAAGGGAATTTATGAATATATTATTTTCTTGGTTCAGGACTCTCCTGTTTCCTCTGATAGTTGATGCTGGGAAGCAACCAGTGCTCATGGTCTGTGAAAGACTGCTCTGTTAGTGTTAGGCTAAGTCTACTAGTGTAGAGTGAGAGGAAGAAGAAGAAGAAGAGGAAGAAGAGTTGGATTTATACCCCACCCTTCACCTGAAGTCTCAGAGCAGCTTACAATAGGATTGCCAACCCACTGATGGGGGCAGGATCCCTCTGGCTTTCTGCCCCCCAATCAGCCACTGGCCAGCTGGCTGGAGAGGGGAGCACCAACCCCAAAGAGCGCCATCACACCTGATGTACCCAGTGTGATGACGTCACCCAGAAGGGACGTCATTGCACCAGGCATGTGGTGCGGGGACATTCTAGCATTTGGGTAAAAACTCTATGGTGACCATAGACTTTTTTACCCAAACGCTAGAGAATCCCCTGAACAATGTGCCCAGCATGATGATGTCACTTCTGAGTGATGTCATTGTGGTGCACGCACACAGCACGCACACCAGAAGACTCCAGGAGCCAGGCTGGAGTCCCTCTGCTGAGACCCAGGTAAGACCTGGCAACCCTAGCTTACAATCACCTCCCCTTCCTCTCCCCACAACAGATACCCTGTGAGGTAGGTGGGGCTGAGAGAGCTCTGAGAGAACTGTGCCTGACCCAAGGTCATCCAGCTGGTTGCATGTGCAGGAGTGGGGAGTCAAACCCGGTTCTCCAGATTAGAGTCCGCCGCTCCTAACCACTATACCAAACTGGTTCTAAGGTTGCTCTAAATCCAGTTTTGGGGGAAGAGAAGGAGAGAGGTGTAATCATTTGACTTTTCTGTTTACAAATGTTTTCCATTGATATTTCTATAGCTGGAACATGTTTAAGCAGTCAAAGGTCAGTGTTTCTCAACTGACTACCACCAGGCATGTTCATGTTTTGCTAACTGGAGCTGCCAGCTGTGGGTTGAGAAGTTGCTGGAGATTTGGGGGGGGGGAACATGGGAAGGGCAGAGCTTGGGGAACAGAGAAGGCTCATCAGGGATGTGATGTAAGAGTCCACCCTCCAAAGCAGCCATTTTCTCCAGGGGAACTGATTGCTCTGGTTTAGAGATCACTTGAAATTCCAGGAGAATAGGCCCCATCTGAAGGTTGGCAAGCAACCCAACTAATCACCTCGTCATTCATTTGGTATGAACCTGGGGTAATTTAGGAACATGCTTGAGTTTCAAGACCTGGGGGACACAACAGCGCATTCTCCATATATGTTTAGTATTCAGATAAAATACGATAACAGGAAACACTGGATTTATTCCGTAAATTGGGGACAGGACAAAGGCATGAAATGACTCTTTTTTTCATCTAGCCAACGAAGTTGATTAAGTTTAATAATGTGGCCTCTAATGTTTCATTATAATCTTATTTTAAGGAAATGTTTGAGCATTAAGCATTTTTTCCCACAGCACTGAAACAATGTGCCTTTCCTTGCCAAATATCACATTTGCACATATCCTCTTCACTTCTGCCGCTTGAAGGTAATGTTTGGAAGTTTTCCATCATCTGGCTGCCAACTTACCATCATAGATTATTATCATCTGACTGTAGCATCGGATGTATAGGAAGGCATGTTCCCGGCTCGCTCTGATTAGTGCCAAATAATGCCCTGCCCAGCACCTTTTAAAGCAGCTGACATTAACGCTTCATCTACATGACTATTTCTTGCAGAGAACACATAAAGTGTGATGGGAAAATGGGTGTGTCTAAACATTTATGAAGATACAGTGAACATGTGTCATGGAGCAATAAATGGCAGAGACTCTCTGGTGAATGGCTACAGTGAGAACTGATCTGAATGTTTGGTGAATATTTTGGTGCAAATGGTTTTTTGTGGGGAGAGCGCAAAACACCCCCCAAATCCCTCTCTTTATGCCCAATTGTCTCCTATAGTGTGGTCATTTCCTTTTAAATTGGCCTTCTTTTCCTGGAAACAGAAATATGGTCACGTCAATAAGTCACTGAATGCAAATAAAATTGATATACATGAAGGGAATTATCCTCCCTCTGAATTCACCAACATCACTGAGAACAAATAAGCTGTGACAATTTTCCTATTCCCAGCAAAAGAAGGCCATTTTGAAAGGCCCCAGTACCTTGATCAAAGCTGCACAGAGGCCTTTCCTGGGGGATGGAGTTGTTGCCATCACTGCCCAAAAGGTAGTGGGGAGTTGTTTTCTCCTGTAGGGAATGGATGCTGGGGAAGAGCAGGCGTTGGGAAATGGGAAAGTATGTGGGTGGTGGTGGTATATAGTTTTGAGTGCCTCATGAATTTGCCAGTTTGGTGTAGTGGTTAAGTGTGCGGACTCTAATCTGGGAGAACCGGGTTTGATTCCCCACTCCTCCACTTGCACCTGCTGATGTGACCTTGGGTCAGTCACAAGCTCTGGCACAGCTGTCCTTGAAAAAGAGCAGTTTTTGCCACAGTTCTCTGAGCCCCACCCACCTCACAGGGTGTCTGTTGTGGGGAGGGAAAGGGAAAGGAGTTTGTAAGCCGCTCTGAGACTCCAAGTGAAGGGCGGGGTATAAATCCAATCTCTTCTTCTACTTCTTCTCTTCTAGCACTCTTTTCCATACGTAGGGTTGCCAACCTCAAGGTGGGGCCTGGGAATCTCTTGCCATGACAATTTATTATTATTATTTATTTATTAAATTTCTATACCGCTCAATCCCGGAGGCTCTGAGCGGTTTACATAGGCACATTATACTTCCTAGCTAGGGCCACAATGTATATGGGGAAGGTGAGTGCCTACCAGGCACCCTGCCGGCTTGTTCTTTCTTCTTCCTGCGGCTTCATGGTGGGTTCTATCTCGGCGCGGCTCCACAGTGGCTTCTTCTGGGTGAGTTCCATAGTCCATGACTGTGTGACGACTGCTGCACCGGCCTCTGTCCGATTGGCTCCGGCCGTGCTGTGTCGCTGCATCGCCGCGTCTCTGGACCAGTCCCCGCCCGGAACGTCTGCAGCTTGATGTTGGTTTCGCCGCCATGTTCTTTAATGCTGGATCGCCGCCGCCTGCCGCCACCACAGTTCTTTTTCGCTGCTACCGCGCAGGAAGGCGAATGCCCCCCTGCACCTAAGGCAGGTACCCATTTATCTACTTGCTAGGCTTTCGAACCGCTGGGTAGGCGGAAGACAGAGATCAGTTCGCCTGGAGAAAATGGCTGCTTTGGAAGGTGGACTTTACTACATTGCACCCTTCTGAGGACTCTCCCTTCCCCCAAACCCTGTCCTCCCCAGGCTCCACCCCCCCCCAAATCTCCAGGCATTTCCTCACCCACAGCTGGTAACCCTATGGACCATATACTTACCTACTGGCTCAGTAATTGATTTCCAGTTATATAATTTAATTTTATTAATAAGACAAAGGTATATCAGAAAGAGGATTTGTTTGCTTTTTCCTCAACTCATCAATAAAACATATTACTGTATGCAGGGAGGAAAGGGTCACATGGGGTAAAATGAACTGTTAATGCTGATCTACTAGGTTCTTTATTGCAACATGAGCTTTGGAACATTTCTCAGTTCCTTACTTAATATAGGAAGAATGATTCCAACAATTAGCATATAAATTGGTCACCTGAATTAACAGCCCTTTACAAGTCCATTTTACCTTAACGTCATGGCACAATTGCTATTTTTATTTAGATTTTAACCACTGAGGGAGGCTGTCTGCTTTCCCAGCTTCTTGTCATGTCTGCTTGGTGTGAATATTGAAATAATAAACTAAACTTTGCAACTCTGTTAACTTTTGTACTGAGCTTTTAAATCTGAAAAGATAACACATTAAGAAAATACATATAAATGTGATATTATAGAAGTGGCTAGAAAGCACCCTTTACAAATGTATTGGATGATTGTTTTCTATGAAAGTGTGCATTTACATAAACTTAGACTTTAAAGCTCCTTTTTCCCTTTTAAAGTCAGCTCTGATTATACACACAAGCTATTTAATCTTGTTGGGTTGGATCCAGTGCAAGGACCTTACACAAGGCTCCCCTATCTTCCCAGTTTTCCCCTGCCCCTAGCTGATCCTGGGAAAATTTATTATCTGGATTGCAGGGCCTGCATACAGTCCTAGCCATGTCGACTGGGAGGCTGGAGGGAGTGTGTGTGAAATGACTCCTTTCTGCCTCTTCTGTCAGCCAAGCTGTGGTCATGCAAGAGGCAAAAGGGAACAGTTTATCTTCCTCCTCTTGCTGCACTGCATTCTCCTGTACCACATGGCTATCACTCCATGTGGGTCCTGCAACACTGAGAATAAGCTTTCCTGGTTTCTGAAATGGTAGGTTGGGGGAGGGAAGCGCTTGGAAGACCCGTGGTTGCCAGTAGCTTCCTCTGATGGACTGCAGGACCTAATTATCTGATTCTGGATTGATTCTGTGTCCAAGAACTGGACAGGATGTGCTTCAAAGAGGGGCTGACCTTCTGTACTCGTTAATAAAATTAACTTGGGGGAAAGAGAGAAATGTGTGTGCCACTGCTTAATGCATGAAGTGGCCTTTAGGGATGGGCATGAACTCATTCATGAGCCAAACTTCAACATGAACTTGGCTCGGTTTGGAGCCCCTGAACCGATGTTTGGGAAGGTGACTTCCCCGAACATTTATCGGACTTTTGTTCTGTTCAGTATGGCTGTTCGGGCCATTTCACCCTTACAGCTGAGCAGCGTGAGTCTGCAGCTCACGTGTTAGGTTTAAATGGCTGGCAGCCAATTCAGCAGTGGGTTTCTCTTCCCCCCACTTGGGGGGAAGTGAAACAGACAGCTGAAATGGTTGGCAGCCATTTAAACTTAACAGTATGGTGGTCCACCTGTCACCTGTTAGGTTTAAATGGCTGCGAGCCATTAAACCCATCAGTTTTACTCCCCCCCCCTCTGAAGTGGGAGGAAGTGAAATGGCTACCAGCCATTTAACCCTTCCTGGGTGACCTCTCCCCTTTCTCCCAGTCGCAGCTTGTCATGGCCAGGAGAAAGGGGGACCTGACCTGGCTGATTCAGGGCATTTTTGGCTCAGTTTGGTTCGGGGTTCAGTTCGAGAACTGCCCCAACCGAACTGGAATTTTCAGGTTTGTGTGCACCCTTAGTTGTGTGCACCCTTAGTTTTCCTCCCTCAATGTTGTGTTGTCTGAATTTGGGTTCTTCAACAAATTGGAATTTTTTTCTTGTCATCAAACAACAGTTCTAAACCAGGATTAAACTGTGGTTTAGAATACAAATTTGTGGGTAAGAAACAACCCCCAATTTGTTAAAGTGGCTGACTCACAACAAACTATGGTTAGATTGAAGACTCCTAGACCATGGAGTGTTGAATCTCAGCATACCACATTAAGGGAAGTTAGAAGAGAAAGGGTGTGTGAGCCCAAAGCTTTCGTCTTTGTTTGTGTCATGAACAAATTGCAATTTTTTTGAACACTGCATGCAGCCTCGATGTGAGATCTTTCTGCTAAGAATCTGGAATGATATGGAGAGAACCCAGGTAAGCCCTTCCTCCTCTCCTTTTTGTCCTCTTTCCGTTTCCAGAATTGTTTCCTTCCTCAGTTGTGATTGTTGTTCAGTAACTTAACAAAAATGATACAATGAAATATTAATTTTTAAATGCACATATAGACTCCTTATTTGTGTACATGATTAAAGGGCCTTGTGTAAAATTTCCCTTACCTTTACTTACTCAAGAGAGGATAGGATCCAAAGATAATTTCTTGGATTTCAAGTTTCCAGCAAAGCTCTGAATTTCAAGAATTGGTTGTTTATGCAAGCAAAAGACTTGATTGCTGTTGGCTTTGATTTGGGGAGTCACATTGCTTGAAATGCTCTCCAAGAGTACCAAGCACACATCAGTCTAGACCTGCTGCATGTTTGACTATTGCTGTTCTTGGCCTTTCCCAGCATCAGGATGAATCAGCTGACCACAGTCAGAATGCAGTGGGGGGCCAGTGTTGTGACTGCAAAATTGGCAGGGCGTGGACTTTGCTCTCCAGACCCACCCCTCAATGAAATGGTAACAGACAGGGCATGTGCTTTGACTGTTTTGCTCACATTTGTCTTAGAAGAGTGTTAAAGTGAAAATAGTGTCCTGAGGACATTGCATCCAGATAGGTTATTGTGAGCCTGACTGCTTGACAGATCCACAAGCTGTCAGCACAACTATTGAGCAGGTTGCCAAGGAGGTAAGATGCCAAATGCCAGGTGAACATCTTTGCCAGCTTAGCACCTAGAGGCCATGTGATTGCTGCCTGGCAAAGAGTTGCTTGTATGCGCAAGCAGGCATGGAAAAACAAGCGTGCTGCCTTAATGTGTCTCCTCAAGCAAGATGATGATTTACATGGAGAATTTAAAATGCCGAGTTAGGCATTTTACAATTTGATGTTTGCTATGGATTTACAGTGACTGTACTGTGGGTTTCCATTCTTGCCAGCTAGTACTGTCATTGGTTAGGTGCTTCTGGCCTAGTTATCACAAACAACAGATCAATAGGTTAGCGTGGGTCTGGAATGTACGGCTTGTCAGGACCGAATCACATGTTGTGTGGGTACCTGTATTTTTGCCTCATAGGGATAAGAACAGTTTAGGAAGGTGATCAGGAAAGTGACACAGGGGAAAGTGTTAAACAGCCTCGCTATATGAAAAAAAAGACTACTACACACGGAAAATGGGCATGTTGCAGAGTAGGCTAAACTAGAACTGTTCTTCCTGAGATCTAATATTTTAATGCATGGGGCATTTTTTTTTGTATGAAGGAGCTTTCATTCAGGAGATTAAACTCTTGTAGGCTGAAGAGATACAGCCTGGTGCTCACAAGTTTACCAGCTCATCTACTGCAAAGCTTTCTTGTCTTAGTTTCAGAATAAGTATTTTGTCTGTGCTCAGAATAACGATTTCAGTCCATTGCACTTTAATGAATTTACCATCTTGAACAGTCAGTCCCCAGAATACAAAAAGGGTTCCAGTGCTGAGCCATAGGTTGAATGACAGACTAGTTATCTGGAGAGGGGGCTAAGGCACAGAGCAGGGCCAGTTCCAGGTTTTCAAGGGCAAGGAGTTCCCAGGGCCCCCTCCCTTCCTTACCAGGCATCTGTTTATGCCCTCCTTCCCTTGTACTCACCAGCATGACACTCACCTGCCTGTATGTCCTTCCCCTGTCTACCAGCAAACCCTTCCATTACCTAAGCTGACAGCCGCCTGACCACCTGCGGCCCTTTCCCTGGTGGCAATGGCAGCATGTGTAGCTGGGAGCTGGGGTCACCAGCAAGTGGGGGGGGGAGGGCCCTGGCAGCTGCCCCACTTCAGGGTATGCTGATACCAGCCCTGGTACAGAGGGATGCCTGAGTGCTACAGTCTCTGCAATGTCATCAAATTCTTTGGTACTCTACTGACTTGTGATACCTATACCCATTTTCAGGGCAGAGGAGCTGTCGTGGTGAACCATGATATTCCTGGTCAACCGCATATATGAGGCAAAGGGTACGCTCCTGCATTCCTTGCAATCTCAGCCCTTGTATATGATTCCTAGCCTTTCCAGGACTATCTATTAATTACGCAACTGAACCGGCAATCTCCAATCTGCCAGCAGCCATTAAAGGTCTTTCTCCGCTAGCTTTTGCTGCTCTTGCCCTTGCAAGAGGGGTAGATTAAGGAAGATGAAATGCAGTGGTGCTGGCTGAGGCTAGACTTCTGCTGCTTGCCTCCCTGACCTGCTGTGTGCCATTTTTTTACATTGCCCTTGCCCCTTCCCTTATCCCTTTCTCCTTCTAGTATACTGATTCCCCCCCCCCCAATATAGTAGTGTCTGATGTCTGTAAGAGTGTGTAGCCAATATCCGGATTTTTTTTTGGTCTATAAACCTCAGTCCCTGAATCAGGGCTTCTTCTGTTTTTTAAGAGGTGCCAGAACTCTCAAGAGGGAAATAAAGTTTTCAATCTGTATACTGAAAACCAGGGCTCTTCTTGTAGAAAAAGCCCAGCAGGAACTCATTAGCATAATAGGCCACACCCAACAGAAGAAACTCATTAGCATATTAGGCCACACCCTGAAAGCACAGTTTATTAGCATATTACACCACACCCCCATGTTATCAGAAGTGTGGTCATCCAGCCACACCCACCTTTTGCTTCTTATTCTGTTTACCTTGGAGAAAATGGCTGCTTTGGAGGGTGGAGTCTATGGTGTTGTACCCTGCTGAGGTCCCTCCTGTCTGCAAACTTCATCCTTCCCCAAGCTCCACCCCTAAAATCTACTCATCTGAATCTCATTTTACGTGCCTTTTCTTTAGCAAATTTTGTCACCTATTCCTTCAGGTCAAGCGCTGAAAGAACTTGTGACTGACCCAAGGTCACACCAGCAGCTGCATGTAGAGGAGTGGAGAATTAGACCCAGATTAGAGTCCATGATCCTAACCCCTACACCAAACTGGCTCTCATTTAAACTAATCAGAGTCCCCTCTGGCCTTTTATAACATCCATTTTCACCATTCGCACAAGAACAGAAATATTTGGTGAGGGAAGAAAGATAAGTTGCCTCACTAGCAAATCTAGTTACTGATCACCAGTACACAGGTTTAATAAGCACGCTGATTCTGAAGTGTAAAGTTCTAATAGCAATGGCCATTTGAAAATACAATTATAAACCAAGGAGTTGTAATCTAGAAGAAGGGATTGGATTTATACCTCGCCATTGACTTGGAGTCTCAGAGTGGTTTACAAACTCCTTTCCCTTTCCCTTCCCCTCCCCATAACACACACCCTGTGAGGTAGGTGGGGCTGAGAGAGCTCTGAGAGAACTGTTCTTGAGACAGAGAACAGCTCTGACAGAACTATGGCTTGCCCAAGGTCATCCAGCAGCTGCAAGTAGAGGAGTGGGGAGTCAAACCCAGTTCTCCCAGATTAGAGTTCATGCACTTAACCACTACACCAAACTGGCAAGAGAGGGAAGGTGCTACAACCCACATGGGAAGCTACTCTATACAAATAATTTGCCGCTTGATGCTCATTCCACGCTGCTGCCATCTAAGCAATTGCCAACTATACTGCCCTGTGGATCAGGGCTCGGGCTTGCCAGATGGACTGAGTCATAAAGCAATGCTGAAATTTAATTGGTACTTACAACACTCAGGACAATGGAAACCCCAGACTAAAAAAAGATATTGGTTTCTTATCTCACTACATATGCTAATGTCATTCATTTCTCTCATCCGTTTGCAAATTTTTATTACGCTGTTGCTATTCACAGTCTTATCAATTGCCTTAATCCAATCTTCACTCTAACTGGCCCTTCCTAGCAACATCCTTCTCACCCGCTACCTATATGTCATGGTGGGTGAAGTCTGTTTCAAAGTTCCACAGTAGTACATCTGGGCCCAGGGACTATTATTCCACAATAGGGATTATATTCCAGGCCTCGGGTAATTTTGTCCATGTAATTTCCACATTTCCATTGCAACTTTTGCATGATGTAATGTACAGAACATATGGCATTCGTGGATCCCTGGATCCCATTACAGTCAATGGGCATTCCAGTATCTTACATTGTTCCTAATGGGCGTTCTTGTCATTTGTTTTACTACACCACCTAAATTGTCAGCTCATCCTGTAGTCTGACAGAAGGTGGTTGCTCTGCCATAAACGCAGAGAGGAATACTAAGAAATAATTTGGACCATGTCCTGACTATCTAGTGCCCACATGTGTGCTTGAAGACATGTTAGGTTGCAATGTAATTAAGAGTAATTCATAGTCATTCCTCTGAGAGTTTCACAGTAGTTTTTCAAAGTAGTTTCTCAGAGACCCCCAGTAGAGCTGTTAGTTTATCTGCTTCTCCTCCCTGTGGCACTAAAAAGCCCAGAGCAAAGATCGAAGAGTGGGGTACTTAGGTTCTGCCTGTCAGGCAGCCAGAGGACCAGGCGCCTTGCTCGGCTGGTCTTTCTCTTTCTCTCTGCCCGGAGCCAACCCGCTCTTCCCGGAGAAGGGGGAAGCGCACATCTGGGCAGGGAGTGGCGTCCACCTGGTGCCCGACTCCCCTTACCTTTGCTCACCCTGGTCCTCGTAGGCACTGCTGAACAGTCCACAGAAGCTGCCATCGACGTTCAGAAGGCTGTCAAAGGTGAGGGCGCCTGTGTGCAGCTTCCCGCACAACTTCAGCACAGCGAACTGGTCGTCCAAGTCCCGGGCTGCAGGGAAAGGTCGTCGAGGGAGGCTTGCAATGGTTTCTCTCCCCCCTTCCAAAAAAAGAGCAGGATACGGCACTAGAGGCCTTGGAAGCGTGGGCCTGGAATCTTGCTCACCTCCCCTCTGACACGCGCACCTGGGCTGGCTGAGCAGGTAGCACGTTCACCTAGCAGCACCTGCAGCCATTGTGGTGGGCCAGTGCCGTCGGCCTTATTGTCTTGCTCTCCACTGTCCTGCTGCTGCTGCCTCTGCGCCTGTGCCACCCCGAGCAAGCGCTGTCCAATGACCTGGCAGGATGGCAACATGCTGAGGGGAAGAGGAGGAGGAAGTGGCGGCCACCACCGGCAGCAGCCAGCCAGCCACCACTCGTGCACCTCTTCTTTTTCTTCTTCGCCTGTGGCACACATGCACGCACACAACTCACAGCCCCGCCAGGTGAGCCGGCTGCACCTCTGGTGGAGGGGAGGGGTGTGAACTGGTTGCACTTGGCCAGCCACAGCTCAGCCAGGGGAACGCGGCTGGCATTAGGGCCATTGCGGGGCCCGTCCAGGAGCCCCCAGATGGCAGCGCTGCAGTAGGTCAGCTGGTGACTGTGCAAGAGGACCTGCAAGAGGTCTCCTGGCAGCAGCGCACGGTGATGTTCACCCAGCTGGAGAAGGTGCGCGGCTCAGGCAGGCCCGGCATCAGGTGGGGCCACAGCAGCAGTGAGTAGTGCACAGGCACCAGGGTGGCAGGAAGGTGCAGGTGGTCCCAGGGGCCTGGCGGGCAAGTGCTGGCAGGGCTGGGGCCAGCGAAGGGCGGCAGGGTGTGGGCCAGGAAGTGCACGTCCTTGGGGGTGGCAGGGGATGGCGGGCCCAGGACTGCTGGTGGCGGGAGAGGGCCCAGGACAGGGGGCCCTACATGGAGTAGCAGCCTGCCCCAGGCTGAAGAAGACGGCAAGGGGCCGGCAGGGGCGGGGAGCGGCAGCAGTGCTCTTGCTTAACCATGGCAGGGAGGGGAGGGGCAGGGCAGGCTCGGAAGGCAGCCAGAACACCGTTCCGATGCGTTCTGCCCCAAAAATAGCCCTGCTGAAAACTCATGAACTTTTAAACAGTTTAAAAAGAGTTTTGTTGAAGAGGTTCTGGAACTCCATTCCAGTGTGTTCCCCCAGAAAAAAAGACCTGCCTTGAATGATGAGTGGACACTTATTAACTGCCATTAAACTGTGTTCCTTACACAGGCTGCATAATCCATAAAGAGTGAGTAGCTGCTGGTAGAAGAATTGTCGTTCTCCCACAAAACAGTAGATCAGAAAGATCTGCAAGTACTTCCACAGCATTTCCACAGAACTCCTTCGCTTGCTGCTCCTTTAACACAGTTAAATAGTTGCTACTGAATATCTCTAAGTGAGAACATGAAGACCTAAAGTAAACATGTAATGGGACCCAGTCCAAGGAGATAGGAAGACAATGCTAAGCACTGCAGACAGATATCTCCTAATTTAGTATAACAGTTTATCTAACTTGAATATCAAAAATTTCAATAAGCAGAGCCCTTCAAGCAAAGTGCTACATGCATGGGCTTATGGAATTGCAATCATAAGATGTTAGTCATTAAAATAAGTTACCTTGCAAGAAAAAAGTAATAGGTGTAGTGACTGCACAGAACAGTAAGCAAAGTCTCGTGGCCAGTCTATTGGGATTTTACATCAATGCAGTCCAGTTAAGCATGTACTTAAATTAGAGAGGTTTGGTTGTAGCCCTAGCCCTAGCCCTAGTCCAGGTTCCATTTATGTGAATTAACCCTGTAGACTGGAAGAATTAATATAACTACTGAGGGCACAAAAGACAATTGTCTGCTTACCACATTCCATAAATTATATTCTGCCCATTCCCAAGGGAGTGTATACAGAAATAGCACAAAAGCTCCACTTAAGGACTAAAATGATGATAAAATATGTTAACATGCAACCACCTCTCACAACCTAAACCCTCCTCTCACAATTAAACACACACTTAAAATGAGAATTACACAGATGACTAAAAGCCAAACAGAAGGGATACAAGATCTGTGATTACAATCTTCTGCAGTTTTGCAACTGCTAATGAGCAGCCCTAGGTGGCTTAGAAGAAGATGACGGCGATGACTGTGGATGGGTCTTCGCAGGGAGGTGCCTTCCCTTTCCCCCCATGTCTTTCCTAATACTCCTCCAAAGTGGCAATTACCTATGGATGATGAGGGGAGAGAGACGTTACCTGTTTTTCTCTTTATTGAGGATCTCATCTTTGGAAGGGAATTTAAATCATGAAGACACTATCTCACCTTTCTCCAACCTTCAAGGCAGCTGTCTGCTGCTGATAATTGGCTTCTAATAAACTGCATGAAGATCCTAATCGTGACTCTTTTGCATACCTCTGTTTTGGCCCTCCTTTCTATTGGAAAACCTGGGTAAATAATTGTACATTTTCCCCTCTATAAATCTGCTAAGGCAAGCCTTTTTCTGCATCCATTCCAAAAAGTTAGAGCCACAGCTAAGGGCCTGGTGACATGCTATATTTTCCCCAGACCCTCATGATCAAAAGTTGTGTTGGGAACCTTAATCCCAGTCATACAGAGGCCTTATCTAGATTAAGACCACGGCACATGGCATAGGGAGACATCATGGGTAGTGTGGCAAGCACCAGGCACACTGGGTAGTGGCTTCTGGAAGGGCCAAACCCATTGCCCAGGTGTGGCCAAAGGGCCACTGGCTCAGGAGAGGCTTACTGCTGGGCTTGGGGTGGCCCTGACAGGGGAAGGAATCGGGTTGGAGAGGCTGGTGGGGGCCAAGAAGACCCAAACCCCTTCCACAGTTTCCCAGGGTTGGTGGCTCTTGGGTAAAGATTTAAGGGCTGTTGTGACCAGGAGCTGGGAGCACACGGTAACAAGCAAGAACCTGACAGTGTGTGACAGGTGAGGTAATCAGACAGCACGGTGGAGAGAGTGGAGCAACTCCCCTGCACAGGAGCAAACTGTATGTCTGGCTTGAGTAAATAAAGGAGCAGCTCACTGACTTTACCTTGCTGTTGGGTGTTTCTTGTGACAAACATAGCTGACCCCCTTCCCAGTCTCTTGCAGCCTCCTCCTTCCCTTCTCCCCCAATTTGGGTGGGCCTAAAACAGACCAAGGAGCTGCGGTGGCTCAAGTAGTTAAGACGCTAAACTGCAGGCTGTGGAAGGTCAGTAGTTCAGCAGTTCAAGACCCGGATGCCGCATGATGGAGTGAGCTCCCATCTCTAGTTCCAGCTCCTGCCAACCTAGCAGTTTGAAAGCAAGAAATTGCAAGTAGATAAATAGGTACCACCTCGGTGGGAAGGTAACAGCGTTCCGTGCGCCTTGGTTTTTAGTCATGCCGGCCACATGACCACGGAAACATCTTCGGACAGCGCTGGCTCTTCAGCTTTGAAACGGAGATGAGCACTGCAACCCTAGAGTCGGATTCGACTGGCTTTCGAGCAAGGGAACCTTTACCTTTAAAACAGACCAAGCGTCCAGACTCTCCCCAATTGTTTTCCCAGCTGGAAACAGCCTTGGGGGGATATTATTTGCCTTGCTGAAGAAACATACATGCAGCCTGTCAGCATATATAGACCCCCCAGTGGGGCAAATAGCGGCCCTCTGGGGCCATTTCAGGTCAGGCTGGCTCACCTGGTACTCCTGGCCTGCTTATCCAACAGGAGACCTGGCCCAGCAGCTTCCCCAAGCTTGCTCCTAGGGACATCAGCCTCCAGGTGGGACCTGAGGATCCCCTGGAATTACAGCCCATCTCTGGACTACAGATATCAGTCCCCCTGGAGAAAATGGATGCTTTGGAGGGTGGAGTCTATGTCATTGTACCCCAGCTGAGGTCCTTGTCCTCCCCAGGCTACATCCTCAAATCCCCAGGAGTTTCCCAGCCTGGATCTGGCAACCCTACACTCCCCATCCCCTGCCGATGACCAGGAGGGACCCGGCAACCCTACTTGCTCCTTTACAGGGAATTAGGAGATACCTCTGTACCTGGTCAGTCCCTTCCACCCACCAATCTTGACAGGATCAAGTCTCCAGACACCAGTTCAAGGTTTCTACAGCCTCCCTGGCATTTGCTGTAAGCACAAAGTATAGCTGAGTATCATCCACATGGATTAAGCCTCCAGGCACCAGTTTATGGTTTCTACAGCCTCCCTAGCATTTGCTGGAAGCACAAAGTATAGTTAAGTATCATCCACACATCGGCAGCAACCTAGCCCAGATCTCCACATGACCAGTGTTCCCTCTAAGCTGAGTTAGTGTGAGCTAGCTCACAGGTTTTTAGCCTCCAGCTCACACTTTTTTGTCTTCGCTCAGGAAGGATGGCTCCAGAGCAAACTAATTTGTGCAAGTAGCCAAATCGCCCGCTCACAACTTTAATGCCAGTAGCTCACAAAGTAGAATTTTTGCTCACAAGACTCTGCAGCTTAGAGGGAGCATTGCACATGACCTCACCCAGTG
This sequence comes from Gekko japonicus, assembly GCF_001447785.1. Taxonomy (NCBI): domain Eukaryota; kingdom Metazoa; phylum Chordata; class Lepidosauria; order Squamata; family Gekkonidae; genus Gekko; species Gekko japonicus. The sequence continues at coordinate 1,105,757 of NW_015174844.1, read as the reverse complement.
TTTTCATGTGTCGTCTGAGGCGTGGTGGATAGGGGAAATTTACATACCAGATCAGTTCTGCTCAATAGCCAGCACACAGGAGACTCTGGTAGCTTCTAAACAGGTCTCTTTATTGCTTCTGCAGTGGAACAGCCCCACAGCCCTGCAAATGCCATAACTTCAACCCTCTGAAGCATGTAGCACCATCTACTTAAACATGTTTTCTTTCTTTTTTCCCCCTTCCCCCTGAGGGGAGGTTTTTATTGATTTTTTGCAGACTACAAACTATAACTGAAAATATGGGGAGGGGGACTACATCTAGGGAGAAAGAAAAAAGACCCACTACTAACTAAAAACCCAAGAGTAGGAGATCAATACATCAGCTTATCCCCATGCTATTTTCAAAAAGCTAATAATACAATGAACATCATCGGTTATGCTAAGTTAATAATCATTTAACCATCCCTTTAACTGTTTAAAGAAATCCCCAGAGCATCCCACAGTTAGTTTCAACATTTTTTCAGGCACAAATCAGAGTCCTTCAGCCCTTATTTATTCTTATCTTTTCTAATCCTCAGTTGGTATGGACTTTTGGGGGCAACCGCCCCCTTTTCAGAGGGGGAGTTCTCGTCCGAAGACCCCGAACCCAACTCGCCATCAGATTTGCTTTCTTCTTCTTCCTTTTTGTCCTCAGCTGGTTCCCCAAGCTGTGTTGGCAAAACGTCACGTGCTTTAAGAACAGAGTCAATCTAAAAACAAGTGGAGCTACAAGACCTGGTACAATGTGAAGTAGTCAAAAAGACTAAATATTTAGGCATTGAGTTAACTGCAAGGAACATAGACTTATAGTTCTTTCTCTTCTGTCTTATATCAAATGGAATGTCTTTTAGAATCCTGATGTTGTTGTCCCCAATTTTCAAGGGTGTTCCTGTCGTTGCTTTCAAGATAGCATTTCTTACATGTCTCTTCGAGAATCTGACTACTATTTCCCCAGGCAGATTATTTTTCTTGATGTATGATGAATAGGACCTGTTGACCACATCCATCTCGCTGTAGAGCAGTGTTCCCTCTAAGCTGAGTTAGAGTGAGCTAGCTCACAATTTTTTATCCTCCAGCTCACACATTTTTGTCTCAGCTCAGGAAGGATGGCTCCAGAGCAAACTAATTAATGCAGGAGCCAAATGGCTTGCTCACAACTTTAATGCCAGTAGCTCACAAAGTAGAATTTTTGCCCACGAGACTCCACAGCTTAGAGGGAACATTGCTGTAGAAGTATTCCGCTGTCAAATCAGTCACTGGGGCTATTGCTTCACTCAGCCATTGCTTCAGATTCTCTCCTCTGATTTCCGGGACCCCTTGAAACTGTAGAACCAAATTTGCTTTCTCCATTTGTAGCCGTAAAAGTTTTGACTCTTCCATAGCTTGCTTCATTTCCAGCTTTTGCACATTTTTCTTAACTTTTTTAGTATTGGCGTCCATTTTGACTCTTCCATAGCTTGCTTCATTTCCAGCTTTTGCACATTTTTCTTAACTTTTTTAGTTTGGCGTCCATTTCCTTCACCTTCTCTCCCATTTGCTCCGTTGCTTTTAAAGATTGAGTCAATTGTAACTGCTGTGATGCCAAACTCTCTCCAATTGTTGACAGTTGTTGCTTAATACTAGTCATTTCATCCAGCAGAGGGCGCAAGGAATCAGCCAGCAATTTGAGAGCTCAGCAGTCTCCTCTGCTTGAGGACTGCTCACTAGTTTTGGTCTCAACAGCTTTCATTCTCCGGTTTCTTCCCTGCCATCTTTTTGGATTTGTTTACTTTTTAAAAAGTTGCTAAAGTCTCTGATATTCGCCCAAACGCTTATCTGCACTCTGGTAAGTCTCTTAAAACAGATTTAATCGCTTATTTTCCCTCTCCCCCCTCTTTCCGTCCATGTTTCGTCTATGCGTTTGGGAGGAACCCCTCCCCCGTTCGCTTTGCCGTTGCTCTTTAAGGGGGGCAGCTTTCTTTATAAATCTTCGTGCTTGCTTCAACCCGACTCACAGTTCATTGTTAGTCAGCCGGCCTTGCTTGGCATCATTTTTTTCGCCTGATCTCCAATGTTTGTCCCGGTCAGCAGCACTCGTACCATGCGGTCACTCAGCAGCAGGACCTTCGGGGCGGAGTAGCGCCTCAATTCTCTGGCATCATGCCATCGAAGAGGTCGCTCCTTAAAAGCCCCCTGGCTAGGAGCCTTTTACCAAGGCTCCGGGAGGGGGGGGGGTCGCGACCCGTCACACCCCCTCCCACACGCTGGTGTGCAGTTTACATCCCCAGAGTGTCCGGGAGATGCGTCTGCCTGCATGTCACCATAAACTGGAAGTCCTACTTAAACATACTTTCCAGGTGTGACCAAAGCCACAGCAAAATGGTCCCAACCCTCCCAAACAGCCCAGGAGGATACCATAATACACCCTCCCTCCATCTCCCAGCACAAGTAATCCACCAGGTGATCAAGGCAATTTCAATCCTGTAATCTGGTTTGAAACCAGATTAGAAACCATCCAACCATCTGCTTCATCCAGGAATCCTTGAAGCTGTTCAACTGCCACATGTTCTATCACCTTGTTTAAGAATAGAACATTTGATTACTGGACGATAGTTATTCAGCGACTAGTTGTCACAATACAGTTTTATAAATTAGAGAACTACTTCAGAACCTGCAAAAAGAATACCTTACAATATACAGAACACTCCCCATTTTCATTGCAGAAATAGTTAATTAGTTGAATAATACAGAAGATCCTTTAGTACGGAAGAACAATCGTCCAGTTTTTGACAATATTCCGGTTGGGAGCTAATGAAATAACTTTCAAAGAGCACCAAAACTGCTCCCATCACTTCCCCAGTTATATTTATTAAATATGGATCAAGAATATTCTTGATGTATAGGAAGTTTGGTGCAATTTATCTTAGAGGGGAATTTGATAAAAATCCTTTCCCAATTGTATTTTTGCTAATTCCCATGTGGGGTTCCAAGTTGCCCTCACTCAGATAGGTCCTCACCATAGCCTCAAATACTGTTACTTCTATTTGAACCATAACCCTTATGACATTATGGCATATTAGGCCTCTATGTAATCAATAAGTATTGTGTGAGAAGAGTAGACTTTGTACTCTATGAGTTTTAGTTATACAAATCAGAAGTTAACTTTAGTTTCTGTCAACAGCTTTATGCAAATTTCCAGTGGTGGTAGATCACCAGATATGCAAGTAAAGTCCAAACAAGTAACTTGTACATTAATATTCTAGCATGTGAAGTTCATAGTCCAGTCAGATGTTTTCAAGATTGTCATCCACAACTGAGAACTGGTGGTCAGATGACTATGATTCTCTTCAGTAGCTTCTTGGTATGCTGGGAGTGCAGTTCCGAAAGGGTCTGATTGATTCCATTTCTCCTTTTAAAACAACAACAAAAAAACCGTCTGAGGCTGGGCTCAAATTGCATTTCCAAGTCTGGACACTTAAGAGTAACTTGAAAATGAACTTTGTAATTTTAGTGACAGATTCTGATGGCTCATACTGTTAAATTGAAAATAATCTCTCAGTTTTCTATATACCTTTTATAGGCCCCTGCCACACGGCAGGGAAAACACTGGCCAAAGTGCAGCTTTTAAAAGCCGCACCAAAAAAGAGACGCCGCGGCGGGATCCCACAATCCCCTGAGCCGCGTCGTCGTTGCTCCCCGGCACGATCAGATGCTGGGGAGGAAGAGACGATTGGGAGGGGGAGGCTGCCGAACTGCGCATGCTCAAGCATACGCAGTACGGCCGGGGGGCGGGGATGCGCCGGTGAAACATGCTGCACTATTTCCTGCTCACTCGTGCAGTAGTCAAGCAGCAAAACTGCTTCAAGGAATAAAGCTGGCATCAAGTGGTGTGAGGGAGAGTAGATTTACAATTTACCGTCTTGTTTTTCCCCTCTTCTGGATCCTTTTTCACGTGAAGGTCTAAAGTTCCTTCTAATCCCCACTGCCAGGCTAGTTGTGAACTTCCCTTCCCTGTACCTGTCCTTTATTTATATATTTATGTATTAACTTCTCCCCCCCCCACACACACCATTCTACCTAGTAGGGACCCAAAGACCATATCATTCTTCTTTCTTCCATTTTAACTTCGTAACAACCCTGTGAGGTAGGTTAGGCTAGGTGTGCATGACTGGCTCAAGGTCACCCAGCAAACCTCTGTGGCAGAGTGGGATTTGAACCTGGGTCTCCCAGATCCTATTCTGACGCTCTGACTGCTATGCCCTGCTGGCTCTACACCACACCTTTGGTGAACCATGCCTAAGTCCCATATTTGGTTTTTATTTGCTTTCAGCTGAGGTGATTTAGCTGAGGTACTGTGTGGGAGGAATGTGTTTGGGAGTGTGTGGGTGAGTTTTGAGTTGTTGCAGAGACCTGGCTGCTTGAGATAGGGTGAGAAAGGATCATTGTTTGACTGTAATTGAGTGCCTGGATGAATTTGAATAGCTGCTGGCCACGCCCTCTGCTGGGAGAGGCTTCTATTTAAGGCAGCACCTTGCCAGAGGCACGAGCTGAAGGGAGAGAGCCAAAGGGCTCTTGGCCTAGGGAGTCTGTTAGAAGCCCAGGAAGAGCCAGAAAGACAGGGCCCTAGTCTCTTTGGGTTCCCAGTAAAGTAAGTAGACTTCTACAAGGAATCCCACCAGTGAGAAGCCGCCACTGAAAAGGCCCTGGCCCTGGTTGCTGCAAGCCTGACCTCCCTGGGGCCTGGGGTCACTAATCGATGTTGAGCCCCTGACTGTAGTGCTCTCTGGGGTATGTATGGGGAAAGGCGGTCCCTCAGGTATGTCAGACCCTGGCCATATAGGGCTTTAAAGGTAAGTACCAGCACCTTGAAGCAAATTCAGACTGCTATTGGCAGCCAGTGCAGTGCTTTCAGCACAGGCCAGATGTGCTCCCATCTAGGGAGACCCATCAGGAGCCTGGCCGCAGCATTCTGCACTAACTGCAGCTTCTGAATTTGCGACAGAGGCAGCCCCATGTAGAGAGCGTTACAGTAGTCTAATCTCGAGGTGACTGTCGCATGGATCACTGTAGCCAGGTTGTCGCGATCGAGGAAGGGAGCCAACTGCCGAATCAGCCTAAGATGGTAAAAGGCCGAGCCGGCAGTGGCTGCCACCTGGGCCTCCATAGTTAAGGAAGAATCCAGAAGCACTCCCAAACTCCTAACCTCCGACGCTGGCACCAAAGGCGCCCCATCGAAGGTTGGGAGAGGGAGCCCCGTCCCCAGACCACCCCGACAGACACAGGACCTCTGTCTTTGCTGGGTTTAGTTTCAACAAGCTCAGTCTAAGCCAACGAGCCACGGCGTGCAATGCCCAGTTCAGATCTTCTGTGCTGGAGTCCGACTGGCCACCCAACATCAGATAGAGCTGGGTGTCATCTGCATATTGATGACACCCTAGCCCATACCTCCAGGCGATCTGGGCAAGGGGGAGCATATAGATGTCAAACAACATCAGGGAGAGCACCGTCCCCTGAGGCACACCACATTAAACCAGGTGTCTTCGGGACTGCTGTTCCCCTGGCACCACCCTTTGTCCCTGACCCTGGAGAAAAGAGGCAAGCCATTGAAGGGCAAACCCCTGTATACCCGCGTCAGCGAGGCGGTGGGTCAGCAGCTGGTGGTCGACCGTGTCCAACGTGGCCGACAGATTTAACAACAACAGTACTGCCACACCGCCTCAATCCAGATGCCTCTGGAGGTTGTCAGTAAGGGCGACCAGCGCTGTCTCCGTCCCATGCCCCAGGCGAAAGCCAGACTGGAAGGGGTCTATGGTGGAAGCATCATCCAGGAAGCCCTGTAGCTGTATCGCCACCGCCCTCTCAATTAATTTGCCCAAATAGGGCAAATTGGAAACCGGCCGATAGTTTCAGCAGCTGGTGGTCGACCGTGTCAAACGCGGCCGACAGATCTAACAACAACAGTACTGCCACGCCGCCTCAATCCAGATGCCTCCGGAGGTTGTCAGTAAGGGCGACCAGCGCTGTCTCCGTTCCATGCCCCAGGCGAAAGCTGGACTGGAAGGGGTCTAATGTGGAAGCATCATCCAGGAAGCCCTGTAGCTGTATCGCCACCACCCTCTCAATTAATTTGCCCAAATAGGGCAAATTAGAAACCGGCTGATAGTTGGCCAATTCAGCTGGATCCAATTATGTTTTTTTCAGGAGGGGGTGGACCATCGCTTCCTTGAGTGCCCCCGGGAACCGCCCCTCAGAGAGGGACTTCTTGACAGCCTCCCTTAGGGCACATCGAAAACCCTCGTGGCCCACTTTAATGAGCCAGGAAGGGCACAGATCAAGGCTGCATGTGGTTGGGCACACAGATACGAGCAATCTGTTGACTTCCTCCAGGCTGAGCGGGCTAAAACAATCCAAACCCAGAATCAAAGACGTGCAAGGGGGCTCGAGTTCACTCACTGTTTCAACTGTGGTGGGGAAATTGTGGCGGGGCGCCAAGACTTTAGCTCACAAATGCCTCACAGCCAATATCCAATTCCCTAGTGTTTTGCCTGCCCTGTGGCAGCGCTGTTAAAGACCGGATTGTTCTAAACAATTGGGCTGGGCATGAGCTCGCAGACGCAATCGTGGTTGCATATAATTATTTCTTAGTGGCCTTGGTTGCCATCTCATAGGATCTCATAAACGTCCTATAAGATGCTCTTGTTGCCTCGTCGCGGGCACGGCACCACCGTCTCTCTAGCCATCTTAGCTCGCGCTTCACCCACAACTCCTGGGTGTACCAGGGAGCCAGCCTAGAGTGAGTGCGGAGGGGGTACCAGGGAGCAATCTCGTCAATGGCTGTGGAGAGCCGGCTATGCCAGTCCTCCACAAGTTCATCCAACGAGCCTCCAGGGGGCCTCGGATCCCGCAGAACTCGTGGGTTGGGGGCTATCCAGTGTTTTGCATGGAGTGTCACATGTATGACTATTTGCCCACTGGACAGAGGTCTTGGGTGTATGCCTGGTGCAAGGAGCTCCTGGTTCTCAGGGAATTAGTTTGCTTCCTTGAGGCCAAGGTGGCTGACCCGGGGAAGCAGAGTTTCTTGGTCATGGCACCAAAACTTTGGAAATCCCTCCCTGGGGCAATTCGTCTATCTCCCGCCATTGGTGAAGATATTTCCCCCCCCTTCTGGCATACTCACAATAATGGTTACTGGCCCTCCTCCCTGGTTCATGTATTGTTTGCTTGTGTGTTTATTGAATTATTTTATAATTTTAAATTGTTCAATTGTTCAAATGTTTTAATGTGGACGACCTTGGGGACCATATTTCTGCAGAATGGCAGCATGGAAATGTTTAAGTAAACAAAATAAATCCTTCACCTCTCTCCTCTTCTCCCTCCCTCATATTCCATGCTGCTCCCCCTCTTTATGGAAGCTCTTCCCTGCATTTACCCTTCATTCTTTTTATTATTCCTCACCTAGCTGCCAGATTCTCCATTTCTTTCTCTCAGCCCCTCTCCCTGTCATCAGGGTATTCTCTATATTGAATTGTGTGCGCACACACATGCACCAAAATCAAAGTTTGCCTAGGGTGCTAGATACCCTTGGCAGACTCTGGGAATGTACTTACATGAGTATCCAAAAATAAGTGAATATTTAGATGGGAAACAGTACTTTCAGAGAGCTGAAGCAAGTTTGAAAGGCATTGCCATACGCTCACCTTGCTTTCTTCTTTCATCAAGAAGGTTTTTCAGGGTTTTGCACAGTTTCAAAAACCTGCCCAACCTGTTTGACCAAGATAGCAGTGAGAGAAAGGAAACAGTCTGAACTCTTCTGGCTCCTTCACAACCTCTTGTTTGCCTCCAGCTTTATGTTATAGGCCCTTAAAGGGTGGACAGGATCGCTGTTTTCTGAGCCCATGAGATAGGGCAGAGTGCAAAATAATACAAAAATGAACTAAATAAATTTCCTCTCAGTTTGGAAAGCAAATTCTCAGCTTCCGTCTTGGCTCCACTCAGGCATTTGTTCGGGCCGTCGGAGCCAGCGAAGAGGCTAGGGAAAACGGTCCTGACAAAAGGCGAGCCAGGAAGCCAGTCGCAGTTCCAGATCCTGCTGCCACCGAATACAATCTGCCTCTTGGCACCCAGGCCGTGCAGCTGCCAGGCACTCTCCTTATGTGGTCATTGGTGTTGGCTCTGAGGCAAGAGCAGACAGAGGAGGAGGGCTAAGGGGAGCACATTCATCACTGCCAGGAGGGAGCAGAGGCAGTGCCAAGGAACTATGTAACCAGGCACCTGTGCCAATTTGCTCAGTAATTGGATTGCTATTTGAAAAATTAACACGGTCTCTGGATCCTTTGCCTTTATAGAAAGTTTGCAGTTGAAATGACCAAACAGGCAGGAAATAAGTAGGGGACGCAATCTGACTGCTTGTCAAAGTGTTGAGCAGAGGGAATTTTAGAAAGAAGTCATTTGGTCACCTTCCAGAATATGATAAGACTGCTTATGAATCCACTCAACTGTGCTGGCAGATGCGAGAGACAAAGGCCAAAAAATACGGTATGCCGGAAAGCTGTGGCGTTCCTGCTTGCTTGAAAAAAGTAACTTGCTTTCATGCTGTCATCTTCCAGGAAAGCAAACATGACAAGTCGAAAGGCCTAAATGTGTTTGGCCTATCTGCCTCTGCAAAAGGGAGAAAATGCAAATAGAAGCTGATAGCTTGTGGCTCCCATGGGTCAAAGCACATGATTGCACAACAGTATTAAATGCAATTCTTTTAATTTTTGACTGGCAAAGCCCATTCTCCACTAATTATCACATTTGCTGTGATATGGCTGGAAATGGGCAGATTGGCCATTATGGCCACTGGGATTTTTCCTGATGGGCTGATGGCCTGACCCTCCCCACCTGGGCCTGACCAGCTCAATGGAGAGAAGGTTGGTGCCTGACTTGGAGGAGGCCTGGTTGGGCAAGCAAGGAGGCTGTTTCTTCTTCCCTCTTTTGGGGTGTGTGGGCTGGGGGCGAGGGCCGTTTCCCCCCTCCCAGTCCACCCCAGGCTAGACACTCTCAGTTTGAAGAAGACTAAAGGGGACATGACAGAAGCATTGTATCCTGTGGTGCACATCTGCTCTTCTTCCTGAACACATCTCATATGAATCTGCCTTATGTTGACTATTGGTCCATCTAGCACAGTTTTTATAGGGTTGCCAGCCTCCAGTTGGGGCCTGGAGGTCTCCCACTTTTACAACTGATCTCCAGCTGACAGCTCCCTGGAGAAAATGGCTTCTTTGAAGGGTGGACTCTATGGCACTTTACTATGCTGGGGCCCCTCTCCTCCACAAACCCCGCCTTCTCCTGGATCCACCCCCAAAGCCTCCAGGTATTTTCCAACCCAGACCTGGAAACCCTAGTTTTTTACTTGGACAGGTACTGGCTTTTCAAAGCCTCCGGGACAGCAGGACTGGCTCAGGACATTTTTCTGCCCCAAGTGGCCTCCTCCAATGACACCCTTTCCTGGTTCAAGTCAGGCTCTAGGTGTTATCATCTAGATACACTCATAAAGGATCCGGGGTGGCACCTCCCTGTCAAGTGTTGTCCGTGGCAAATCTAAGTTCACAGCACACAAAAATCTAAGTTTACAGCATATTTGTGTTTATGCCATTGCATAAATCTTAGTGACTGTATATATAGTACCTATACAAGACTGCAATTTCAAAAAAACAGTGATTCCATGAGAGTGCGATCTTGCTGTGAGACTAGGAGAGACTGGCCCACAGCCTCCAGACTTGATTAAATTGGGACTGCCTTCATATATGAATTGGCCCATAGTAGATAGTCTACCTTACCTCCTAAGCTGAAGAGATCTGAATGCTCACCAGGGCCACCAAGAGCAGGGCTAAGTGTACAAAACTCGAGGGGACAGGCAACATGGGCAAGATGCTGGCGGTGGACAGTAGCAGCATATCCATTCTCATTCAGTATCTTCTGTGTGTCTTTCTGAACATGACGAAGGCGCAGAGGGAATTTTTGTTTGGGGGCTCCTCAGGGATCTATGCAGTCTTGATCAGGGGTCGTTTAATAGAAAAAGAGCTAGGAGAACTCATTAGCATAACTCATTAGCATATGCCACACCCCCTGACATCACCGGACGTGTGTCATAAGGCCACACACCCCGCCCCCAATGGTCCCGGCCGGCGGGAGTGCAAGGAAGCCCCGCGAAGGCCCTCCCTGGCCCCAGGCAGGCAGGGGTGGGGAGAGGCAAGGAGGAAGCAACTTACCCTCCCTCTTCTCCTGCCTCCTCCTGGCTGAATGAGGGCCGGAAGCGGGGTGGCCGGAAGCAGGGGGCGGGGCTTCATCATGTGCCCCGCCCCCGTACCTCACCCGGGGGAACTGCGATCCCCCGCGATCCCCCCCGAAATGACCTCTGGTCTTGATTAACCCATGGTTCCTTTTGTGAGAAAAGTGGTCACCTACAAGCTTATTGACCTTGGATAAAGTTGTTTAAATTGGGAATGAGAGCTTACCTTCCTACAAAGGGCACACTTGCACGTATACTCTCTCATTTTTCTTTTGGAGCCATTTCAGCTGTAATGTTTTGTGGTCACAACTTGGCTTTTTATTCATTAATTCTTGTTTTCTGACTAAAAGATATGCTCAAACTGACAATTTTTTTTAACAACCTCATTTAAGAACACAGTATGCGACCAACAGAGATTAATGTTGCAGCAGCAATTTGAAAATGATTTCAAAAACAAAATAAAAATGTTTCACTGGCCAGTGAAAACAAGAAATGGTGGTAGCCAGGAGGAGCATCTTCCAGCCCTGAGAATTCTGCAGCATGGGTATGACTAGCAAGATTTAACAGTGGGATGGTAGAAGTATTACGTGAAGCCATATAAATGGAAACATAACATGGGGTCTGTAATATTGTCCAGATTTGTGAAAATAATCTTTTACTTCTGTTAGATTTTATGCATGGATTCTTCTCTGGAAACCTTACCAAGGAAAACCCCTTTTGAAATGTCCTTGGATAGGTGATCATGTGATTCTTTACAAAGTCAATCTGTGAGGCGAAGGCATAACATTAAGAATGGAGCTTACAACTTTGTGTTGCCTATCTTTTGCTGATGTCAAATAAAACAATGGCCTGATTAAATCCAGGGTTGTGTTGATTTGTTCTTGCAGTGTGCCACAATGAGGACAGCAGAAGTAAAAAGTAATGGCTGGGGGGGGGGGGAAGAAACAAGATGGAATTTCTGCCCCTAGATGGAGTATTCTACACATTGGAACTTTTGACATTTGGAGAGAACGCAGAGAAAGACAGGCCTCCCTTGCAATGTTTTTTATTTGTTTGAAATCACCCTTGTTATAATATAGAACTGCTATTTGTAGGATCAGTTCAGGAAGCTTAAAAAAGGATGAGACGGCTTTCATCTGTGGTGTCATAAGAGGGGGTTGTGATTGTTGCCACTATACTGTATGTGATGCACCCCATGGAAATACTGCTACTTCCTGTTTGCCTGTCATGTTGCCCATGTTTCTGAATCAAAAACATCTTAATGTGGTAGAGATCTTATAATTCCAGTGCATCATCATTGCTGTCTTCTTGATACACTACCCTACAAGAAACAGTTTGCAGAAGTTTGTGTCTGCTTTGATCAGTCTGGCGACACACAGAAACAAACAAGAAGATCCATGTCCCAGTCCAGGAACTGCAATTGAAAATCTTGTGCTTGTGCCTGTCAAATTTTGACTACAGGGAGCAAAAAGCTATAACTTCTGTCTCCCTCCAAACAGTCTACTCCTCCCACAGCTCAGCCCCTTTAGCTCCCACTACTTGGGGGTCCTTCCTACTTCCTCACCCAGTCTTTTTTTATAACCCTCAGTAACATTAACTGCATCAGGCTCTGAAAGGAACTGGCAGAAAGAGAGATCGTGTTCTGCCAGGTCATACAGCAACATGACCCTAAACACTGAGATCATCCCTTACACACCTGCTTTTCACACATCCAGCACAACATCTAAAGGAAGACCTTGCACATCTGTCCTACAGTGAGATGGATGAGCTTCAGATGTGTGAACAACTCCTGCTTCTCACCATGGGGGAAATGTGCAAGTCCTTTCTTTGGATGTTTCGCTTGAAGCACAAATAGGAAACGCACAGATCCTTTGCATAGCTCCTTTTTTTTCTGAGGCATAACAACAGGCTGCTGTTCTGAGTGCCCTGAGCCAGGGCTCACTTTAGCCCAGGGCTCCATGGAAAGAACTTTGCAGGCCTGCGAGGCAACGCTTTGGTGGCCCCTTCACCACCTCTGCAATCAGCTCAAGCTGAAAGGAAAGAGCATTTAACAGCAGCTGACATGAATCAATTAAGTAGGGGAAGTTTTCTCTATGGCTTTATCTTCCTCCTAGGAAAATTGACACCAGCTAATTTCTTAGTATCAGGCTACTTTGCAGGGGTGGGGGGGAGTGACAGTCCCTGGAGAATAAGCCCCTAAACCAATCACATAAGTCAAGCTGCAGTGGTGGAGCGATTTGGAAGGCTGGCTCAGTGGTTTGTTTTCAGGCATACAGGAGCAAACGGCATACAGTTAGCCCCCCCCTCCCAACACCAAAGGAAAAAGCTGTATCTTAGCTGTAATTGTCTAATTAGAGTCTTTAATTCCATGTACCTTGCAGCCCACACCACTAGATTCTTCCTATCAATGAGATGATGGGCTAAGTCGTCTTGGCTGCAACAAACAAGATGATGTGATTGCCCTCCTTACCAATGCTGGCCTGGTTTAAGGAAACATTTTGACTCTCCCTCTCTCTCTCCCTCCCTCCTCTCCCCTTTCCCCCCTCCTCCTTTGCCCACTTGCTGCCCCTCCGGCCCCTTTCCTGAGCCCTGACTGTGCTCTTTGCCTTCCTTCCCTCCCACTGGAGCAATCCACCCCATCTCACACAGAGCGCCATACCTCACACATTTGCCACCGCTAACAACAACCTGTCAGCTCTTTCTCTGTGCCGTGCTAGGCGCCCTTTGTTTTCGCAGCCCAGCAAGCCTTGCAGCTGTTGTCCGAGGCCTGCTCCGCCAGCCTGTGATCAGTCAGCTGCAAAATCCTCCCTGAACAACTTGGTATTCACAGCTCTAATCGGGCCAGCGGACTGTTTCCTCCTCTCTTGCAGTAAATCTTTATCACTTGCTCTCTGCTCGTCAGTTAGTGGCGCCAGCTCTTTGGGCTGCTCTATGCTTTTCCCATACTCTGCGGCAATGTGTGCTCTGAATACTAACACCAGCCTTGTTTAGACTTCCCTGCTAACTTGGGGCTGTGGTCCACAAGTTGGAGAGGTCCACATTCTTTCCCCTTCCCTTTCTCTCCCCCTTCCCTGCCCTATCCTCACTCCTCACAGCTTGCACGTACAGCAAATGTCTTCTCTCCTTCAAGGGGGGGGGATGACATTCCTAAAGGATCCCTTCTGCCTATTTCATATTTTACCCATATAAGTTAATTATGTGATTGTCTTGCCATTTCCCTTAAGAAATGCTGCCCCCAACTCCAGAGCCTTTGGGTTCTTGCGCCAAGGTCGCAGATAATCTCCGATGACAGATGCAATAACTAACAGCGAGACATCCCTCCAGGAAACTGGCCCAAGCAAAAGTGAATTGGGCCATGCGTCTAAGCACTTTAACAGGAGGTGTTTTTATTTGGAGAGAGTCATCCTTTTTTGTTTGTTTGCATGATGGACAGTGAAGTCTGCATGCTAATGTTGCAAGCATTCGTACTCTACTGTATGCCTTTCACATGTAGGCTTTCCTACATGAACACCTTCCACGTCAATTGCACCCTCCCCTCCATGTGGATCAGGCTGGTGTTTTATCTTTACAGCATCCCTGCAAGGTAGCTTAAGAAGAAGAGAAGAGAAGAGATTGGATTTATACCCCGCCCTTCACTTGGAGTCTCAGAGAAGCTTACAAACTCCTTTCCCTTCCCCTCCCCACAACAGACACCCTGTGAGGTGGGTGGGGCTGAGAGAACTCTGACACAAACTACTCTTTCAGGAACAGCTGTGCCAGAGCTTGTGACTGACCCAAGGTCACATCAGCAGGTGCAAGTGGAGGAGTGGGGAATCAAACCCGGTTCTCCCAGATTAGAGTCCGCATACTTAACCACTACACCAAACTGGCTCTAAGGCTTTAAGAAGGCTTAAGTTGCTATATACATGGCCCTCTTGAAAAAGCAGATCTGCGGAGGCAGAACATACAAAGGGGAGGGGGGGATGGCATCCCGGTGGTCAGCTGTGTCCCCAGAGCACAAAAGCATGTGTGTCGATGTCTTTCTGTGAAATTGGGAATCCTGAAGAAGTGGTGTCCCTGATGGGTGGGGAAAGCCCAAGGTAAATACCTTTTAAAGATCTTCAAGTGGACAGACAAACTGAGGGCAGAGCTTCCCACCACAATGCTGCTTCCACCATGCATGTTCAGTGTCTGCGGATGATATGTTGGGTGAAAATAGCCGTACTTGCTGCTGAAGAATTCCCAGTGAGCTCCAGAGATGAGTGATGATATGAAACTGAGCTGGGGTTTCCCAGGCCCAAGCTCTGGAAGGTAAATACTGCTCTCCATTGGCTGTGGCTCAAATATGCTAATCAAGCCTAACTTTAAAAGCTTGACTCATGGAATGCATATTTCTACTGGGCAAGTATGCACAGTCAGGGCAACTGGGACCTCTCTCACTAGAATGAACTCTCCTTCCTTGCTACTGCTTAACAGCTTCTCCAAATCCTTAATGTTGTTGTGATTGAGCCTGGACTTCTGACAAATGCAATACTTCAGATGTCTCGTTTAGTTCAATTCTAACACACCAGAACTAGAGGAGATGCTGAAAGTTACATGACTGGAACAACTGGCCTATTCCCCCCCTGTAAAAATCAAGCACACAGGACCCCCATTTCTGACTGGAACCACAGCTTGATGAAAAGGGGGTTAAGCCCCACCCACACTATTTTGATGACCTGGGAGAGCCACACATTCTTCCTTACTGGGACAAGTATAGAGGTCTTGGGTCAAATCCAATTCTGCTGAATTAGCTATAGCTGTTGCTCTGGAACATGCTTTTTTTTTGTACAGTATCCAGCATACTCCTGGTGCTAAAGAAATGCTGCATCCTCTAATTAACAGAAACTCTCCTCCAAGACTAACAGCTATTGTTAACTATTTATTAGGGAATTTAGGTACCCTATAGCTTCCAGGCAGGTGCTGTTCTGTAGGGGCAGGATCTATAAAATAATATAACATTCAGAACTCATTGCAGAAAAAAAATCTTTATAACAGACTCATGCAGGCAACACAAGTATCAACAGAAGCCAATTCAGTTATAATTAAAAGAGGCAACAACAATCATATGCTGAGTACCCCATCAAAAGAAAAAAAAGTGTGTATATTTTCTTATACACACTTAGAATTTACTTCCAGGGAAACATGTTTAGGATTATGCTTCATTTGTTGCATATAGGTACATCAGTTCCTAAAATCACACACAGCTTTGTAAAACACTAGCAATTAAATTAACCTTACAGAGTTGTTCAATGGTGTCAAATTCATTCCAAATGAGAGGGCAGAGTGGGCAAGTTTCACAGGGAAGGAATTAACAACTTTGATACCACCACTGAAAAGACCATGTCTGGTGGTCTCCAGTAGCAGTATCTCCAATAGCAGTAGAAAAGAGTAAGAGTCCAGTAGCACCTTAAAGACTAACAAAATTAGTGGTAGGGTATCCTTGGTGGGTCAGGGGAATGCTGTAGACATCGTTTATATTGATTTCAGTAAGGCTTTTGATAAGGTTCTACATAATATTCTTGTTGACAAAGTGGTAAAATGTGGTTTGGATCCTATGACTGTTAGGTGTAAGTGGTTGACAGATCACACCCAAAGAGTGCTTGTTAATGGCTCCTCATCTTCTTGGAGTGGAGTGACTCAAGGATCTGTCCTGGGACCTGTTTTGTTTATAAATGATTTGGATGAAGAAATAGAGGGAATGCTTATTAAATGTTCAGATTATATTAAATTGGGAGGCATAGCAAATTCAGTAGCAGACAGTCAGGATACAGGGATGATCTTGCAGGCTGAAAAACTGGACTAAAACAAATAAAATGACTTTCAATGGGAAAAATTGTAAACTTCTTCATTTAGGTAGGAAAAATCAAATGCATGATTATAGGTTGGGGGCAGTAGTAAGTGTGAAAAGGATCTAGAGGTCTTACTGGACCATACACTAAACAGGAGTCAACGGTGTGATGTGGTAGCTAAAAAAGCAAATATGATTTTGGGCTGTATCAACAGAAGTATTGTGTCCAGATTACGCAAAGTGATGGTATCACTTTGCACTGGTTAGACCTCACTTACAGTACTATGTTCAGTTTTGGGCACCACAATTTAAGAAGGATATAGACAAGCTGGAACGTGTCTTGAGGAGGGCAACAAAGATGGTCATGAGAGGGAGGGCAGGAAGGGTTGCATCAGAGCTTAGTTCTTGTGGCCCTTTCTTACAAGCCCAGGGAAATGCCAATAGTCATTTTGGGGTCAGGAAGCAATTTTCCTCCAGGCCAATTTGACTGGAGATCCTGGAGGTTTTTTGTTGTCTTCTGGGCATGGAACAGGTGTCACTGGAGGTGTGTAGGGGAGGTATTTGTGAATTTCCCGCATTGTGCAGGGGGTTGGACTAGAACCTGGAGGTCCCTTCCAACTCCATGATTCTATGATGGTATGATTCTATGAGTTTTTGTGAGTCACTGCTCGCTTGAAAGGTCATACCCCTACCAAAAAATTTTGTTAGTCTTTAAGGTGCTACTGGACTCTTACTCTTTTCTGCTGCTAAAGACAGACTAACACTGCTACCCATCTTGATGCATCTCCAATGACAGGGGCGTATGGAATGGATCTAGGCGAACATGTTGGTTTGCATAGATTTGTACGGTGGTCTTTGTGGTACACTGCTCACAGGACCATTTGGTTTCAAATGTAAAAATCAACATTTTGGATTTAGCTGGAAACCAACTAAAGCATAAGTGCAGTGTATCATAACTGTTTGTAACTGTGAATCATTCAGCAACCCTATTATGAATTAGTTGTAGTTTATGAGAACTTGTAAAAGGCATCTTCATGTAGTGGATGTTACAGTAATCCAAGTGAGTTGTGATCTTGTCACTTGCTGAGACAACTTGCTTGAGGCTGATAGGTCATCGGGTTGCATATATATTCTTCATTACTCCGTCTCTTCTTTTGCCATCTAGGTCATGCACATCCATTCTTTCTGCGGTAGCTTTGTTGTTGTAGCCAGCATTCTTACTTGTTGCCAGCATTTTAGTGCCAGGATTAACCCACCAGGAGCTGAGTCTTGGGAAGCCTCACTGGTCTATGAACACAGAACCCTGGAGCTCCACCTCAGTGTCATATGATAACTTGAAACCATTCTGCTCCCAACAAGGGTGAGTCTGCCCTACTGCTCCAGTGCATCTATCAAACAGTTCTATCGATTCACTCATGGGGAAAGTTCTGAACATTCAACATAATGAAATGCTAAATGAGTTGGTTTGGTTCAAAAATCAGAAGGAACACAAAAAACAAGATTGTACACAAGAAGTCTCTTGTTTCAGTTTGCAATATGAACACTGCAGTGCAAATTCACGCAATGTGCTTATGTATTTAATCCTAGAGTAAGAAATGTTAAACACACTGATTGTGTTTCCTTGGAATGGAATTCAGTTTTCTATATCCACTGGTGTATGGGGTATGGATGATGGAATTTCAGCATTGTGTTCCTTGATCTATTCACAATGTCCGTCTTGTCTTGATCAAAACCATGATGAACACTGAAATAAAGGGAGGTGGGGAATTTATAAATGGATCCATGTGATCTCCCAACTTGAATCTCCCCTCACCCATCCCTCTTAAGAAGCAGCCATGCAGTGCTAGGAATATCTTTTCCCTTCTGGGTATTCCTTTAATCAATGTTTCTTTCTACCATTAGGTCATCCCCTGATTTTCTCCATAGAATCCTTGTTTTGTATGTTGTTCAAGCATGCTGACATTCGTGCTAAGATTACGGCCTGATGATTGTTTCCTTCCTTTCCAAAGTACTTTTTTATTTTTAAAAAATCAAGTTTTAAATGCACAGCAACAGTTATTCCTTTCTCTTGAAAGAGAAAATATTCCATAGTTGGGAGATTTTTCAACATGCTGATTTTGGCCTCTTTACAACCCAAATAAGTCATCTTGCTGTAAGACCCGTCTCATCAGACTCCGGGATCAATTAAAGGTGGTCCTATTCATTGGACCTGCTTGGGACAAATCTTTGCTTATTAATTCTTTCAAAAGGGTATTTGTCATTGTATAAAACTGGGACTGGAATGCAGATTCACTGAATGACTAATTTAAAAAAATGTCTTTAGACTAAGGATCTTACAATCAGAAAGTTGCCTGTATCTGTAAGACAATACAGTTACTTTTCACATACTTGTTTCAATTTTTGTATGTTCTCATAAAGAATGGGGAAAAGTCATTCAGGTTTGTTGTTTCCCCCCTAAATCAACAGAACATGCTTCCTCCTTCCTGACAAATTCCTGGTTAGCTGCTTGGTCACCCTGAGCAAAGTTACATATCAGAAAGATCAAGCTGAGAAAGGAAAGCATTCTCTTACTTTCACCTATCAAGTGGAGGCAGTGGATAGTTCATATACTGTACAAATGTGCTAACAGCTCATTCTGACTGATGCTAGTGAGCTGCACCCTCACCTGTTGGCAAAGTTCAGAAAATAATCCAAGTTAGAGTTTGCTTTCAATGAATTTACTGCAACAGGATTTTTGCAAAAATCCAATAACTGACTGCAGGCTGTGAAAAGTACTAAGAAACGTGGAGTGATTTCAGCAAGTACTTTATTCAGCAGGTCAAGACAAAGACTGCCGGCTCGCAGGCCGGTATATATGCCCAGAAAACCCACCACCAAAACACACCCTCTACTTCCTATAGGCTATTTACAGTAGCCGAGAGTCCCATAGGCTCTCGGCTGCGGACCTGGCCCCCTGATAGCTGCGGGCTAGGATCCGCTTGGCTATTGTTCTCCCTGAGCGAAGCTTCAGGGCTTCGCTTGACCGCATGGCCCAATGGTTGCGCACGTGGCAATGGCGGAGTACATTACAGGCTGCTAATACAACAGAGAAGCCTTCAGAGCACAAGCACTAACATGTACTAACACACAGCAGAGAGAGAAAAAACAAGAAGTAGGCTGAACTGCAAGAAAAAAAATTAAATAAACCCTAAACCAGGGGTGTAAAAGACGGCCCATGGGGTGGATCTGGTCCCTGCAAGGCCCCAACCCAGCCTGAGAGCAATTGACTGTGTGTTGCTTCCTCCTTCCTGTTCTTTACACCACAGCTCCTGGCCAGTCTCTCCTAGTTCCTGCTTCAGAGGAGAGAGAGAAAGCCTTCCCTTGATTGGCTGAGGGCTCCTCCCACCCCTCCTCCTCTGAGGAGGGAGGGGGAGGAAAAGAGCCAGAGGGGGGGAAATGGCATCTTGTGGGACTTTTAAGAAGAGCAGCAACATTTTATTCCAGGTATAAACACACTTTTTCTTCAGAGAGAGAGAGAAAGGGAGGAGGAGGAGAAAGGGGGGGGGAGGGAGCGAGGGAGCGAGGGAGCCAGAGGGAGTATCCCAGAAAAAGAGAGAGAGAGTGTCCTGTGTTTAAGGCCAAAAAAGTTTTATTCCAGGTATGGGGGGGGGGGAGAGAGAAACTTAACAGCACAGCTTGCATTCCTTATTAGTGAAAGGGAGTAAGAATACAGTGGCACCTTAATGACTAACAAAATTTGTGGCAGGGCATGAGCTTTCTGCTTACTTCTTCAGGTACAGCTGGAATGTGAGTCCATCTGTCCTTATATCTTGGAGAGTGAAGTGATTTCAGATGCCAAAAGATAATAGCAGGCATTGGTAATGAGAGAAGAAACCTAGGTCTCAATTCAGTCCAGGGGTTTGCATTGTCTTGAGCTTTATGGTCAATTGCAATTCAGCAGTCTCTCTTTCTAGGCTCCCTTTGAAATTCCTTTGTAAGAGAACTGCTACTCTTAGGTTAGCAACTGAATGCCCTGGAAGGTTAAAATGTTCCCCCACTGTTTTTTGAATGTTGTGGTTTCTAATAGTGGTAGAAAGAGTAAGAGTCCAGTAGCACCTTTAAAGACTAACAAAATTGTGATAGGGTGAGTCACTGCTCACTTCTTCAGACTTATTTCCATTTATTCTTTGCATCCTCCTGGAATGAATCCTCCTGCTCCAAACTGAGACCTAGGTTTCCTGTCTCATTACCAATGCTGATATCTCCACCCCTCTGCATATCACACCTAAACCAATCACACCTGCTATTGCCATTTGGCATCTGAAATCATCTTTATAAAGTCTATATCTCCAGTACCTCGAGTTACATTTTATGGCACACATGACCCGGCCCGACAAAGTCACATTTATGTCAGATACAAATGAGTTTGACACCTCTCCCCTAAACACTAGAGAATACACCATAGCTCCCCCTAGTGTAAAGTGGACTAAGCTACTCTTTCAGCAGTATTTACAGTAACTCAACTCTTCACAGGCTGTCACTTCTCCAACACCAGCAAGGGTACTAGGAAGGTGGCAGCCATTAGGTTACATACTGCTGATTCCCCTACCCCCTACAGCAATTTCATTTCTGTCTCCAGAGAGTTTGATTCTCCCCCTTAATTGTCCTGCAGCACTGATGGTATATAACTACCATTGCCTTATGTTCATGGTACATAACTATCTCAGTTGCTGCCACTGTGAAAGATCGGTTCCAAAATCTGCATCAATGCATGCCATAGATACATGTCAAAATCTCCCTTCCAAAGTGCTTTTCACCTCACAGAGAAAGGATATGTGTATCTATTTCCTTCCCTCCTAGACTAGCAAAAAGTAGCTGGTCCTGAGAATGAGAGTGAGTGGTTTGTCTAAACCCACCTTTAGTCTTGGAGTGTGGAGTGCTGAGTCCCAAGCATTCCACTCCTATGTAGCTGACAGATTCCAGAAAGTGGTGATGGGGGGATTTTAACTCTGCACCTTGGAAACTGTGTTGTGGTGTTATTCAGGGTTCTACTTTATCTCCCCGTGTGAACACAGTATAGCAGGGCCCCTCCAACCTTTTCAATCTTGTGGTCACCCAGAGGTCGATTCAGGGGGGATCGCGGGGGATTGCAGTTCCCCTGGGTGAGGTGCGGGGGGCGGGACACATGACAAAGCCCCGCCCCCTGCTTCCGGCCGCCCCGCTTCCGGCCCTCATTCAGCCAGGAGGAGGCAGGAGAAGAGGGAGGGTAAGTTGCTTCCTCCCCGCCTCTCCCCACCCCTGCCTGCCTGGGGCCAGGGAGGGCCTTGGCGGGGCTTCCTCGCACTCCCGCCGGCCTTGCAGGTCCACCGCCAGGCCCCTGATGTCAGGGGGTGTGGCATATGCTAATAAGTTATGCTAATGAGTTCCCCTCACTCTTTTTCTATGAAACGACCCCTGTGGTCACCCTTGGAATTTTGAGAGGGGTGGTGAATGCCACCCCAAAATGGCTACCACAGGAGGTGGATCCAAACCAAAAATGGCTTCTGCAGGAGGCAGAGCCAAATGGAATACCTCCCTCTTCACACCCCCTGGTAAGAAGGAAAGCCTGAAGGGAGAATGGAACCACACATAACTGAAGAAAGCCCAGATGCTTACCATTTCTCACTGAATCTCCAGTGGAAAAAAATCTTTCATTTGAATGATGATAGCCAATAGCAAGCCCTGCCTTACAATGGCCTCTCCCACTTTCTGAAAAGCTTGGCAGGCACCAAGGGAAGGACGCTGTTGGGGAATCCTCAACTATAGAATAATGCAAGGCTGCAACAGCAAAACTCTGCATGGGGTGCAGACATTTTCCCTGTGATAAAGGAGGCCGTTAGTAGGTCTAGAGTCATTAGACCTAGCAATAGCTTCCTTTAGCCTCACAGTCTCTTTATCAGCCTTTCTGTCATTTCTCTCTTCATCTCTTGCTCTTCCAATCTTAAACATTGTTAAATTTCTTCTGACATCCCTTTCTGAAGAATTTTCTGAAGTTCCTTCCCATTTCCATTGCTGTTTCCTATAAAGCACCTCCCTCAGATTCCTATTTTCTCAATCTATCCCCTACTTTGCACCTCCAGTTATCTGGGACCACTGTCGCCTATCTTGTCTGCTATCCAGAACCATTTTCCAGTTCTCAGCATGCCTATGTGAAGTTTTAATCCCAGCCAAACTGACAGTTTCCCTTTCACAGTAGCAGGACTATGACGACTACTTTTGTTTCTTGTTCCATTTCATGGCACCATGCCAGCTCAGTCAATCAGCATCAGAAGCATCATTGCAACAACGATACAACATAGATTTGAATAAAACAGAAAAGTGATATTAAAGTGAACACTGTTGTGTAATTTTTTAAATAAAAATAATAACATTTAATCATCACTTGATTGTTTGCTTGGTACTTTTGTGATCGCTGCTGTAGACCTAGCAAGAGGCACGTGGTTTTTTTGCCCTTCTAGGCATAATGTCACATTGAAAGAACATGGAACATACATCTAATCACAAGGTCTTGAATGAGTTGTTGACTTTGTCAATATTTCAGATTTCGTCGTTTGAAGATAAAGATAAAAATCCTCCATTTTAACAGGACTCTTCTAAAGGGCTATATTGTTCCCAGCTCTTTGTGCAGGGAATTGTGGGACCTTGGGTAAATACACTGAAGTGAGATGCTGTTACTTACTTTTGCAGCTTGATAAATGCAGGAAACCTATGATGCTGAGAGATAAGTGTTGGTCATCTGTGGTGTTTCTTACCCATATGCAAAATGTTGACACATCTGTATTAGCCAAAGAAATGTGCTAGAGCTCTGAAGCTGTCTCTTGCACCTTTCCTGAATAGGTGACTCATAAAGTAAGTTGAATATGTTATTTCTGTATTCTTCGGTTTAATATTTTGTGGAGACATCCTTTTGCACCATCCCAATAATCGCTATTTGTTGCCTGTGGAATGGTTATGTTGGGATGATAGCCTAATACTCGGCAGAGTATGAATTTATAGCTCCATAGCTTTATATTTAATAATTATTTAATGTTAAGAATACAGCACACTATAGTTTATGAACTAGAAGCTTGGGCAGTTAGTGTTGAGAGGCATAATACTTTGTGGTAGACTGAAGGGTACCTAAAAGGTGGTTATTTTAAGGTTATGTCTTGCTCAGATATCATCTTCACAATGAAGAGGCTATTATTTTCATTTTTAAGTTGAAGGTCGAGGATAACATTGCAGAATGTGTTAAATGGTATGTAGTAGAGAAGCTTACTTGCTTATGTTTATTAGCTTCTATGACCAAAGGTCTTAAGCTCAATTATAAAAGATAGTAGAGAAGCTATGATAATATAATATATAAATATAATAATGTAGATGTAATGTATAATATAACACATGGTGCAATCCTGTGCAGAATTACTCCAGTCTAAGCCCACTGAAATCTGTGGGCTTTGACTGGAGTTCCTCTGCATAGGATGAACTATGGGGCACTCAGGAGGCTTAGCCGGGAGTCACTCTGCACCTGATTGCCCTGATAGTCCAGCAGTAGTTGAGCAGGTTTAGGCATCACAACTGGAGGCCCTAGATGGAGATTCGTATTAAAGGATGTATCCAAGCAGGTCAGTAGGACTTGGATGGGTACTGTGATGCCAGTGGGACTCCTATCTAGACTGGGATGAGTTAACTTCCAGATCAAGTTATAAGCACAGATCTGTCTTGATGGATCAGGGCAATGATGTGCACTTCAGTAGATGCCTTGTTCATGGAGGAAATCTCTCTGTGCAGGTATCCCATGGAGCATTCCTTGCCTCAGCAAACAGAATGAGAAATTTCCTGCCTGTACCTATGCATCAACATTTCAGGAGTGAAAGTAAAATGATGAAAATGTATTGGAACAATTTCCTGGGTGGAGGAGAAGTAGAGTTCTTTGTTCCAGAAGAGTCAGGATGAGTAGGTGAGAATCAGCTCTGGATCCTAAAGGTTATGGGGGGAGGGGGGGCAGCGAGAGGAGGAAAAAAGAGTGGTGTATTTTTCTCTTCATTGCGGTTAGGTATGAATAAAATATTAATTGTTAAAAGATATATTCCCTGATTCAGAAAAAAGAGAACTGAAATGTTTTAAAGAAATAAAATCAATTAATATTAAGTTGCATATACTGGTTTGCTTTCTATGTCTCATTCAGTATTTTATTATTGAAATGTCCCTCAAACATAAACATTTACCCTTTCAATCCAAGAACCACGTCCGTCATGGAGAAAATAAGGACCTTTGTCACTCAAGTCTAAAATGGCATCCAAAAATGAATCCACCTAAATGGAAATAATTAGGCATTAACACTTCTGAAGAGAGCTGATGATCTTTGGTCATGGTAATAACTGAAGGAGCTCTTCTCCAGAGGAAGAAGCCTCAATAAACTTCCAGTCTTTATTATCCAGTCTTGTTGCTTTTGAGGATGTGAAGTCTCCACTCCACCTCTTGAAACAAGCATACCCCAATTTGGCATGCCCCAATTTGACAAGCCTACGTAAAGAGTTTTTCTAGTGCTATCTGCCCGAACCCATACATTCTTTTCTTCATATGTCTAATCTAGTATTTGGTATTTGTGTCTCACTAACTTAGTAGTTTCTATCATTTTCTCTGGGTCTCTACCTAAAACGAGAGTAGTTTTCTGTACATAGTTTTTGATTGCATTTTGCTACGAATGACAACGTACAACACATAGTCACAAAGATTGGGCTTCCAGGAACTTCTTTTCTCCTCCAGTTTTTGTAATGCTGAGCTTTGCTATAACAAACAGTCCTTTCTGTGAAACCTGCTTAACATACCGACTGAAACAAACTTGTCTTGCAAAGAGAAAGTGAGAGTTCCACCCCCTGCCTCTTTCTAGCTATGAGATTGACTCTCGTGGGTGCTTTTGCATGTGGCGGTGTACTAATTGATGAGCAATGCATTTTGGGAATCTTCTGTGCTCTGATTTGCTTCCCCCCTTCTCCCTCCCTTCTTCCTTTTTTAATTTGTCTAGGAAAGGAAAAGAAAAAGCCCCTCCAGTGTTGTTTCCTGCAAAGACTGTTCTTAAGAGCTCGTTGGACAGCGTGGGGGCTCTTGAAGTGATAGCTAATTGGCAAAAGAAAGGCCCCAATTGTCTTGAGGGGGCTGGAAAGTGCCGCGTGTGCTTCTGAAAAGGACTAGGGAGAAGGTGCCCAGTTTCGCTAAGCAGCTGCTGGTGGAGAAGTTTGGAGATTACATCAGCATCGGAAAAAAGAAGCTGAAAAAAAAAAGTTCAACTTCACAGAGAGTGAGTGAGTGAGAGAGAAAGTTTATGGAGGTCCCCCTTTTCCCTTTCCAAAGATCTTCTGACAATACTGTCATTGTCAATATAAGAGTTGGTAATTCTTTATGAATAGCACATGGGCCTCTTGACTAAATAGTACATTACATGATGTCCCAAATCTGTCAGCTGGACGCTTCTCTCACATGCTAGTGAGATCACTTTGATTGGAATGTTACAGGAATGGCTGCCTTCGCCACACGGCCTTGGATACTACATTATATAATTAGATATCTCTGAGTAGTAGTAATAGTAGTATCTTTTTTCCTCATTATCTCATTATTCTGGCTTAAATATGGGATCAAGCCCTTTGATGATTTTAGTGGTTGTAATTATATTAATGCGATTCATTCTGTGGTCTTGTTTCAGTGCTTATTTAGATTACAGATTGTCTCGAAGATTTCCTGAAAAGAGGAAGGACTCTTGAAAGAGCTCATATGCATTTTCAATGAACAAATGTTGCCTTTACTGGACAATGTCACAGAACAGGACAAATTTTACTTTTCAAAAGGACCAGTTAATGGCTATGTTGGTGGTGGTGTCAACCAAGCTTAGAACCATTTTTTAAAAGAGATCCAGTCTTTAATACGTAACAAGTAGCAAAGTAGTCCGATCAACTTATGTCCTACACAAACAGCTTGTGAAATTGTTGTTGGAAAGAATCTGTAATCATTTGTTATCTACTTATTTTGGATAGGCTCAATATAATACTATTGTTAAGCAGCCCAGATCCCCAATCAGATGATTTGACTACGTTGACAAGTGGTGGCTTTGTTCCTGTTGGACAAAATGTCCACAATGACTGTTTATCTCTTTGCAAAAATGGACCGATGTTGACCTAAACCTAAACCATGGAGATCAGCATCCCTCTGACGTATTGATGTGTAAGTTTTCCAACAACATGGAATATGAATGCAAATGTTTCTCTTAGGAGTGAGACTCTGGATCTAGTTATTGTAAATTGACATTGATATGGGTCTTAAGAATTGCTGTTAATAAAGATGCACGTTAGATGTGTCTCTGAATTCCTTACTATATATTCTTCCCCTGCTTCCTCAGAAGAGACTCAGGAACTGACTGAATGATATAATACACGAGTTGGGTTGAGTTTCTCTCTAAGTCTAGTGTTGCCTTCTTCAGTTGACAATAGTCTCTAGGACTTTCTCAGCACTAGTAGCTGAGTTGCTTTTAACCAGAGATGTCAGTGCTGAATACATGTTTTGTGACTAATATATTTCATGGATGTTGTTATGATGCATCTAGCAAGGTATCTAATCAGAACCTGGTAATCAGAACCTGGTAAGTTCCAGTTTGAAACTGGTATAGTGAGAGACATTTTACCATTGACTATCCTGGGAGAAAAGTAATGGCTCTACATCCTCTTGTCCTTCCTTCCTTCCTTCCTTCCTTCCTTCCTTCCTTCCTTCCTTCCTTCCTTCCTTCCTTCCTACCTACCTACCTACCTACCTACCTACCTACCTTGCCTGTTTCTCCAATGGGGACGAAAAGTGGTTTATATCATTCATCCCTCCTCCATCTTATCCTCACAACAACCCTGTGCAGTAAGTTAGGCTGAGAGTTTGTGATTGGCCCAAGGTCACCAACAAATCTGGGTCTCCCAGATCTTAATCCAACATAGCAACTTCAGTATTGACATACCACCATCAGTGTGTTTGGTGCATTATGGGGTATAAAAAGACAGGTCCCTGTCCCAAGGAGTTTTAAAATATAAAATTTGAAACAAGGAAGACAACAAAGTGAGGGAGGTAGATAAACATGGAATGGATATACTTTCTTTTCAGTTTTATGTACACAGGAGCTTAAAGAGAGACTCATTTCCAAGTCACAGCCTAGAAAGCAGTGTTTTTACAGTCTCACAGATTTCCCAGCATCCTTATAAACTAAATCTCAGGGGCGTGGGGTGTTGGAAATATGTGTGTTGCAAGGTCTAAAATCCAGTCATTATAGGGTTAATGTGTGCTATTGTTTAGACTGACTGGAAGGGAATCTGGCACAGAGCCAATGGGAAGAAAGGCCGGGAAAACTGAAGCCTATTTACTAACAATCATTGGTTAGTGCATTCAGGTGATTTCCTTCTAGGGGTCAAGAAGAAGAATCTCCATTGTTGCAGACTGTGTGGTCAAAGTGTAAAGATGTAATCTTAGGTGTCTTTGTTGTTTTGTAGATTTCCTGTGAACCCTTCCCGTTAGAAATAAAGATTTTACATTAAAAAAATGCCTCCTCTCCAGTGAAGCAAAGACCCATTGCAACTTCTAAATATCTAAGTATTTTTGCCAATTTTTCCAACATGGGGACCTGATTTGGATCATGTGAGGAGGGACAAGGTGGTTTAATCGTCCAACCCCCCAACACATCTTTGCCTATTCAACCCCCCCCTTCTGCTATTAGGTTTGGAGGGAGTAAATATTTTCTTCAGTCTTTGGCCTAAATTTGTTTCTTCCAAGGCACATAGGAGCCCTGGAAAGGTGGAGAGTTTTTGATAGGTAAGATCATGCATGAGTGGAGGGATTAAACATTCCTCCTCTCCCCACAATGCTCTGTTTTCAGCCCACACACCCAAACTTTATCTTTTAAATTTCCTAGATCTCCCAGGGCCTTACCTCTTTTGACCCTCTGTCTGCTTCTTAGGACTTACTCAGATTGGCCTTTACTCTGCTGCCTCTGTCTTCCAAGCGACAGTTCAATCCCTACTCATGTTTCCAAAATAGTTCCTGCAACTGGAAAAAAGTATATAATGCTCTGGGTCATAAGTGAACTGTGGTCCCGGTCACATGGGCCAGAAAATGTGTGTGGGGGGGAGCGTGGCTGTTAGCCCCGGAGCAAAGTAATGCACGGCAGCCCGATCACATGTCCCATCAAGGTCCCGTGGTTAGGCCATTAGGTGCCGATCACACGGCTATCCTGCAGCGCGGCAAAGAAGTGGCGAGGTGCGATCACACCGGCAATCGCTAGGTGCTTCTGTGGCAAACGGGAATTTTTTTCTCGCCAAAGTTTGTGCATGCACATGATCATTTGTGCGCATCCTGTGCGCAAAAAACCCCCACACCCGGTTTGCGATGGGACATGGACGGGTGCGGATGCCATGGGATTCATGCGGAAACGCAATCAGACGCCCGCCCTTGCCCTGCATTTTCCGGAAACTAGTACCTCAGATGTGGTAGTTTTTTACTCTGCATCTTCGGCGAGAAGCCACGCGTTAGCCACGGGTGCGCTATTCCTCCCAGATGTTCCGGTGTTATCGCACCCAGAAAATCCGCGGGACGATCGTGCCTTCAGCGCAGCAAATGCTCTGTGTGAACGGGGCCTGTGAGCTGCACAGGGAAATGTTAAGTGATAAGCCAAAAGCGTTACCATTACATCCTAAATAGGTTAACTTATTTAAATAGGAATGACGCATGTGTATTTGTGTATTTAAAGGCAATACAATATACTAGTATTAAAGTTAATAATATGTAACTGTAAGGTATCATCTGCACCTATTATAGTTGTATTATCACACGACTGGACCATAAGCACCTATCTAAGTCTTGCTTGCAGTTACTCTGTCTTGGTTTGGTAAGAAGATGCCTTGGTTGGTAAATAGCTGTTATCTTGGTTTGACCTTGATTTTTACAGATCATAGTGTAACATACTGAGGTAGTGTAACGTACTGAAGCATGCAGGATATATTCTAAGCAATGGAAGCAATTCCTGGTTTGACAAATACATAAATAAATATCTGACATATATGGCAAATGTCTCTAGATTTAGTGAAGTGTTGAATTTACAGACACAATCTGCTTTGATTCCATTTCCCTTTTTTGATTTTATTTATTTATTTAAAACATTTATTAGCTGCCTTTCTACCTTGTAGCACTCAAGGCAGCTTGCAATATAAATAAAATAATAATTATAAAACACATAAAAGGCGACAGTTTAAAATCTCAGTTCAGACTGTCGATAAATAAACTAAATTAGTCAAATACAGTCCTATATAAAACTGTCTTCAGCTGTCTTCTGAAGTTCAAAAGTGTGTGTGTGGGGGCAGGCGCACCTCCCCAGGGAAGTTATTTCATAACTCTGGGGCTGCCACTGAAAAGGCCCACCAGATGAACCTCTTTGATTGGTAGGACAGTCAGGAGGGCCTCTCTCTGTGATCTTAATTCCTGGGCAGGAACACATAGAGGAAGATGTTCTTTCAGATACCTCAGCCCTAAGCTATGTAGGGCTTTAAAGAATAAACTAACACCTTGAATTGGACTTAGGAGCGGATCGGTAGCCAGTGTAATTGCTGTAATATTGGGGTCACATGCTCCTGGTAGTTGGTCCTAACCAGTGGTCTAACCGCAGCATTCTATACTTGCGTCACATTCACCTTACCTTGTTCTCAACAGATAGAGGCCATCAACCAAGGGGACTTAAGCAGTCTCTGTTCCAGTTCCTGGCTTGAAGCCAGATTGAAATGGGTCCAGAAAATCAGTCTCTTCCAAGAGCCCCTGGAGCTGAGAAGCAACCACCCACTGTAGCACCTTGCCCAAGAACAGAAGATTGGAAACTGGTTGGAAGTTCTCCAGAATAGTTGGGCTCAGGGAGGGTTTTTCCCAGAACAGATCTAATTATGGCCTCCTTGAGCATGGATGGCATAACTCCTGCTCTCAAGGAAGCATTTTGTTGCCATGCAAGCCTATCAATGTGTTTTTATGAACTGTATGGACTGTGCAAAGGGACTGTATAACATGGAGACCTGGGAATATCTGTTGAGACTGCACACCTGAAAGAGGGACACCTTCCTTTAGCATTACTGCTACAGTGATGGTCCAGAGTCACCAGCCATCTTGCCCGCTGTGAGATGAAGCAGTTCCATAAGCCTGCACAAAGCCTCAGGTGCCATGCCATGGAAAAACATGAGGACAGAGAACTCCAGACGCCATTAGGAGTTTCTTCAAGCACATGTAGGCAACACCCCCCCTCCAAACCTGCAAAGCTGCACGGAGCTCTGAGACTCCAATAATAGTTGCTTAGCAACTAATTGCTCAACCATCAGCAAGCCGGCTAGGGCCATTAAGAGACAATAGACCTATCCTGATGATTCAATCACTCTTCATCCAGGTGCCAGTCCCCAGACCAAGTTACTAGCTCTCAATACTGGCCACTCCTTAGTCCCCCTCCCTTCTTCCAGCCAGCCAATAGTATGTTTTATGGGACGGACTAACAAGAGGTGTCACAGGGGGATGTGGCCAGTTCAACCTGCACCACGTTATAAAAGATGCTGACCAACCACATAGTCTCTCTCTCTCCCTCTCCACGACCCCTATCGAAGCTTTGACCCTCTTATGTTCAGCTTGCTATCCATATACCCCACCTCCATCTTTAAACTCTAGTCTGCAGCTAGAGTCCACGTGGTTCTGCCGGTTCAGAGCACGTGTTCCCCATCTTCTATTTCTAACTCCCTCTATTCTTCCATTGGAACATCTCAATCAATGAGGACAGGTAAATATCACCCAACCAACTAATATCCTGCTCATGCAAACGTGATAATTATCTATCTTTATTTCTTAGTATAAGTATAAATGTGCGTGTGTTTGTGTATTGTTTGAATGATATATATCCTCCATTAAAAAGACATTGTATTATACTGAATATAGTCTCTGTGTCTGTTCTGGTACTTACAGTAAAGGTGGGACTTCTGTATAAATTGGTGTGAACCCTAATTTGCCTATTGCCAATTAATAATCATAACTTCCCCTAGATCAATTAAGTATTCAAGACAATTTGGCTAACAATTTTGCCACACCTCTTACCTATTCAGCCAGCAGCTTTTCTCAGTCAGGAAGGGCAAGGGTTGAGAACACAGGTGGTAGGTCTCACCTGTTCAAGGATCTTGTCCACATCCTTGGGTTCCAGAAGCTCAATAAATTGGACAAGCAGATGCCAAAGGTATATCATCTGAACACATATCCATGCCAACCTCTAACCCAG
This sequence comes from Gekko japonicus, assembly GCF_001447785.1. Classification (NCBI taxonomy): domain Eukaryota; kingdom Metazoa; phylum Chordata; class Lepidosauria; order Squamata; family Gekkonidae; genus Gekko; species Gekko japonicus. The sequence continues at coordinate 1,074,368 of NW_015174844.1, read as the reverse complement.
AGCAGATCAGAGTGATTTTGTCTGCAAAGTAAGTAGCAAATTGATCACAGTGGGCAGTCTTGGGGTCAGACTCCAATTCCTTGAGATCATGATGTAAAAGTCCCCAAAACACGTGAAACAGTTCAACTGGATGATTTTGTGCAGACTCAGTGGTAGTGGAGAAATATTGCCTTTTCGCTGTCATCACTGCCACAAAATAAACTTTAATAAAGGCCTTTGCCATGTTTTATCAGTCTTGTTCTGCTTTTTCCATTAGTAGTGATCTAGCCATCATCCCTCCTGTTTCATCACCATCAGTTCCCTAGTGAATCAGGAAGACCGCTTGGCTCTATCTGGGGGTAGAGGACACTTAGAGGTGATTGTGTCAGCAGCCCAGGGCCATCTCCAAACAGCAGTCAGAGCCTGGACAGAATAATCAGCAGTCAAGGTGGGAAAATCCCCAAAGCGCTGACAGGAACCCATCAGGATCCATTAGGCACCTGGGCAGATCATCTTAATGGGTCCAGGACCCCTGCAGAGGAAACAGGAAGTAGTAAGCCTGAACTCTATCAGGTAATGATCTGCCCATGACAAGGGAGTAAACTTTAACTCTGCTACTTCCAAATCACTCTCAACATTCAGAGGAACTAAACCTCCGAATCTCAGAGCCAGGAGGCAACATCAGGGGAAGGTCCTCCAGAGGAACTGGTTGGCCACTGTGTGAGACAGGATGCTAGACTAGATGGGCCACTGGTCTTATCCAGCAGGGCTCTTCTTATGTTCTTATGTTCACCCTTCCCATATAATAGACCAAATCCAGTGTGTACCCTGCTAATTATGTGGGCCCAGTGATTACTTGGGATAGGCCATGGTCAACATGGAGGCCATGAGATTCTGAGCCATTCCTGCCAGCTTGGTCTTGGCATGGATGTTGAAATCACCAAGGACCCCCATTCTTAGGGTCTCCAGTATCACACCCAAGACCAGATTGGCTAGCTCAGGAAGAGAGATGGCTGTGCAGTGGGTGGATGATACACCAGCAGAATCCCTATCCTGTCCCAATCACCCCCTTTCAGGAGCACAGATTCACAACTAGCAGACTGCTGGATAGAGTACCTTAATAGATAGGTGAATTTTATTCCTTGGTATTCACTTTTCATATATCACTGCTTTGCAAATGCTATTGTTTTGTGAACGTTTAGTTTAAAATTCTGGAGAAGTGTGATCTGGAAGAGTACATTACTGTAAGAATCTACCCATTTTCTAATGCACTTCATGAAGATATAAAATTGGCATGAGTTCCTAAGTGAAAGTTAAGGAAAACCAACTGTATGCTAGTCCTTCCAATGACACTCTAGAGAATGATGAATGATTAGTCTTGTCTGTAATAAATCTAAACTTCATTTGCAATGTCAGTACAGTGGCATCTTCTCAAACAATTACTGTCAAGCCGTGCAAACTGAGTTTTCAGTGAGGCTTCCCTAAGCGGAACTGGCAAGGCAACAGGTGGCTCAATTACTTTAGGTATGTCCATTACAACCGTCCAACATGAAGCCATGAGAAGGGGATGGTGCAATTATGCTGACTCGCATAGAAAGAATCTGAACAGCTGGGGGCTCACTGCCTTGTCTGCCAACAGCTTGCAATAAACTGCCCCATCACAAATGAAGCCTTAGAAGAGAATGCTGTAACTGCCTCAAGTTGCCACCTTATGTAAGGAGTTTGCTATTAATTTGGAGGGTGTTCAAAATAATTGGAGAAGACAACTGGATTCTATTGTTAACCAACGCAAGTCTGTTTCCAGCAATATTTCTTTTTCTATCTTGGATCTTTGTGTGTGCATGGATAATGTGTTTTTTATTTGATTCCAGTTCCATTAAAAAATTAGAGATGCCACCAAAGTTCATACTCCTTTGACTCAGGGTATGAATTTCAGCAGCTCATAATATTCTGCTTCCCAGTAGGTGAGCATTATAACCTCTGCACCACCTCTTGATTCTTCTCTGGCATAAATGGCACACCCTGTTGAGGCATGCAGGAGTGGCGGTGGCAGCGTGTGGTGAACTGGCTGGGCAACAGTTCAGCTGAGAAGAGGAAAGATTCCCCCACCCTTTCTCCTTCTCTTCCTCCCCCCCCCCGAACCTTGGGTGACCGCATCTTGCAATATATGCTCCAGAAAATGTAGTTCTGGCGATGTTTGAGGTGATGAGAAGGAAAAGGAGGGAAAGGATGGAGGCATGTGTGTTCTATGGCTTGTTGCCGTAACAAATGCCTGCCTGCCTGCCTGACTCTTCCCTTTCTTTGACTGGTCAGCCACCTGCTGCCACCATAGTGTTTCACTGCTGCCGCAGCAGTTTAGCCCAGGCCACCCTGATCTCCTCAGATCTCAGAAGTTAAGCAAGGTCAGCCCTGGTCAGTATTTGGAAGGGGATACCACTGTTGTGAGGCAGAATGCCACGGAATACCACCCAGGAATATCACAGTTGTGAGGCAGAGGCAGGCCATAGCATACCACCTCTGAATGTCTCTTGCCTTGAAAACCCCGCAGAGTCACCATAAGTCAGCTGTGACTTGAAGGAGGAAAAAAAAGGCATGCAGAAAAGGCATGTAACAATTTCCTAAAATGCTCTGTTTTTTTATGCAGTAGTTGCAACTCAAACATATTCAGCATCATTTACTGACTCAATAGACAATTGAGGGGGAGCGTGAAGGGAAACGGCACACTGATTGTATTGTCTATTCCATGACAATAATACTCATGGTAATAATATTTTTGAAAATACATTCCAACATCTCCTCAAAAAAAGCAAAACAAGGGCAAAACACAGATAGGGATTTGTCAGGAACAAGGACTGAAAAATAGCTACAGTCCTGTACAGGATGCAACCTTTACCGATTTGGCTGTATGGTGCTCCAAATGTCATCATAGTAGCTACAGTCCTGATAAACAGGGACATTTGTTGTATGTACAGGATGCAACCTTTACCGATCTGGCTGTATGGTGCTCCAAATGTCATCATCTGAGGAATAATGCAATAATGTATGTTCACATATTTGTACACATACTTTGTACACATATTTGTTCTGAGAGGTATAAAGCTAACACAAAATATTTCTCATTTGTCAAATAACTGTATCTCGTTTGTTTCTTTTTGTTACCTACACAGTAATTAGCATATTTTCTGGAATATGACATAAAAATATCCCTGTTTGAGTAATAGTGCATTATAAACAAATCAGCACACAGCCTGCATTTCCCTTTCTTTAGATTATGGTTCATTTATTGGCTGTTATGATTTCTTGTTTATGATTTCTTGATAGAGGGCTACTGGCCCTTCTTCTACTGTTGTTTGTTTATGTGTTTTTAATTGACTATTTATAATTTTAACTGTATTTTTAATTGTTCAAATGTTTAATTTTTCTCTGTGTTCACTCTGTGTGAAAAAGAGGCATAAAATGTTTTAAATGACAATAATAATATTATCAGTGCTCTAAATCCTGGAAACATATTGGCTAATTGGAGTGCCAAGGCATGGACACATTGTACCAGGCAGTTATACCTCTGGCATATAAATGGGTGGCATCAAGAGCATGGCAGGGGTACAGCAGGGCTTAGTCAGCATCCCGAGCCTCTTCACCCTGATCACATTCCTAACATGGCGCAATGCTATGTCAGAGCATGTCTTATAAGTCCTATATAACACATAAATTCTAGTGCTCCACATCTACTTCTTCCCTGCCCTCAAGCCTTGGCACAATGTATGGTACTAATGAAGTCTGCGGCTCTAATGTGAGGACTGTGCACACTAAAAGGGAAACAAATGTACATGTCATGCATCAAAAAGGATTGTATGGAAAGGTTCTGAGATATCATGACATTTTGGCCAAAGTGGCTGTTTTTCTTGTGAAACTCTATTCACAGTGTGCACTTGACTGTCCTCTGTATGTGAGTAATTCTCATGTTACAGTTAATACATGTACAACTGAGTGTGTGATACAAACCTCACATATATGCAGGTATTGTGAAATAAATGTTGGCTTTTCCTTACAACCAGATGTACAAACGCAGTACATCTTTCATACAACTACATGCACACATGTGTTTACTGTAATATACGAACTGTATGGAAGAAAGGATTGTAGTGAGTGAGACTGTCCAGAACTTTGAGTTGGATGTCACCACTATGCAGATGACACTCAGCTCTATATTTCATCATCCAAGGCTCCTGATGCATCTGTCTTGGCTCTGAAGTGGTGCTTTGAGGCAGTGGCCAGGTGGCTAAGTTTGGTGTAGTGGTTAAGTGCACAGACTCTAATCTGGGAGAACTGGGTTTGATTCTCCACGCCTCCACTTGCACCTGGCTGGATGACCTTGGGCAAGCCGTAGTTCTGATAAGAGCTGTTCTTGAAAAAAGAGCAGTTTCTGCCAGAGCTCTCTCAGCCCCACCTACCTCACAGGGTGTCTGTTGTGCGGAGGGGAAGGAAAAGGAGTTTGTAAGCTGCTCTGAGACACCTTTGGGTAGTGAAGGGTGGGGTATCAATCCAATCTCCTCCTCCTCCTCCTCCTCCTCCTCTTCTTCTTCTTCTTCTGATGGGAAGGCTGTTCTAGAGGGACTGAATCAACTTTTCCTACATGGAGTAACATTGGCTTTTTCAGAGCACGTTAAGAGCTTGGGGACACTTGTCTTGCTGTTTGAAAAGCAGGTTGGCACAGTGGCTAGGAGTGCCATCTATCAGCTGCATCTGATTTGCCTACTTTCTCATTACCTAGACTCAGCTGAACTGGCTATGCTGAGCCATGCTTCTGTAACCTTATGGCTGGATTACTACAACCTGGTTTATGTGGGGTTGGCCTTTAAGACAACGCGAAATGACAACTGGTCCAGAATGTGGCAGCCCGACTGCTGTCAGGGGCTAGTGTCCAGGAACATATGTTGTCCATTTTGAAACAGCTTCATTGGCTTCCAGTCTGTTTCTGAATTCAATTCAAGGTGCTGGTTATGACATTTAAAACTCTTCACAACCTAGGACTTCCCTATTTGAAGGACCGCCTCCTTCCATATATCCCTGTGCACCAAATATGGTCATCAGGCAGCCATCTGTTGGCTATCCCACCACTTATGGTAGCCCATCTGGCACTGACCAGAATTTGGGCCTTTTCCATCAGGTCTCCGGCTCTGTGGAATGGGCTCCCTGAAGAGGTGAGAGGTGCCTTCTCCTTGTAGATCTTCAGGAGGTGCTGCAAGGCCTGCCTGTTTGCCAGGGCTTTTGAAAGGGTTTGGACAGCATGCATCTTGTAAGTGGGGAGGGATTTGGGGCTTGTTATTTTGTCTTTGGTTTCAGCTAGGGATGCTTTAGTTATTATTGCAAGCCACCTTAAACCAAGTGGGAAAGTGCGATATAAATGTTTTAATACGTACATACATACATAGTGGTTGAGTTCATTTAGTAGAACATAGACAATTATATCCATTCTCTGGGAAGCATCATTTAAAGATATACAGGAAGGTGACTGTTGTTGTTACCCGTCTGCTTGACACTCCCATATATTCTTTTTACTTTTCTACAGGGTGATAGAGAAGCAGTCTCCTTCTATTCTTTGACAATCACCTGTGGAATCACTGGGGCTAGTGTAACATTCTGAACCTCACCTTTCTCAAAGCTTCTTAGAAGAGTCTCTGTTTATCATCTGGCTAGCAATGCATGAAAGAGGTCTGAAGTGGGTAACGGAGGAATGTGGTAAAGTTTACCAGACTGTGAAGAGTTTTCAGTATTGCTTCTCTGTTTGCTAATGCATTTGCCTTCTGCTAGAACACTGGAGTTATCCCTGTGGTTTTTTTTCACAGCTAAAGATATGCCACAAATATTTTATAACCATTGTTTCTCTTTCTAGGTGCAAATAACCCAATTCCTGAAACTGGAGTCATAATAAGATTCTTGTAATAGGAATAAGGTGATCATTAACCACCATGTGACTGCCGGCGGAACAAGCCTTCAGTTCCTATTCCTAAAATGCTAGAAGCATGTGTGCCAGCTCTTTCTCTTTTCTTATTCTCATATAATTGGTTTGGGACTGAGACTCTGCATTCCCGCAAGGTCACAGCTTAAAGAGCTAGGCCCAACAACAGCAAGCCATCAATCTTGATGTTATCTATCTTATCTACTACCATTTGTATCAGCCATTAGCTGTGCAGCAACTCTAAATCTCTGTACAGAGATCAGTTTTCAAAGAGGAAAAACATTCATTAGATCTCTCCATTCATCTCTGGTCCTTTTCTGCTTCCAGTCCATTATTTCCCCAGTGTCTGAAATGAAATCACAGGCTTATGTGTTGCTATAATTCACCACATTGCCTTGAGAGAAAAGTCCCCAGTAGCTTTGTTTAAATGTGATCTTTCATGGTCTATAGCTTGAAATTGCAAACTTTCAAATAAGTTTTAAAATTATTATTAACATTTAAATTTCCAAGCGTTGCACTCCCTATTTTAAAATCTAAAGTTCTTCCCTCAATTCTACCTTGATATGCTAACTTTGCAGGTATCATGATTTTTTTTTGACAAGGTGAATCATTTGGATAGACAGTCTCCATGCCATGAGTATCCTAAGGCAATACAAAGCCCTGAGCTGGCTTTGGCTGGGAGGGAGGGATACAAATCCAATAAACAAACAAACAAACAAACAAATAAAATAAAACTTCATACTAAATGAACTGAAATACGAGCAAATAAAACATTATGATAATGGTTGAGCTTGCAATCTGCACAGAAAAAGAAGTATACATGCAAAGAAATCAACTTATATTAATGCCTGACTGAATGATGCATTACAGTTACAAATAGGTGTCTGTAGCAATGCTACCATTTTCATGAGCATGTGTTCCTCGATGTTTTCCTGGTTGTTAGAGAAAAGCACATAGTGTCAATCATTTTTTATTCTCTCTCTAAATCACTCCTGTAAAGTTGTGTGTGCGCCAAATACTGTCGACTGATTGCAGATGTTAGTACATATACATAGGACCTAGCCTTCACCTCTCTGGATCCGAGCAATTGATTCAAAGACCTCCCTTTCGCACATCCCCCATGACCCCCCATTCATACATTTCAGCCCAGAGCCAAGGCATCTTGTGTGATGTCCGCAAGTGCATATGGCTCTCGCAATGCTTTTCCCAAGGTGAGGATTAGAGAGCATCAAATGCTGTTGGAGGGAGAGAGGAAATCTCATGTAATGCTTTTGTTCTGCTAACAGCTATGTAAAGAGCTGCCTGGGAGTTTAGGAATGGAATCTGTCATCACTTTAATCCTGTTCTAGAAAATTGTGATGGAGACAGCACAGAGAATGATGTCATTGATAGATCAACAGTATAGCAGACCCTTCTGCACCAACCATTTCGTCTTCCAATCAATTTCATTCTTTCTAAAAACTGCACTTCCTAGTTATCTGCTATTGGCTATGGCTTCCTCTCCCATACAGCTGTGTTAAAATTTGAAACCCAGATATATGAGAAGTAGCTAATACAGAGGGGAGCCTGTTCAATGCTATCCACAGACTTCAGAGGAATTTTTGTGCACTCTGTCTTTGGCATCATGTGCAGGAAATTCCTCTCTGGTCTGTACAATGCAATAAACAAGCCTCCTGTGTATCAGTTTAAGCTTTAAGCACTTCCATCTCATCCTAGGGAGAGCAGTAAATCTGCAAAGAATATGCCCATTCCCTTTGTCAGGCTGAGGCTGCACCCTTATGTGCAGTGTGCATTCATTCGACACCTGTTACTGTGTAGGGTTATAACCTTGAAATATTTCTGATAATGTGTGCACATATAAGCAGTGATCATGAGTTCTGAGGTTTCCTGATTAAATACATGTGTGAAATAGTGAAGAGCCTAGAACTTCTGGGTTCTAAACATGGCTTTGTTAAAGTCTGATGGCATTGGCTAAATACCATGTTGAAGAGGTTCTTCCCATGTCTCCTGTGCAGAATCCATATATGTGTCCTACTGATAAAATAACTTGCAGTGCAATCTTAAACAGAGTTACACTCTTCTGAAATCAAATGAACTCGATTCAGAAGGATATCACTCTGTTTTCCAAATGGAAATGTATTGCTAAAAATTGCTGCTGCTACCAACATATCACATACATAAGCATAAGCCATTGTTTTAATGCACAAGGCTATCATTCCCAGTGACGTTTCAAACTGGACAGGCATGGTCTGCTAGGTATTTTAAAGGCCCGTTTCCCATTTCAGGGGAAAGCAAATACATATGTTAGCTAAGTTCCTCAAACTGAATGGAGTACCAGTGACGTATGCCTACAACTGCCTCCCCTCAAAGCAGGTAAGAGCATTCTATCACCCTAGAACATCCTTCCTTCTAAATTATCTGTATGAAAAAGTGTTGCTGAACTTCAAAACATTGGGCCATGGCTTCCTGAGTTCTAACCGTGGCCTGATTTGTAAGTAAGGATGGGGACAGGAATCAAGAATAGGGAAAACTCCCTTTCACAAATTAGCCTAAAAGTTCAATGAATTGTTCAGAGGCAAGTTGACTTCTTGTTGACATGGTGTGGCATCACAGTGGAATGCATACTAGGCTAGTGCCAAGAATCACTCTAGACAACAGGTACTATGCCAGAATACTTAACTATGGTCCTTGATCTTTAACCAGGTCACAGTGCCTAAGGTGCCACAACAGGATGCAATGAGTGCAGAATTTGTTGCAGCACCAGCTATTACAACCTAAATACATCCCCAATGGTGCACCAGCAGAGTCCTGCCAGTGTCAGAATACTACGCACTGAAGAAATATGATGTTGATTTTCACTGTGGTTTGTTATTTTTCCTCCAAGATTTTAAAGCTGCTCTCCAACATTTCAATGTGCTGTACAAAAACAGTGAAGAAAACAACACAAATATTAATTTTAAAAGTTCTGCAAAACAACAGCAGCATCAGCACAATGGAAACAGCAAAAAAGGCAGGATCTCAAAACATACTTGAAAAGTTTTCACATTTTAATGACATAAGCTCTAAAGTCAGAATTAAGTGAATTTCATAGTGGACTGTGTTCCACAGCTCTGTGGCTGCCATTGAAAAGATCCAGCCATCTATAGAAGTCAATCTGGCCATTACATATGGTAAAATTTGAAGTAAATCTTCACCAACTGATTTCAAGTCATGAGTAGGCTTCTACCAGACTATGTGCTCTTTAAGATACCAAGGAACCAAGCCATTTTCAGCTTTAAAGGATAAAGCCAGCACTTTTGACTTGGCCCCAAAACATATAAGATTCCAATTTCAGTATCAGAGAAATACAGTCATGCCTGCTAATGCAAGACAACAGTCAGTCTGAAGATTCTGATTTTTTACTGCTCATGAGAGCCAGTTTGGTGTAGTGGTTAAGAGTGGTGGAATGTAATCTAAAGAGCCGGGTTCGATTCCCCACTCTTCCACTTGAAGCCAGGTGGGTGACCTTGGGCTAGTCACAGTTCTTTCAGAGCTCTCTCAGCCCCTAAAAACAAGTCTAGCTCACCACTAGCATAATGCTAAGAGCTAGAACCTGTGGCTGCCCGACAGTCTTTGGATCACCTGGCTATTCTACACAAAATGCTATATGATTAATTAATTAATTTTGTATTGCTCATTATCGTATGGCATAATGTCAGGCATATCACTATACTCTAAAGGTGCCTAAAGCATAGATTACAGTGGTGAGATCTCTGTCTTCCAAAGGAGGACACAGCTGAAGAATCAACTGAAGCTGAAAAAGAGCACCCCCGGCTCCTGTGGACACCTGGAAATCCCAGAACAAAACAAGGTCCAAGAGTGTTTCCCAACCAGCTGCAAACTGTGATCTTTTAAGGACTGTGTGATCTCATAAGTGACAGGCCCTTCACCTATCAGCTGGCTTTCCGTGTCTCCCACCAGCAGCATTTCCATGGAAGTTGTGGGTGAGCTTGAGCTTATTCACCCTTGTCCAATCCACTGCTTGCTGAACTACAGTACAGAAGGTAGTACTTGCTACCTCAAAACATTTGGTAATGGCATTTCTCTCTCTCCCCACCCTCAGTTTTCCTGTGGGAAAAAAGGAAGGATAATATTAATCATTACCACCAAAGAATTTTAGGTGACAGAAAGTGGTATGGCTGGAGCAAGGTTTCATCATGTGTAAAATCCTGGCTCCACTAAAATCACTGTCAAAGGATTCTTTGATGTTATTTTAAGGAGACCAAATTTGACCCTGGAAAAAGAACTCCCTTACACTAACTGGAAATAAAATCCCATTGCATTGCCCAGAAGTAACTCAACTCTTCCCTCAAAATGGCATCCTGGTGGGATACACTCTAAGATATCATGTACTATGAGTTATTCTGTGGGTTTTTTTTAAATGCCCTTTACAGAAAATGATAGCTAAAAGGGCTCACTGTTTGGAATACTAGACTGGTCTTCAAATATTTGAACTTTCCAAACCTTTAATGATCCCTTCAGACATTTATGGTCCCACTAATTATTTGCTGAAAAACTCTGTCAAGGATATTTTCCTTAAACAGCATTAATTCCTCTTTTTTTGCTTCCCCCCTCCTTTCCTCTTAGGGTGGTATTGCACTGGAAGGGTTGAGGTGCCAACTGGGAATCCTCAACAGAAAAACTATTAAGGGGTGATAAATCACTGCAGAGAGACCCAGCTTGCTGTTTAAAAGCTGCAGCCACTGGTGGTGGCCCATGGGGGTGTAGGTATCAGTGTCAGAAAGTAGGGGGAGGTGTTTGGCATTCCAGAGGCCTACTCAGAGCATAGAGGTTTGTTTATATTTCTGTTCCACTGACTCCTGTGAAATGCCCTCTGTCTGAACAAGGAACACACATTGAGTGAGAGAAAGCATGCCTGGTATTTCTTGAAACTTGAAGGCTCTGATGCTCAAAAGGTAATTTGTGAGGAGAATTACATGGGATTACAGAGTCACAAGTCCCGGGCTGATTGCACCAATCAACATTGTATAATTACACTGGGTTCATTATTGCAATCCCTTTGGCAGCAGCAGATCAAGAAGTCCAGAGTCATCCCCAAAAGTTCACCTTTTCATTCTCACTCCCCTCCTCTGAACAACGGGCATGGCTTTATCCTCAGACTATGGTAATGCTTTAATGAGGTGGAATGAAGGAGCTGTGTTATTTGGTAGAAGAGATGTGAAAGCAATATAGATTTAAAAAGCCATAGATGCTTTGGATAATTGCTGGTCACTAGTTTGTTACAGAGGCATTCCCCCCCCCTTTTTAAACAAAGAGTTTTACATCCTATGGAACAAACTATGCAGGATATCTTTTTTGGTAGGTTCTGTATCTGGCTCTTCATCTAGAAATTTCCACACAATCACCCCAGTCCAACAAATAGCATCCACAGACAAAAATGGAAGGGATAATAATCTGATCTGGGTCATGCCTGTCCATTAATATTACATTGCTTGCTTAGTTATTTGAAAGATTTCTGACATTTGATAATGGGGGAAGCCTTCTGACCTGATGACTATTCTGGTGCCTCGCTGTATGTTTTCAGTTTCATGGGAGGTGGAAGGACTGTGAGGGGAGAGAACATATATTCAAATGCATATCCTGTTTACACCTTACCATTGGATGGGACAGCCACATCTGTCTTGAAATATAGATGGTCACCGATTGTTACAGGGCCATGAATCATACACAACATCCAGTTGCATAGACCTTTCTCTGAATCAGGGTGAATAAATTTTTATGGCTTAAATTCTAGCCAGCAGAAACAGAGTTGCATTCACCTGGGATCCTGAAGAGCCGCTGCCAGTCTGACTAGACAGTACTGACTTTGATGGACCTGTGGTCTGATTTAGTATAAGGCAGCTTTGTGTGTGTGTGTTTACTAGTGAAAGGCAACTTCCCTGCCTCTCCCTGCTACTGCAGCCTTTTTTATTCCTTGAAATTGTCCTCCTGCAGGTTAGTGTATCTCCAGGAAAAGTATGGGGGCAGTTTGGGAGTCTACAGTGGGAGGGTGTTAAGTCGCTCGCTTAACAAAGCAGTCGGAGAGTGATTCAGCAAGAACACAACTTTATTCTTCAACTAGAACACAACTCCAACACGGATCAACATCTGATAGCCAGAACAGCTTTTACATTGCAGCTGTCCTGCTTTTAAACTCTCCCGGCTAATGTAGCCACACCCACTGTACAAATACCAACCAATACGGTTGTTCATATAAGGACCAATCACGGACGTTCCCGCTCAGGGAGCTTGCTGTAAGGTGATTGGCTAGGTGCTTCCTGGGCTAGCAATGCGATTGGATGTATTTGGATCCTAGCCCAGGACGAAGCTTAACATAGCATTTCAATTAGATGTTTTCATCACACATTATGCATTCAATGGCAGCTTATTGAATACATTACAGAGGGGAGAACTGACAAAAATTGTCCTCCCTTCCTTAACAAAAAAAAATGCTATGCCATCAGTGGTATTGCTGTTACACCAACATAATTTAGTATCTAAGACATTACCAGTAAATAAGCATGTACTGTGCATTTGTTTTCTACAGTTCACCTATCTAGGGGCTGTGGTTCTTGTGGGAGATACTGCATTTTTCCACCAGTGGATGTGGTGTATTTTCTTCCTGGGAATAAACAGACTTTCTCCAGACAATGCATCAGTTGCTTTTGTAATTGCCAAGTAGAATGTGGTTGAATGAGTACTGCATGTGCCTATTGGATAATAACTTGGGATTGTTTGTTGAAGACAAACCTGAGTGCTTAAAATGAATCACAGCTCAAAAATACCTGGGACTCATCCCCACTCAGCTGGACACCATCCCTCATAACCCCAGCTAAGTGATGCTGGTGGCAGTTTCTCTAGACTGATTTACACATGAATGTCCATAATTTGGTGCCTCATCATATGATGGCTTTCTGTTATATGAAATATATAGTATTCAGCATATGATTATGCCAGTGATCTGTGCGGGGCTAACAACAGGGCATGGATGCCAACACTTTCTCCCCCAATTTGCCTCTGAGTACTGATATTCAGGATTTTTCTGCCTCTAAATATGGAGGTCCCCTTTAGTCACCATGGCTACTAGCCATTGAAGGACTTACGCTCCATGAATTTGTCTAATTTCCTTTTAAAGCCATCTGAGCTTGTGGCCATCAGTACATCCTATGGAAGTGAATTCCACATTTTAACAATCAGTTGAGTAAAGAAATGCTTCTTTTTGTCCGTCATGAATCTATCCGCCATCAACTTCATTGTAAGCATATGAGTTCTAATATTTTGGGAGAGAGAGAAACAGTTCTCTCTATCCACTCTCTTCTCCATCTCTCTGGTCAGAGAGAGAGAGAGAGAGAGAGAGAGTAGACAGAGAGAACTTTTACTTCCACACCCAAAATACTATATTACTGAAAACTATTGTGTTCAGTAGCATCAGAAGATATAAAAACTCTTCCCAATAATGTGGGAGAACACTTTCAGGCATGCCAATCATGAGTTTACTTATGGAATCGTCATAGGTGCTCTAGCATTACTTAGCATGTTTCAGAGTCAAGCCCTTGCACTGAAAATAGGCTCTGAGGTTAAGCCCCACAAAGCTCTAGCTGATGTGGTCCTGCTTTGTAACAACATAATTGGTCATGCTTGATTAAATGCTCTTTTCAAAGGAACTGCAAGGTTTCACTGGGCAAGAGTGACTTATAATGCTGGTTGCTATGGAGTATAAAATAGAGTAAAGGTGGACACACCTTGTAAAGATGGGAGCTATAAAATGAGGGAGTTGAAAGGAATCTGGAGAGCGGAAGTCTGATAAGGACCTTTATTCAACTTGCAAGCATTTCAACTAGAGTGATGATTTC
>NW_015174844.1:1046804-1060503 GCF_001447785.1 Gekko japonicus | reverse complement strand
GACTAATTCCCATTCTGTGTACATGGGAGAGGGGAGAGAGGAAAGAGAGGCTCCCCATGGAACTAATCTTGGGTGCCTTCAAAAATTAGGACAAGAAGTTTTTTATTTACCACTTCAGTTGCCTTTTGAGGGCGCAACTAAGCTTGACATTAGCATGAACCCACTTCAGTCCTGTTGATTCCCTGTAAAGCATGGATGGGCAACAATTTAAAATGATGCATAGATGCAAAACAATGGAACTAAATTCTCTCCCTACACATGTGTGATGGACTGCACTTTTTAAGAGGCTTAGAAGTGCTGTTGTTGTTGTTGTTCAGTCGCACAGTCGAGTCCGACTCTTCGCGACCCCATGGACAATCTCCCGCCAGACTCTCCTGTACCAACAGCCAAAGAACTGTGAATTCTTCACAGAGCCAGAGAGCCTTGAGTAACAGGATGGTCCAGGCAATTTGATTGGTTGGCATCAGCTGAGCAAAAAAAAAAATCTTGGGAGAGCTAGATCTTGAGGAAAAGTAATTCAGATTCCTACGAATAGCCCTGTCAAAAAAAGGGTTTAGTGCTGAATCAGATTTCAGTCTTGACTGAATGTGGTCTGAATTCAGCATTATCTGAGAGCCGTTTGAACACAGATAGGAGTACAGGGGGGAGAGTTTGGCAAGGAAATTTGGGTAGTAGAGAAGACTCCAATTCAGGCCAAAGGAAAGGGGATAGAACTTCTAGGGAGAGAAGAAGATTCCCTACCCAGTTGAGCAGGGAAAGGTATCTCTGAGCAGTACGAAAATCCCTGGTCTGGTGTCAGTCAAATACTCAAGAAGAGTACTGGTGTTTCAAAGAGATGTGGTTTGGGTACTGGGAAGAGGGTACCAGCCTTCTGGGCACCAAAAGGAGTCAGCGATTATACAAATAAAGTTTATTAGAGTGTTTGGGTAAACACTGGAACAAAAGCCTCTCAACATAAAGATCTAAGTAACTGAATAATTTAAGAACCTCCCATCAGCCTGATATATAAGAACAAAAGCCTGTACTTGTAAATTCCAAGCCCTGATTTCACCTGACCTTTCCCTTTGATGTTAAAATAAAACCTTTTGTTATTTTTGAATTTTAGAAGTGTCTCAACAAGTGCCATTTTCAAGGATTTAAGTTAAAGGGCGACCCTATCCCTTCCACCTAGTTCCTGGGCTGAGCAAATAGCCAAAATATACCTTACTCTAAGAGTGGGACAGGCAAGGTTTCTTCAAAGGAAGAATAAACATGTTACCAATGTTGCTCAGTCAGTGAAGGACAATAGAAATGGAGGGGAAACCTTGCCTCTGAGGGAGAGAAGTGGAAGGGGTCTATTGTAACATGTTTTCCTACCTTAAACTGCTTTTTAAAAATGGTTTCCCTCCTGATGGGGATTACTTCTGGTCCTGAATGCACGTGGTACGTGAAGCAGCCTTATATAAAGTCAGAGCACTGGTCTATCAAGGTCAGTATTGACTACTCTGACTAGGGTTGCCAGTCCCTCCAAGTAGCCGTCAGGGGATGGGAACACTTTCTGGGAGCAGAGAGGAACTCCCGGCATTTCAGCTATGTGCCTATGTGACATGGAAGTAACGTAGGCAAGTGTCAGCTAAGCTGCCATGAGTAGGGAGAGATGTTCTAATTGTTTTACATTCCTTCCCATGCACTTAATTGCTTGCCAGCTGCAACGCTTATCTGTAAAGAAGTACTGGAGGAGTGTGGTGTCTACCTTCCGTGGGATCGTTCTGATTCCCAGCTTATGCTGCCGTTAGAAACTTTCCTGGTTCCCGCGCGCGGGAGCCCATCTAATTGGATATTGCTGGGGGGGGGCGCATACGAATGCCCTATATCCTATTATGCGCATAGGTTGCCCGCCATTCCTAACAGTGTTCATGTTATTGCATCTATGGCTTTTCAATAAAAGTAAAACCTTCTTGTAAGCGTGTACCTCATTGTCTTGCTGTGGGTCCTGACAGCAAGTCAGGGATGTAGGGGGGTGATGCTTTAGTTTCTGGGCAAAACTCTATGGTAGAATTAGCTTGCCCAAAAACCAGACCATTGCCCCCAATGTCCCTGACATGCCTATATCACTTCCAGGTCACGTGGGCATGTCACTGAAAAGCTGAGCATTCCTCCCTTTTTTTGGGGGGGTTAATTCCCCCTGCTGGCCAGTTGGCCAGCAGTGAAGAAGTGGGGCCTGGCAGTGGGAGACCCCTGCCTCTACCAGGGGGTCTGGCATCCCCAACTCTGACTGGCAGCAGATCAGGTAGCGGTCTTGCACATCCCCTATGTTGGGAGCCAATGCCTGGTCCCCACTTGACCAGGCTGCACAAGCTGAGGACAGCGGGGCCCCACACTTACCCATGTGAGGAAGGCCAGAGGTGGCTGAGACCCAGGCAGATAACTCCAGCACAGCCAAGAACAAGGCAAAGAGCAGCAGCGGCAGGGAGGAGTGTGGTCATATGGCAAGGCCAAACTCCGGCTTGGGGAAGGCCAGAATAGAAGAGATTAAGAGGCAGCCCTGAGCAGCAAGAGAAAGGAACTGGTCAGGGAGACTGGCTGTAGGGGCTTCCCTTTAGGTATATTTTGGCTATTTGCTCAGCCCAGGAGCTAGGTGGAAGGGACAGGGTCGCCCTTTAACTTAAACCCTTGAAAATGGCACTTGAGAACAGGGTTCCCTCTAAGCTGAGTTAGTGTGAGCTAGCTCACAGTTTTTTAGCCTTTGGTGCTCACATTTTTGTCTTAGCTCAGGAAGGATGGCTCCAGAGCAAACTATTTTATGCAGTAGCCAAATCGCTCACTCACAACTTTAATGCCAGTAGTTCACAAAGCAGAATTTTTGCTCACAAGACTCCACAGCTTAGAGGGAGTATTGCTCCCTTTTCTTTTATAGTATCCCAGGTGGAACAGGTGGAAGGAGACTGGAGACAGACCAGGTGGAGGTAGAGCCAGGGAACCCTATAAAAAGGAAGGCACCACATCTGGCCAGGGAAGAAGAAAGGAGAGGGCAGTGGGCCAGTGCCAGTCTGGGAAGGAAGAGAGCTGGGTACTGGAACCCCTTGAGGCTGGTGAGGAAGTACTTCTTCACCCAAAGAGTGATTAACACTTGGAATTCACTGCCACAAGAAGTGGTGGTGGCTACAAGCATGGACGGCTTCAAAAGGGAATTAGATAAGCATATGGAGCAGAGGTCCATCAGTGGCTATTAGCCACAAGGTATAGATAGGGACTCTGGGGCAAGTGATGCTCTGTCATCTTGGTGCTTGGGGGGGGGGTCAACAGTGGGAGGGCTTCTAATGTCCTGGCCCCACTGGTGGACCTCCTGATGACACTGGTATTTCTGGCCACTGTATGATACAGAGTGTTGGACTGGATGGGCCTTTGGCCTGATCCAACATTGGCATCGCTTATGTTCTTATGTGAGCCACTTGCTCTCTTTGGTGGCAGGATGTTGGACAGCAGGGAAACTGTCTTGGAGGTGGGGGAGCCTCACACCCTACTATCCGATCCCTTTAACTGGAAATGCCAAAACTTGAACCTGGGATCTGCTGCATGCAAAGCAGATGCACTACCACTAAGATGCGACCCCTCCCTCTTGGAGTGCCACAGTCAGAAAATTCAACTTCTGTGCTTTAATTTGGGAGAAAACCATACATTGCAAGTTTTGTCTACCTTCCCTTCCTTCCTGTTTTTTTCAGCACCTCAGCACATATTGCAAGTTTTGTCTACCTTCCTGTTTTTTTCAGCACCTCAGCACTTGATTGTATAATAGATTTTCTGTTTAGCTGCACAGCCAGTACTGTGCTTAATCTGAGCCCAGTCAAGAAACCGGTTTTCAAAACCAGTGAAGTAATAATGAAAAAAGAGTGCCTTTGAGCAGAAATAGTGTGTATTCAATTACTAACCCCAAGTAGACTCTGTCTCTTTGGGTCACCATTTCAGATTTCATAATGCACACACAGAGAGTTCAGTGTGGGCAGGGAGAGAGGAAGATTAATTCAAGGCTAAAGAGCTGCTCTTGTGTAGGCAAGATGAAGTTGTAATAAGCATCATAGCAAGGCTAAAGAGCTGCTCTTGCGTAGGCAAGATGAAGTTGTAATAAGCATCATATTTTAACTGTTTAGTTAGCACTTATTGTGACCAGCAAGGAGATGTGGGGAGGCAAAGGCTGGGTTCAGGACACAGCGGCAGCAGGCCTGCAAGGGTTAAACCTATAGTCTGAGTCTGGCCACCACCTTGGGTGCAGCTGGCTGATAGGGTCACCTGCAGCCCTGGCCAGAGAATGCACCCCACTGGGCTGGTGAGGGCAACGCAGGAGGAGGTGGGTGGATTCCCTATCCTGGTTTCCAGGGCAATGCCAGTTATGGGGCAGGACTTGAAGGTGGTCATGGAGAGGGGTTGATGGAACATGTGAGACGTGAGCTTCAGCAGCACAGGGAAGAGAAGGGAACAGGTGGATGGAGTAGAAAGCGAGGGAACAATCCTGTGTGACAGCCACATGTATTTGTGTTCCCAATAAATGGGAGTTGCGAGCGAACTTGGTGTTCAGACTTGGAGGCTATGGATAGCTGACCTCTGCTGCACACCCTTCAGCTTCCCCCTCCTTGGGCAGGGGCCAAAAAGGAACCCATCAGTTGTTCGAAGCACTTCATGTGATTATCCTTACAAAATCCTCACATTATTATAATCCCCATATCAGAGTCTGAAACACAGCTAGTGGCTTGTGAGTATCGGGTAGAGATGATTCCTAAGTTGTCATGATGCTGCACCATCGCTCCCATTTCCTGTGGATAATAATGGGAAGAAGGACTGGGGGGGATGGCCTTCCAGGTCAGAGGGCATGACATTTATACAGTCTCAAAGCCCAGAACCTCTCCTTTTTGAACTTAAGCAGAAGCAGTACAGCACAGTAATGAACAGAAGCACTGATATGCAATATACCTCACATGATCTGCCACTGTTATTGATAAAAGCTGCCTGTGGACATACAAGGTCAAAGTAGTAGCTTGGAAGTAGACCAGGGTCACTTTTCAGGCAGGAGGGACCTCTTAGGATTACATGTAATTTAGCTGCAATCAGCCCCTAAGTAGATGACAAACAGGAAATGATATCTTTAGGCATGACATGAAATAGTATTGCTGTCACCTTGAATAAGAAAACCCAACATTTTTAGAAGAGACTGCGCATTTAAACAGCCCGTAGGGTCAAGCTCTGCTTCCTACCGTCCTTTGATAACTCTGCTGATAATGGCGCCTGTCCTATAAATACCCTCAATCAATAGCTCTCTATCGCTGCTGAAAGCAGGCATGTTCACATATCACAGCAGATGGGGAGGGAGCAAATAATATTTGTCTTGCCTTTCAAATTGATTTCCTGTTTTTAGCAAAGCAGAATGTGTCCATATGTTAATCAGATTACTGAGAGAGATAGTAAAGTTCAGGTCAACAGCCCACCCCTTGGCATGCCATGAAAGAGGAAGAGGAAGAAGTCCTTTCATGAAAATAAAGCATCAGTAAAAGGAGAAGTTTTATCAATGGTCGAGGTGATGGGAGGTGTTTTCCTTCCAGATGCCAAAGGCCCCTGATTTCCACTGAAATAGTAACAGGAGTGTCATACACACTGACGTCTCCCAAGTTAGAAATTAGGACTGAATTCACAGTCATTTCCATTGCAAGCTTTGGAAAATCACAGTTTTTGGTCATGATCCCATTAGTGCCAGCTCGTCATTTTAACCTGATTTAAACCAGCCACGAGTCCAGTAATACAGAAACAGACAAGGACAGGTACTCTAGAGACATAATTATATTAAATGGTTTGCATGGCTGGGAATGATAATCAATTGGATAAGTTTATATGACGTGTGGTGTAGTGTTAAAAGTGTCAGCGGTGAAATCCTGGGTTCAAATTTTACTTCAGCCGTGAGCTCTCAAGGTGTCCTTGCCATGTCGTTATTATTGAACAGCTGCCTATTGCCATCTATATCAATATGGTCTGTGATGAGTGGCAGCAGCTTTCCAGGGTCCCAAGCAGAGAAAGCTCTTTTCTGACACTTCTTACCCGAGTGTTATGTCAATGCTATGAAAATCAAGCAAAAGAAGCCATACTGTTCAGAACACTTACTTAATATAAAAATGGCTTTCAATCGCCAGGATCCTAAAGTTATAGATTAGTGACTAAAAGGTATTCGGAGACTCCTCTGTAAAACCAGCTTCAGGACTTCCATTTGGAATATTTTTGTTTCAATGTTTGTGATTTAAGTCACTTTCTCAAAACAAAAGACAGAATAAAATAATAAATAAAGCAACATGTTTCTGTGGAATGGTTTTCCTGCCACCCTGTTCACTGAAATAAAGGTGGAGAAACCAGGAGATAAACCATCAAAGTGCATTTTTTTATTATACCAATTTCATGAACAACCTGTGTGAGCCAGGAAGCCAGTATTGTGCAGTGGTTATAGTATCGGACTCGGATCTGGGAGACCCAGGTTTTGCTGTGAGATGCCGGTTGGGTGCCCTTTGGCCTGTCACCTTCTCAGCCTAACCTACCTCACAGGGTTGTTGTGATAAACTGGTGAATAAAATAAGCTGCTTTGGGTCCCCATTGGAGAGAAAGGTGGAATATAAATGAGTTAAATAAGTAGCTAAATGATGGTTGGATTTGCTGTAAATGTTTATCACATGGGATACATCCTTGTACATTTTTGCTGCTCACCTGTTAGCTATAAAACAGGCATAATGGCATGGTTTTGAAAAGGGTGAGAATGCTCCACACAGCAGTGCCTTCTAGTGATTTCAGCCCCAGTGTGAGAATAAATGATTGCCTATTTGCAGGGTTTTTCAGTATCTGCTGTGATGCTGTGGGTCTCCTCGAAGGTCCTAAAAGATCTATATCACTTCTTGTAATTCCAGAGACTCTGCATGCTGGGCTTTTTACAAGGGCTTTTGGGTCATAGAATAAGTGATTTTTAACACTCTGGCTTCAAAGGGCAACTGCTTGGGTTTACAAAAATGTGTTATTGTTGGCTATCTTAATGGCTGTTTTTATGATAGCTTTATGGCTTTATTGTTGTTGTCTGTCTTGTCCCTGTTTCCTGAGGAAATGTAGGTTTCTAAAAGATAAAAAATACATTATCTAGCACACCAGTTAAGATCCTCCAAAGCCCTCATCTCTCTGCCCTCACCAGCAGAGATGAGACTGTGGCAACCAGAGACAGGGCTTTTTTCAGTAGTAGCAACCATTCCTTGGGAATGTCAAGAAGTTTCTTTGTTAATGAAGGGGTTTTTATATTTGCAAGTTGTTTTACAGGCAGGTTCTAGCCTAAGGAAGGTGTTATGAGGATAATTTTAAGCTGCTAAATGTTTTGTATGTTTTTATGCACTGGATGGAGTTTTAAACTGCCTTTGCATTCTGTGTTAGTAACTGGTTGCTAATGGATATTTTCTGTCATTTCATACAGACCCATTTTAGTAACTGGCTGCTAGCAGAATTTATATATGTGTTCATACAAACCTGCTTGCGTCAAGTTAGCAAAACATGGTTGAGCCGCTTTTGAGGGAAACTGCTTTCTTGTGTTTTCTACCCCCTTCATTGTGATTCTGAATCACTGTGGTGTGCTGTTTAAAATGTCCATAGTGCTTCCTACAGTGCTGCTTCCCCCCACCCTTTTTCACTGTGCAATCTTCCTCAGACTTTTTTTTAATGTTCTAAGTTGAGCGCTATAGCACTGAATTGATATAGCACTTCAGTGTTATAGCAGCACTGTTGAGATGCCTTGACTCCATTGAGTAAAAAAAAAAGGGTGGGAAAGAAGCTGCACTGCTTGAAATGGCTAGATCACTTCAGAGACAGCTCATTAATGAAAGAAAATTCACTGTACTTTCATCCCTGTATCCCTTTACTCGAAATCAAGCCAACAACGGATAACATCTGGTTTAGAATGTGAAAAGGGTCTTAAGCTCTGGGCTTTTAATAGTTTGTTAGTTTTAATGATCGTAGGCTATTTTAGTCTTTTATCATGTTTTACTTGTTGAGTTGCATCAAGCCACTTCTCTGGAGATGCAGCATATACAATTTTCAATAAACAAATAAATTAATAACAGTTGGGCAAGAGTAAAGGGAAATTATTATTTTAGGCAGATTTGCATGGATGACCACCCTAGAACGCTTACCTGATGCCATCTCTTCCTGTAAAACCCACCTTTGTTTGTAAATCTTGAGGCTTGCTCCTTAGTCTTCAGCCCCAATGGAAATAAAGCCTAATGATGTTTAACTACATGCTCACATCCATCCCTTTACATTGTCTTCTCTTTCTCCCCTCCTCTCCTGTTTGCTTTTCCATTTTTGAATGTAGATTGTATGCTTTTGGGGGAGTGTCTTTTTCCATATATGTGATAGCGCTGCACAAATAAAACAATACAAACCAGCATCATAATGCTGTAGAGGAATATTGATGTGTGGGAAAACATTTTTATCCAGTTCTCCAAGTGATGTAAGAATGAAGGACAGGCAACTTTATGTAGAAATATTTTCTGTAGCTTCTTTAGTGTTAATATTCACACATTTATGCATAATGCAGAAACAGCTGCTTACAATTCCAGGCCAGTTGTTGAAATTTGACAGAGAACATAGCCATTCTGTTCCTCAGGCAAGGAAGCTGTAAAATCCTCCTTAGATGGTAACATGGCTGGTGCTTTTCTGTCATGTGATGAGATAACAACTGCTCTCACAGAGAGAACTTTAAAGGAGCCCAGTGCTGAAAGACATACTTCTTGCAAAATTCTCCAAAAATCTGCCATGTGGCAGAGAGGTCCCTGATTCCTCTGTTGCCCTTCCCTAGAGTACAGTGTAACATATACCACCTCCTTACCTAACAATATTCAAAGCAAGAAATTTTTTTGGTAAGGAGTTGCTTGAAAAAGCTGCTTTCAAAATGAGAAAATGAAGTGTTTTACAGATAAAATGTCTTACACTGCTGCAGTTTATCCGTGGGACTTTATTTCCCATGATGCATGGCATAATTGCTTCAACGTGAGCACCTGCTTGTCATCTGTGGGAAATGACTAGAAACCATATTTTGTTCCCAGGGTAATTTATCTGACTAGCTCTAATAAAGTCGAGTAGCATCAAGAAAAGATAAATGAGGCTTCCGGTCGGGCTAAGATGGAGGGCCGAGTAGCATCAAGAAAAGATAAATGGAAGCCAAATACAGTACAGTATTCCCAAGTGACTGTGTCTTTTGTAGGAACTTTTCCCTTGTGGAAATTCCTTCTCAGAAAATATGTACTGATGTAATGAGGTTATATCGAGGACATGTTTGCATTACCGGAAGTCACTGTGTCTTGAGTCATTTTGGACATTGCTTATAGCACATTTCTCTTTTGTTCTCTGTCCTTCACTCAATAATGTGCATTGTCTCTTTTTTTCTGTGTCCATGAGTGCTACTTAGGTTGGTTTAGTCTTGGGTTAAGACAGATGTAGACGAGCTAGATAAATAAGAACAAGGAAAGAAATATTCATAAACAATAAAGCAAGACATGGGCATGATTGATTTTATTCGAAAGGGATGTGTCATTTTATGAGATTTCACTCCATGCACATTTTTAGTGGCAAAGAAACATGAAACCAATGTTTCCAGACTCACGCACAGTAACACTGGTCCAGTGTATTTGTTTACTGTATTTTTATCTTACCTTTCTTCCATGGAGATTAAGGCAGCACACATCTCCTTCATTTTACCCTAACAACAATGCTCTGATGTATGTTAGGCTGAGTGTGACCGGCGCACAGGTTCACAGACGTCTTCAGCACAGGGAGTAAAGATCACAGCATGTTACAGACACTGTAGTTTGATAGTAAAGCATTACTACAGACATTAGTCCAGTGTTTGTTCCTATCATTTGAAGCATGCTAGCAGTCAACTGATTTTTCTGTTTACGTGAAAAGACTCTGTACGTGTTCTGAACACTTTTCTAGCAGACTTCATGCAGGGAAACTTTTCTAAGAGACTTCATGCAGGCACAGATACAAGCCACAGTTTCTAGATTCTCCTGATTGGCAGTTTAGTGGCAGATGCGCAGCCTGATCGTATACGTGTGCTTTGAACTGGGGCTTTATTCCCAAGTAATGATGCATGGAATTGCAGTGTGAATTGTAACTGCAAAAGGCCTGAAGTGTGGTGCAGTTCAGTCTTATGTGTGTGTCTACTTAGAAGTAAGTCTGCTTAGTTCAATAAGACTTACTCCCAAGTAAAAACCAAACAATACATGATGCTGGAGTTTCAAGACCAGCATTTCTATGGATAATTTGGCTTTTAAAAGCAGCTCAGATGGGTGTAAGGGGATGGGTTGGGGTCATTGGGAGTTTCATGACCCAAATGGTTCCTGTATGCATATTTAAGCTCAGTAGTCTTAGCCAAATGACTATACGTGTGAGGGCCCTATAACTTCCAAAAGTGTCCCTTTGCCAGCATGGAGTGAACACATGTATTTTGGTGTATGTAAGAACATCAGAAGAGCCCTGCTTGATCAGACCAGTAGTCCATCTAGTCCACCATCCTGTCTCACAGAGTGGACAAACAGTTCCTCTGGACAGCCAACAAAAGGACATAGAGGCCAAGGCCTTCCTGTAATGTTGCCTCCTGGCTCTGGGATTCCTCCGCTCTGGCCTGGTGACCCAGGAACCCTGCTTGGTTGCCCTCCAGATCCATCAACACCTGGAACAACTGCAATTTGATGCAGTTAGCATGCCCCTGTTTCTGCTCATTCTGGGACTCTCCTGGCTGATGACTCACACTTTGCCATGGGGACATAGAATAGAATGGCGAGATCGTGCCGCCAAGTTGCGACTCCAGAGAGAAGGGGTTTAAAGTTTAAAGCCCTTCTCTTCCCCCCCCCCCCCCCCCCCCCCTTTTTTTTTCCCCCCGCTGGGCCGCCCTCTCCCTTGCTCGGTTCCGTCTGGGGAAGCGAGGAGAGAAGGGTTTTAAATTTTAACCCCCTCCTCTCTGGAGTCATGCTGCAGAAACAGCATGATCTCGCCATTCTGTTCTATGGCCCCATAGAGTAGAATGGTGAGTAGCGATGACAGGCATATTTAGAAGACTTAAGACAACATTTGAACTGATCCTGGAGAGTTTTCTGGATTCTACCAAAGGGACTCTTTCTAAGTTATACAGGCTCCTGATAGAACATGATAGCTCTTATATCTCCACTTACCAGAAAGCCTGGGAACGGGATCTTCGAATGCCACTATTGGGCGAGCAGTGGTCATCTTCTTGGAACTCTTCAAAGAAAGTCTTTAAGATCTTCAATGTTCACCTGCGAACATACAAATTGATAACTCGCTGGTATTACACACCTGACCATCTACACCAGGTATGTCCAACAGGTAGATTGCGATCTACCAGTAGATCACGGAGGGGTCAGAGGTAGATCACCAGCCTCACTTGGCCTCCTGGTGTAAAATAAAATAAAAAATGTTCGCAGTTCTTTCTGGATCTTCGTCTCTCTGTTTTGTTTTTGCTTATTTTGCTTACCAGTAAATGACAGAAGGTGCATTATAAATGATGGTGGTGGTGGAACCCAACTTTAGTGGGTTAAAATCTAATTTGAAACTAATTTGAAACTTTATTTTCATGGTGGTAGATCACCGGCACTTTTGGCCGGGAAAAATAGATCACTACCTGTTCGAAGTTGGACCTTGTTCCTTTTGGCATCGGCCCGTTTGGCCATAGCTACGACCTGGAAGTCTGCTTCTCCTCCGACGCTGTCCATCTGGAGAAACAAAGTTTGGAACCAATTTATTATGTGTAAAATTTCTGACTCACTTCAAAGACAAGGATCCAGTACCATCACGAATTACTCCAAATTTGTACGCATGTGGTTTCCATGGTTGCAATATATAACAGACACAGAACTTCTCCCTACTAATCCTGTCTACTCCTCTTGGCTTTTCTTCTAGTTACTTACTGTAACAAATACAGAGCTCCTATTTGCCTAAGTTCTGGTTCTAATCTAGCACTCATAATCACTTCATCAATAGAGGTAGCAAATAATCAATATATCTTACCTTGTTTATTGGTTAACATTTAAAATGTTAGAATAATTCTTCTATGATGTACAAGGTGCTTTGATGTGATTTGATCCTTATCGCTTCTTGCTGCTTACTTTATGTTTCAAAGCTTTATTGTTATAAATATTTATTCAAATAAAGCATTTAAAATAAAAAAAAAATAGAATGGTGAGTTTAAACCTTCTCTTTGGAGTCACGCTGCAGTGGCGGCGCACTCTCTCCATTGTACGGGGCTTGCTGCCACCGGGGCTGCCAGAGCGGTGCTCCACTGCACTCCAGCCCCAAACAACCCCTGCCTGGAAGTCCTCAGTTTTAGTGGAAAGATTACTGCTCCTTGAATCATAAAATGAAGGGTGTGCTTGCAGTTTGTGACATTTCCAAGGAATTGATATGCATACATATGCATTTGGTCAGCCAAGGTCCTGTTCATACGAGCCATTTTGGGCCGGGAGTGGGCCGGATTGGAAGCGCGGCAAACGGGAGCGATCCGACGCCAACATCTGCCTGGCGTTGCGCTCCTGTCTCCGATCCGGCCCTTCCCCCGATGATGTGCGGCAAAAATGAACCACCTACCTTTGGTGGTTCATCCACAGTTCGGCAGCCTCCCCCTCCCACTTGTATCTTCCTCCCCGGCATCTGATGTGCGGGGGAGCAACGGCGCGTGGCTACCGGGATCCATGGGATCCCGCCGCGGCGTTGCTTTGTTGGTGCGGCTTTTAAAAGCCGCGCTTTGCCCCATTTTTTCCCTGCCGTGTGGCAGGGGCCCTAGCATGAAACACTTTGCAGGAGAGTAGAATATACCTCTGATCCATTCAATTAATAGATAAACTCAGTTTAACAGCAAAGCAGAAAGAATTATTAATGCATATTCTGGAAAACACTGAAAATGGAACAGATTGACAGGACTCGGTTTCTCCCCCCTCACACACACACACACACACACACACACACACACACACACACACACACACACACACACAATCTCTCTATATAATAATCCTCTTTTGGAGGTGGCACTCTCCAGAACATTCGCCACACTCCGAAATGAGTTGGCTCCCTGGGCAGTCACTCAGAAGCTTACCCAGCTTACCCTATCCATTGGCTGCATGCCATGAGTCCCGCCCTCAGAAGCTGCACCCGCAAAAATGTACCTAACAGTGCGTCTGGAGCCCTGAGAACACGCACACTCCAGCTGTGCCACTGTGCCCAGTCCCCTCAGAAGACAGAGACTTTGCCTTGACCCGCTTCAGACCCCCCCATGCTCCAGGTTGCCACTGCCACCGCCAACAGGCCTCCCACGGACAACCATTCTACCTCGACCTGCTTTAGACCCCCCCACACTCTAGGTTGCCGCTGCTGCTGCAAGGCCTCCCAAGGACAACCACCTGGTGGGTGACTGGGGGGGTGCAAAGACATGGCACTCTACTGAAGGAAGAGGAGATGGAGCATGGGGGGTTGCTGGGACAGGAGCAGCCTTGCTGCTGCTGGGGCCCCAGACACTCCTGCTGCTGCTGCCTCCAACGGAAAACCTTTCCACCGCTGAGCACCTGCACTGAGAGGCGCCCACTCTGGCCTTGCATGGGCTCTGCTGCCGGGGGACAGGAGCAGCCTTGCTACTGCTGGGCCCCCA
>NW_015174844.1:1036552-1045955 GCF_001447785.1 Gekko japonicus | reverse complement strand
GTAGCCGCGCAGAAACAAGAGGGGTTCATTATGACATGTACATTAAAACCTCTGAGTGGGGAAAAACTCCAAACACACCCAGAATGTGAAAACCAATTCCTAACAGAGCAGTTCACCAACATGGACACACACAGACATCCAGATGCACGTCTGCCAGTTTGGTGTAGTAGTTAAGTGTGCGGACTCTAATCTGGGAGGACCGAGTTTGATTCCCCACTCCTCCACTTGCAGCTGCTGGCTGACCTTGGGCGACTCGTTGTTCCTTCACAGCTTTCCTTGAAAGGGCAGTTTCTGTCAGAGCTCTCTCAGCCCCACCTACCTCACAGGGTGTCTGTTGTGGGGAGGGGAAGGGAAAGGAGTTTGTAAGCCGCTCTGAGACTCTGAGTGAAGGGCGGGGTATAAATCCAATCTCTTCTCTTCTTCTTCTCTTCTCTTACAGCACAAAACCTTAGAAAAGAACCAGGGACCGAGGACTGAGGGAGGACCGGGTTTGATTCCCCACTCCTCCACCTGGAGCTGCTGGATGACCTTGGGTAAGCCATAGTTCTGTCAGAGCTGTCCTTGAAAGAGCAGTTCTTGAAAGAGCTCTCTCAGCCCCACCTACCTCACAGGTTGTGGGGAGGGGAAGGGAAAGGAGTTTGTAAGCCTTTGGGAGAAAACTTATTGGGGCCAGTCCTGATAGGGTTGCCAACTCCAGGTGGGAAATTCCTGGGGATTTGAGGGATGGAACCTGGAGAGGGTGAGGTTTGAGGAGGGGTGGGACCTCAGACAGGTACAGTTCCATAGACTCTACCATCCAAGCCAGCCATTCCCTCATGGGGAACCATTGTTGCCAATCTCCAGGTGGGGGCTGGAGATCACAGAATTACAACTGCTCTCTAGGAGGGAGGGGGAGGAGATGGAAAGCTGGAGCCAGGGGGCAGATAATGGTAGGATGATGGTTGGCTGGGAGGGAGATAGGGCTGCCAATTCCAGGTTTGGAAAACCCTGGAGATTTGAGGGGTGGAGCCTGGAGAGGGTGAGGTTTGAGGAGGTGTGGGACCTCGGACAGGTACCGTGCCATAGACTCCATCCTCCAAACCAGCTATTCCCTCATGCGGAACCATTGTTGCCAGTCTCCAGGGAAGGGATGGAGATCACACAGAATTACAACTGCTCTTCAGGTAGCAGAAAACAGTTCCCCTGGAGAAAATGGTGGACTCTGTGTTGCCATAGCTGAGGTTGCCATAGCAAATTGACACTGACTGCCCAAGGCCGGGGTGCTCTCCCAAAGCCTCTTTTTAGAGCTCATTGTATTTATTTCCACAACGGGCCTTATTCCTAGTAATACTATATATGTGTTCTTTGTAGACAGTTTGCAGTCTAAAAGGGACGAAGGAGTGACTTTGTGGGAAAATGACCTATAACCATAAGCAACAATATACCTCACCAGATCACATGTCTTATTTTGTTTAGTGCAACTTTTATAATTTTTCAGTCTTATGTCATTCAGTTTGAAATTCAGGATTTTAAACCTGCCTTCACTAGTCTTTTGTACCTTTAGCATGTGTCCTAGCATCAATGGATGCGTAGTTCTTCTCAGGCACAGGAACTGTTGTCTTTGTGGTGTGATCTAATCCCCCCCCACACAAGTAGATCATCTGGCTGTAGTTAGTTGAAGCAATTCAATAAAAAGGGTGATCTCAAATGCTCAAGCTTCTAATGTTTATTAAACTGCTAAAAAGGGATGCATTAAAATCTAATGAGATTGTAAAGAGTTGAAAGGTTCAAGTTATTCCCTGGTATATCAGAGTGGCTAGATTATGCTGTTATTTTATTGTTCATTTCACTGGTGTTGAGGTACCAATGTTTATGTTTAGTAGTAATATCTAGAACACAGAAATTTTGAAAAATCACAAACTTTGTAGCATCAGTGCATCTTTCAAACAAAACATTGAACCGATGCAAACGACTAATAAGTAAAATGTGGAAATGAATCTTCAGTTCTTTCTCGGTAGGTGAAATTAAAGCCTCGCTATTCATACAATCATGAAGGAACTTCTGAAAACTGGGACCTTTTTAAACAAACTTACCTTTATGTTGGGGATGGTTTTTAATCAATACGTGGAGGGGACATGTGGTGCCATATGCTGCTTGCCATCCATTAGTCAGTAGTCAGTCATTAAACTCCCACTAATGTTTTCTAACTATCATCATTGTGGTGTGTTCCCTGGCCCCCACCTGCTTTGTAGCATATGAATGAAGAGGAGCATTGGTGGCAGATTGTCTTGAGTACAATAAAAACTCTCATGTAGTATGGTTGTTTGTTCAGACACAAACAATAGAGACATTTTGTGATTACCATTTGCCAGTTACCAAGGGGTTTTATCCCCTCCTCTCCCCTGTTTCCTTTTCCTTCTCCCTTTTAGGCGCCTACAAAAAACAGATGCAAAAAATCTTTCTTTTTCAGTCCCCTTGAAGTGACCTGTGGTGTTTCTGTGTCGCTTAGAGGAGAAATTATTGGAGGGAGAGTGGATCGTAACAATAGGGGCCTTGTGCCAGACACATGACAGAACAGTGAGGGGCTGTTGGTAAATTTATTGAGGGGTAGGATGGTGAATTGGCAGGTGCTCCCATTGTGAAATGTCCCTGCTGTTAGACAGTGGTCACAGATGAGTTTAAGTCATTTCATTTTCAGACTCCTTGCCCAGGAGTTCAGTGATGTACAAGTGGCCAACCTAGTTTTTCTTTGTAACACAACCCTTTATTACTGAGATATGTCAACATCTTTCTAAGCCATATGGCTCCAAGCTAAAGCAATGTTTGTACTTTCTGATGGGAACATAATAACTTAATGTTTACTCTGCTAATACAAGTTACCAATCATGACATTACTCCTTCAAAAAGTCATTCAGGAAACCAATTCTGGTTTATTGAAACACTATTTATTAATTTGTTTTATGACCAAACTTTAACAACATGGGAAATTATTGCGCATGATCTAAGGGCACCTTATGAACACTACTTGAAGTAGGTAATAGAAACTTTAATAATATTTTTCAAACCCACAAAACATACAGGGTGTTTGATCAAATGTTAACTAGTTCACTAATTCTGAAAAAAAAACACCCCAATGATATGAAAACCCATTGGAAGTTACTTGTTAGTGTTTTACCCAGTGCTGTTTCCGTTGTGGAATCACACGAGGTTATGCTGGTAATGAATACATCTTCTCTTATACTCATCATTTTGGTTATGCTGTAATTAACACATCTTCTTCTGTTATTCATCTGGTTGTCCTTGCATTCATTAGGTAGATGCTTGCCTTCTTCACGAGAACCCCATCCCACAAGATTCTACTTTTGTAAATAATTATTTTTAGCACTATATCATGCCTAAGTCAGCAAACTGAAACTTCTCTGTCATGTGGAAACTGGCCTATTTCAGTAACCACACAAGTGTCTAATTTAATTCAATGAAAAAAATGTATTGAATCACTATTGCTATTTTGACCATTCCTTTTTAAGGTGTGTTTTGTCTACACTATGAGTCTGAGTCTGTTTCAATCCATCTTGGCAACCCCCAAAGGAGGCATGGAAGTGTAATTGTGTGTAGTGCTGGGATTTTTTTGTCAGAGGTCCCTAGCCTCATCCTAAAAAGCATTTGTAAGGTTTCTTGCTGGGGAGACACAGCACTTATTATTCAAATAGATAAAATTGTAGGATAGATTGGACCTTAAATCTGCACATTGGTTGATCCAAAAATATTCCAAGGTTATTGGATCAGTAGATGCCATAGCAGCAGCAAATATAAAATAAGTTATTTAGTAATAAAAGTACCTCCTAGTCTACTGCTCTACGTTCACATCACAACTCCTGCGTACGTAGGCTTCCCCACTGAAATGGAAGCTCCATGTGTATTCTGAAACCTTGCTCTTGAGAGACATGACTGGATGGAAATATTTCTAAATGCTTTTTAAAGCCCAATTTTATTCCACTGGCACTCCCTGTTAAGTAACTGAATTTAGACCAAGACTTATGCTTGATTCTCTGACAGAGTGCAATCCAGGGCTGGTTCCAGGTTTCGGGCAGACAGTGATCAAGGCCTCTTACCTTCCTCTGTCCACCACTAGGCTGCCTCCTCATACTTCCTTCTCCTCCCAAACCCTCAGCATGCCTGTTACCTGTCTGTGTGTCCTTCCCCCACCTCACTCCCCATGCTCACAGCTCCCCTCAGCACCCACACCCATTTTTGCTGACAGTGCTGGGCAGTGCATGCAGCTGGAAGAGCTGCTGGCCTGGCTGTCTTGGAGTGCCACCCCTGTGCACCGTCTACTTGCCCTTCCCCAGTGGTGCTGGATAACATGTATGACTGGAAGTGTAGGTGGCAGAGTGCTCACTGAGTAGGTGGGGGATGTACCAGCATGTGGCAGAGGAGGTCCATGGGTGGTGGTGGTCCTCACCAGAAGCCTTGGACCCTGGCAACTGCCCCACCTCATAGTATGCTGACACTGGCCCTGGTGCAATCCTAAACAGAGTAACGCTCTTCTGATTCCATTGAGGTCAATGGGTTTAAACAGGAATAACTGCTAGGATTGACTAAATCTGGTGCACGGGAACAGATACATGGACCCTTTCACTGTGCAACAATACACTGTGCAACAAATGAGAGACCTTATGTCAGCTGCCAGAACACTGAGGCCAACCTAACAATGGATGTGGGTACTGCTGGATCAGCAAGGAATCCCCTCCTGGTGAAGTATCACCCATGTCTCCTGACATGGCATTCAAGTAAGGACATTCCAAACACAGTAGAGGCTGGTTAAACAGTCGCGGTTCTGTGTCCAATGTTTCTGGCAGAATGTTTTGGAGGGGAGTGTTTGTGTTGGCAGGAGGCACAGCCAGTTGGCTTTGCCTTGCTTGGCAGGCCTAGGATGCCACAGTAGCTGTGTTAGCAGATGCCAACATTTCTAATGCTGCAGTTCTGAGGATCCAGAGAGACTGAGCATTAGAAAGGAAAACAACAACCCTACAATATATGAAGGAAACAGGAAGATTAAAGAGGAGGAGAGGCTAAAAACTGCCTAAAGGGATTATTGCTCCCTTGCTATTAAAATCTTCCAAATGCTACTGGCTTTGACAAATATTGCTAAGGCCTTTTTCCAAATTAAAATAATTGTATAAGGGAATGCGGAAGAATGGGAGTGCTGAAGAATGGCACCATCCTTAACTGGATATATGGAAGTATCAACCATAGCTAAAGACCTGTAAATACCAGATAGTTTGAATGGGTTTTGAAAAGTCCACATTTCTGATACTGGATGGATGGATGGACGGACAGACAGAGGGCTTTTTTCTGGGAGGAAATACCAGAACGGAGTTCTGGAACCTCTTTGACAAAATTCTTTTCAAAATGTTTAAAAGTTTATGAGTTTCTAGTATACAGATTGAAAACATCATTTCCCTCTTGAGAGTTCTGGCACCTCTTTTCAAAAAGAAAAGAAAAGTCATAGATAGACAGACAGACAGACAGACAGACTGTTCTGTCATGTGCTGAACCTGTCTGCAACAAGAGTCAAAGCATTCCTGATATATGTACCTCCCCAGTTCCTCCAACCATTGTTGCACCTTCTTCTCCCTACTTCCTCGTTTAACACTCCAGCCATGAAACATGACAGCTCATTGAAACTCAAGCAAAGAAGACCATCCAAACACATGTGAAACACAGGGAAGACTTATCACATGAGAGAGGCTCCTTGCCATAGCCACATATAAAATCAACGGCAGAAAAACACACACACAGTTTTAGTAATACAGACAAACTATGCACAGGTCTCACCAACTGCTTTAATCCAATCTTAGCTATACTTATCGCTCAGTTACTTATGTATCTTGACTCTAATTAACCCTTCCTGGCAAGCAACCCCCCACCCCCTCTCTACCTATATGTAATAGTTGAGGAAGTCTTGTTTCAATGTATCTGATGAAATGTGCATGCACACAAAAGCTTATACCCAGAATTAAATTTTGTTGGTCTTAAAGGTGCCACTGGACTCAAACTTTTTTCTGTTCCTTCATATAAGCATGGCTACCCACCTGAATCAACCTAACAACCATGTGGAAGAAAAACCATACAGTTATCTGTATTGACTAAATGTTCATTGAAAATGGAGTTTGATAAAGACCATTCTCGAAACGAACACAGATACACTCGAGAAGTGTTCGTCCTGTTCCTGTGCTGTACATCTGTTGGCACCTGTTGAAAACAAGTATTAAATGACATCATGGAAATTTGAACATTCATTGTATAATTTTGTATTTATCTTAGTGAACTTTTTCAGCAATTTATTCTGTATTTACTGTACTCTATTTGCTGTACCCCGAGTTTCTATGTTTAATTCTTGCTGGGATCATGTCCACGCTCAATCATAGATTGACTAAATGTTTCCCCATAAGTCTAATCTGTGCCCGGATAGCTATACAGCAAATATTCCCTTCTGGATAGGTCTATTGTACACTGTGCTCTTATCAGGCAAGAGAAGAGACGGGCAAGTGCAATTTTGAGCAGAAGCACTCCCAACCCTGTACGGCTGTAGTCTACCAGCCCACTGTTCTTCCTCGGCAGTTTCCACTTTCTACATGATACTGTAGAGAGATATCTTGATATGGCTGCACAGAAGTATCAAGGAGAAGATATGGCATGCTGCACCTGGGACTATGGCTGCCACTCCAGGACACTTCGAAGCATTCGATGCCACTGCGGAGAACTGGGACTCCTACATTTCCTGCTTTGAGTTCTTCCTCAAGTCCTCTGATGTCGACAATGACACAAAAAAGCATGCCACTTTTTTCCGAGTCTGCGGCCGCTCGACCTTTGAGATTGCTCATTTGCCATTGGCTCCAGCATAGCTCAAAAACACCGCGTACAAGACGATTATAGACTGGCTACATGAGCACTTCTCACCGAAGCCCTCCACCATCGCAGCCCACCACATGTTCCATCCAGGCTGTGGATGAATCGATCACCACTTACATTACAGCCCTCCGATGGGTCACTCGACATTGTAACTTCCACGATCTCGAGGAAGCGCTCCAACGAGATGAGCGCTCCAAGCCAGATAAGCGAATCCAATGGAGGTTCATAACCAACTGAGATCCCAAATCCAAGGAGGCAATGGAAGAAGCCCTTGCCGTGGAAGCCACCAACCAGTTCACCGTGGAGGTCCAACAGACACAAAGCCCACCATTTTCACGGAGACCAACCACTGCGGCACACCACATGGACACCCCTGAGGAGGATGGAGAGGTACTGCAGCTTCATCGACCAGTCCACCTTGATGCTCACTCATCCACTGCAGCATGCACCATCGAACCTACCACAGCGACACCATGCACCAGCTGTGGGGAGCTCCACTAGCAGAGGTCCTGCCGTTTCCAAGATGCCACATGCAGGAGCTGAGGAAAGGTTGGCCACATCTCCCGGGCCTGCTGTTCCAAAGGAAACCGGGGGTGACCGACTGCACCTCCAGAGTCTGCGCACACAACAGAACTACACACTACCTCTGTACAGCAGCAACAGGTACTGAACCTGCCCCAGGACACCCCCAATAAAATTAAAGTGACTGTCTTGATAGAGGGAGCCCCCTGCAGGATGGAGCTAGACATGGGGTCCTCCATTTCCATAACCTCGGAGGACACTTTTAGAAGGCTCTGCCTGAGGGGGGCCCCTCACCTTAGACTGGCCAGTTTCACCCTATGGGACTTCCAACAAAATGAGGTGGCTGTTAGAGGGGTGGGCAAGTTCTGGGTGCAGTTCCAGAATTTTGATGGACTTTTGGACTTGCTGGTGGTGGTGGCTCTCCTAGAAGTAGCCTGGTTCACACCCCTGGGGTTCCGAGTCACTGGAGTGCACCACATTGCCACAAAAGACTTTCAGAAGGTGTGCGATGAGTTCCCAACCATCTTCAATGGGAGGCTCAGTCACTACACTGGGCCCCCCATCTCACTCCAGCTCAGCCCAGAGGTGTGGCCCATACAGCTGAAGGCCAGGTGCGTCCCATTCGCATTGAAGCCAAAAATAGGAGCTGGATTGCCTGGTGGGTCAAGGCGTCATAGAGCCAGTCCCACATGCACTCTGGGAAACCCCGATCGTGACACCCGTAAAGCCCAACAGGGACATCCGCATCTGTGTGGACTACAAATGCACCATCAATAAAGCGCTACAGGACCACTCCTACCCGGTCCTGATAGTCAGCCATGTCTTGGCCTCTCTGACAGGCACCAAGGTATTTGAAAAGTTAGACTTGGCCCAGGCCTACCAGCAGCTTCCTGTAACTGCAGAGGCCCAAACCATCATAATGCACCAGGGTGCGCTCAGGGTGGGGAGGGGCTGGACCACCAGCCGGGTGGGCTGGGGATTTACAGTCTTCTCATCCCACCGGGATGAGTTATCAGCCCACAAAGGATGCCTACTGTGGGGGAGCCAGATAGTGGTCCCCACTCACTTGCGCCAGCAAGCGCTGTTGGCCCTGCATGAGACTCACTCGGGAATTGTATGGATGAAGGCGCTCACCCAGAGTTGTGTGTGGTGGCCAGGGTTAGACAGTGAGATAGAGGCCTGGGTCAAGTGCTGCCAGGCCCACCAAGAAACCTGACTGGAACTGCCCTGGGCACCTGTGCAACAGTGGGAGTCCACCTGTAAACCTTGGTCCTGGGTACATTTGGACTTTACTGGCCCCTTCCAAGGACAAATATTTTTCATTTTGGTGGACTCATACAACAAATAGCTGGAGGTTGTGCAAGTCACCTCCACCTCCTCCAAAGCAGCAATCCGGGTCCTTAGACGGATCTTCAGCACACACGGCCTCCTTGACACGGTGGTGATGAACAACGGAACAGCCTTCACCTCAGGGGAGTTCCAAAAGTTTTTGGGCTGCTACCTCATCTGTCATGTACATTCTGTGCCCTTTCACCCGGTCACCAACAGACAAGTGGAGAGGATGGTGTGGACCACAAAGGAGCCCCTCGGGCATATCATCCATGGTGACTGGGACCACAGACTCACGGCCTTCCATTTTGACCACCGGGTGACCCCAAGCACCACCACAGGCCATAGCCCAGCAGAACTCCTCATGGGCAGGTGGCCTAACCACCCGACTGGACAGCCTGCACCCAGATCGAGCTCCTGAGAACCACCCGTCGCCGGAGATCCAGGAAGCACCCAGAGGATTTCCCCCTGGTGACTCTGTCTACACAAGGAACCTTTCCAGCGGTACTGCCTGGGTCCCTGCCAAGGTCATCAGAGTAACCAGACCCCTGTCATATGAGGTATCAACCGACAATGGACAGGTCTTTTGAAGGCACATTGACCAGCTCCGCCACCGACTCCTTCCGGCGGAGTAGGAGCCACCATCAACACTTGTGGG
>NW_015174844.1:1031108-1035886 GCF_001447785.1 Gekko japonicus | reverse complement strand
TGTGACTGGGTGATATTTCTGTGTCCTAATAGCTAGCTTGAAAACTGACTGTTGGATTTTCTTGTAGCAGGTAAATCTAATGTAAGAAATAAGCTAGTTCAGTTGACTGGCAAAACAGAGTTACATGTATTAATACTGGCAATCTGCTGGTTAACACAGAAAGCAAGCTTAGTGACACCTAATATCTGA
Source organism: Gekko japonicus (assembly GCF_001447785.1). Classification (NCBI taxonomy): domain Eukaryota; kingdom Metazoa; phylum Chordata; class Lepidosauria; order Squamata; family Gekkonidae; genus Gekko; species Gekko japonicus. Next base: position 1,035,697 of record NW_015174844.1, on the reverse strand, counting down.
TTTAAACCATGTTAAACTTTCATATTGTTGTAAGATCATAATTTCTGGGTGGTACAAATATTCCTGTTTGGCAGAGACGACCTTTCTGAAAATGAAAACATCAAAGGGCATATGGGAGGTTTATTATCCACCATTCAGAAAGCAAACTTCCAAAACTGTTTACAAACATTAATTGCTTGCCAGCATTGGAAGTACAGTAAGCATGGTGGGCAATGGCTTCATAAAAGGGAAAAGCCACAGACTGCTCAGGGTGAAAAGGTTGCCCGTAACCAGACTTTTTATTCCTGGGACAGACCGAACAACAGACAAAAGTGAATAAATGGTGGGCATCTTTGCTTTGTTACCACTCCGCAGTTTCAGGATCATCTCGTCCTCCTTCTGCCCCTTCTCTAGTTGACAAGTTTGCTTTCAGCAGATATGACAGTCACTGGTGGGGGGTCACTGGCCCAATTCCACATTTCCACACTTGGCTTGCTCCAAGTTCACTGGCCTGAACTAATATCTCCAAAGGAGGTCATACTACTGAACATTATGAGTTTTTACACATTAAACATGCATTGGTGGTTCCCCTCTGCTTATCTGACAGCTGTAGAAAAATAAAGAAAATTCAGTTTGAACTTTTTAAAAAGCAGGGGGCTTAATTTATGTCCAGTACTTTTGTTCCCCAGTTTCTTTTTCATTTGCCAATTGTAAAGCTCAGGGGAGATAATAACATGGAGGGGTTGCTACTTTAGGCTTCCACGTGCCTCCCAGCGCCCGTGTCTCTGTGGTGGAGCCAAATGGGCGAGGGGAAGAGTTTTCAGATGGAAATTGGATGAAACAATGCAATCATCTGTCTCACAATCTGTTTTTTTATATCTATAAAGAAAGTATTTTTCTTCTGAGGGGAATTTTCTTTCAGAGAGCTTTGCATGAAAAGGCAAACCTCATGAATGCTGGTGGGAAGGGCTGGGCAATTTTTGTTATTTTTGTGTCGCAACAACAAAATGCTTTAATAAAATCAGAAAACACAGATGTTGCTTTGAGCATATTTGATGTCTTTTGCTTTTGAAATAACTGGGAACAATTACTTTTTCACATCAACAATAGGAACTCATGACAGACAAATTTAGCAGCTTGCAAGAGAGCCAAAAGTTTAGGCTTTCTTGGTCTGTTATGATTGTTTCAGGTTTTCTCTTGGTGGTGAAAGGCATCTTTGAAGGAGGCTGCACTTAGGAATTGAAAATCTTTCTTTCATCATCTCTGTTGCTGCCTGGATCTTATTGCTTTTAAATGGCTTAAAACTGGAAAAGGGGGAAAGTTGTTATAAATAAAACTAAATACATTGGGCAAAATTCAGCCAGACAGTAGAACATTTACAGTACACACCTAAACAAAGTTACACCCATCTAAGTCCACTGAAGTCAGTGGGTTTAGAAAGGTGTAACTCTGCTTAGAATTATTCTATCAGTGAGCAGTCTTTACCATGTCTATTCAGATTCAAATCTTTTATTTTTGTATGTTTGGTATATTTTATATTCCATATGCTCATAAAAACGTTTATTATAACTATATGTATGTGGCTGGTCTAGTGACCGTAATAAATGCTGCTGCTGCTGCTACTACAACTAGTTTCCAATGTTGCTTACTCTCAGGGGAGTGTTCTTAGGATGGTATTCTTAGGTTCCACTATCTTCTAAGCCTGTGTTTATTTGACTTACCTTAAAACTGATCAGATCTGCAAACAGTTCATTTTGGCTGATTGTGCTCTTCATATATGAATATTCATGTAATAGTGTTCAAAATAAGGATGTCTAAAGAAAAAGCCAGGTTCATATTTGACTTTTTTAAATGTCAGATTTTATAATACTACAATTAAACTTAGTCATTTAAAACAACAACAACACCAAACTCATCTAATATCCACTGGTTTCAATGGAAAACACATTTCAGGGAGTACTTTCGTAAATATAATGTATCCATCTCCGACTGCGTGCGCAGCTAGGTCGCCACGAGGTCAGGCGAAGCGGCTGAGCTTCGCTCTCAGGAACAATGGGCCAAGCGGATCTTAGCCCGCACCAATAGGAGGGATAGGCTCCCGGCCAAGAGCCCATGGAACTCTCGGCCACTATAATGACCAATCACTTGTGTGTGGTTGTGTTTTGGGTGTGGGATTGTTGCACATATAAACCGGCCTGCGAACTGGTTCTAGTTGTCTTGTTCTGAACTCAATAAAAGAATGAGACCTGAAATCGTTAGTAAGTCTCAGTACTTTTCACTGGCGACGAGGATGGGATTCTAACTCCCATGAACAATGACCCAGATGAAGATTCGAGCACCGCATCGAGCCCCAACGCCAAGACCGCCGCAAGCCGCTCTGCTTAGCACCCTGGTTCTCTGGTAGCTGCTCCTCGCTCCGCTCCTTGCTCTGTATCTTGCCCTGCTGACCCCGAGAGCAGCAGCGCTTCCCACCTTGCTCCAGCCACCACTGCCATCCCCGAGCTACCCATACCACGTGTCAGCAGTACGATGGATACCTCCCAGGAAAGCATCGCCGCTTTCGACATCTCCCACCCCATACCTGGCTCGAGATCCTGGAGAGCTACTTCGACTGCCACGACATTGTAGACCCGGGTAAGAAAAAGGCCCACCTCCTCTGGTCCTGTGGCATAGACACAGTCTTGCTGCTTAAGGACCTCATTGCGCCTAAGCAGATCAAGGACAAGTCCTATGTGGTGCTGGTGAAAGCACTGGTAGACCACCTTTCACCAAAGCCCACGAAGTTTGCTGAGCGCATGGACTTTTTTGCACAGGTCCAGGGGCCGGCCGAGCTGTCCTCCGAGTTCTTGGCCGGGCTCTGATGGGCGGCCACCAGGTGCTCATTTCTTCACCTGGTGGATGCTTTGCTAAACCAGTTCCTTTTGGGTCTCCGGGAGCCCAAACTCTGGAGGAAACTGGTTAGCCAGGACAACCTGGACCTAGACAGGGTACTCAGGGAGGCTGCAGCCTACGAGAAGGTGCACCAAGACAGCAGCGTGCGGGTGGTCCATCGCATGCAAGCAACACTCGAGTCGGACGACTCTGGGAATGAGGAAGTGCTCCAGGTCTGCCGCCATTCTTCCCAGCAGAATTGCCCCAGGGGAGCACCATTGGTCAAAGCCCCCTCTGCATTGTCCCAATGCGCCAGCTGTGGGGAAGCGCACGAACGCCGGAGTTGCTGTTTCAGGGATGCCGTCTGCCGCTCCTGCAACAAGCCAGGCCATCTGGCCCGGGTTTGCCGTTCCCGCCGACAGCCTCAGAAGACTGCGGCCCACAAAACAGCAGCAGATCTACCCACCGACCTCCATACCCTCTCTGCCCACCACCAGCAGCACCAGGTATGTAACTTGCCCCCCGATGGCCCAAATAAGATGCATGTGACGGTGCTTATAGAGGGGTCCCCCTGCAGCATGGAAATAGACACTGGCTCTAACTATTCCATAATTTCAGAGGAAATGCTGCACCCGCCCTGCCCACGGGGGGGACCCCCTCTGCGTAAGCCACAGGGGTTTAAGTTACGGGACTTTAACAAGAACCCTGTGGCGGTTCAGGGCTGGGGCAAGTTTACGGTGGAATTTCAGGACTTCCGTGGACAATTGGACTTGCTGCTGGTGGTGGGGAGGCTCTCCAGTCTGCTGGGACTTTCTTGGTTCGAGCCCCTGGGATTGACAATCGCGGGGGTGAATCAGATCCGGGCTGAGGACTTCGCGGCTGTGTGCAATGAGTTCCCCAGGGTTTAGGATGGCACACTCGGCTGCTACACAGGTGCTCCCATTTCCCTTGACCTCGACCTGGTTATCCATCCCATCTGGGTTAAGGCCAGGCACCCCCCCATTGCGACGAGGCCAAAGATCGAGGCGGAGCTTGATTGCTTGGTGGCCCAGGGGGTGTTAGAGCCCGTCGCTTCCACACGGTGGGAGACCCCGATAGTCACCCCGGTCAAGCCCAATGGCGATGTGCGGATTTGTGCAGACTATAAGTGCACCTTGAACAAAGCCCTCCAAGACCACGCTTATCCGGTACCGGTGGTCAGCCACGTGTTGGCCGCACTGGCAGGGGCAAGGATTTTCGGCAAACTGGACTTGGCCAAGGCCTACCAGCAACTGGCGGTGGATGCTGCCACAGCAGAAGCCCAAACGATAGCTACACACAAGAGTGGTGATCCCAGCCCCTTTGCGGGAACGAGTCCTCACGGCGCTCCACGAGACACATCCTGGGGTTGTCCGGTTGAAAGCTTTGGCCAGAAGTTAGGTCTGGTGGCCAGGGCTGGATCGGGACATCAAGGACCGGGTCAAGAGGTGTCAGCCTCACCGCGACGGGACGCAGCCCAGCGGAGCTCCTATTAGGATGGTGCCTGACGACCCGGCTGGACCGCCTTCATCCCGATCGAGCACCGGAAGAGGAACCGGCCACAGAGTCACCCGAGACGGCCAGAGGGTTTTTTCCCGAGGACCCGGTCTATGCCCAGAACTATGCACAAGGCCCGCCATAGATTTGGGCCTGGGTGGTGAGAGTCTGGGGACCCAGGTCATACGACGTCTCCAGCAAGGACAGCCGGATACTTCACCGCC
>NW_015174844.1:1016483-1030749 GCF_001447785.1 Gekko japonicus | reverse complement strand
CCAAGGAGCGTTCTTGTGAGAAAACTGCATGGGGGGGGGGGAGTTATTTAGCTACTTTTGCTGCTACCTGTGCATAGATACTCGATGTGGAATAGCAAAATCAGTGAAATGACCCCCCCCCATGGTTTTCAGAGGAGAAAACTGCTGGTGGGGGGGAGTGCCATGGAGTGCCATTCTGAGCCCATTTGGGCCCTCCCCTGTCTTTTTTTGAAGCAAGTCCCCACAACTGCTGCGGGGCTGCCAGGAACAGTTAAAAATGCAGGAAAGTGCATGAAAAAGTTAATGTCTAGTTTGGTGCACAGGGAGACGCGAATTGCCATGTGACTGAGTTTTTCATTTTTGAGGCCCAAAGCAGGAGTCATGAATTGGGGTTTATTTTTATTTTTTTAAATTGAAAGTGTGGCTGAAGGGATCTAACTCCTGCCTTCACCTATACCTTACTTCATTGCACATTGCACTTTCAGAAACTTTCTTCTGGCCAGAGTGTGTGTGTTTTCTCTTTACTCTCAGGGTTTGTGGAGAGGAACAACTTTAAGCTTCTGTGGGGCAGGTGGGCTCCTAAAAACCAACACAGACAAATCTTTATTGAAAACTGCAGGCAATTATCTTGTTTTCTTTCACAATAAAACCCTTTATGTTCTTCAGTCCCTGTGCTATTGTCCATTGCATGTCCATTGCATAAAGTCCAACATCTTACCTTCACCTTGTGTTTATATTGCAATTGCAATTGCTGCATGGTGCCGAATGCCATTGCCCAAGTATCCGTATTGGGACTCTGCTTATGATATAAATGCTAGTATGCAACATGACTTTCGTCCTTGTATGCTTGTGCAGTTTTGGTTTACATCTAGCTTGGACCAGATTTAGTCCTGCAACACCTATTCCCCTGTTAAAAAAAATATTAAAAACACTATGGCTTACCTGCCTTTCAGCAAGACTATTATCAGTCCCCCTACATTTTCTCAAGGACTTGTGAAGTAATGTGAGGGGGTCTACAATGCTCCTGGGACACATGATTGCCCTCACTTTCTCCTTCCCAATATGATAACATCTGACTTAAAGCCAAATGGCATCCAATTTAATATCTTGCAGCCCTTCTCTCCCTCAGTTTCCACATCCCTCTGCCTTTTCTGTCCACCAAGACTCTTCACATGGAGCCACCTGTTCATCCATTACACTCTCTCCTCCTCCATCTTCATGACACAAAAGAGTTTCAGAGCCGTAACTGAATAACAAAAGGTAATCAATCCACTTAACTGTCTTAATGACTCTCTGGGTGCCATTAATGTGAAGCGACTTAACTTCCCTGTGGGATGGTTCACCCTGGGGGATTGCATCAGTGAACTCATTACTTTCATGGCAGCCCATTACTGTATTATGTATTCATTAGGCTGCCATGATCTAAACCAAGAACAAACAATTTAGGGCAGACAGTCAGTTTACAAGGGACTTGGAATCATCCAGCATATTTAAGATCTAAATTCTAAACTCATAAAACCCGTGAGGCTATTTGAACACAGGTTAGAGAATTATATGTTATGATCTGCTCTAAGCCCCACTATAGTGGGGGACAGCAGAATAGAAATCGAAGGAATGAATAAATAAAAATACTAATAATTAATACATTTGTAATGTCTGTAAGACTTTGCAGTATACAAAGCGCTTTTAGTTATTGCTTTTCACAGCAATTATCTTAGGCAAGTTTTAAAAAAATGTATATATCACATGGGTGTGAAAAACAAAATTTCAAGCCACATATCAAAATGGTGGGTATAGGGTGACTGTTTTAAATTGTTGGTGCACTAGATGACACATGAATCATAGACAAAAATTTTTTTGCTACTTTAATGTATCCAGTCCAGACCGCGTGGCCGGCTCAGGCTCCACACGGTCAGAGACAAACATCGAGCTTCGCTTCAAGAGACAATGGACTATGCGTATCCTAGCCCGCTCCAATCAGGGGGCTAGGTTCCCGACCGAGAGCCTATGGGACTCTCGGCCACTGTAAATAACCTATTGGGAAGTAGGGGTGTGTTTTGGGTGGGGGTTTCTTGGGGGATATAAGCCGGCCTGCGAGCTGGCCAAAGTCGTCTTGTTCCTGATCGAATAAAGTATGCTTTGCTGAAATCACTCTCTGTCTGCGTACTTTTCAGCTATGGCTCAAACAAGAACAATACCCCCAATGGAATGTATAGGTACTTAGACAGAGAAGCTTGAGCTGACTTGGCTACCAGTTATGATGATTGCTGTTGCTTATTGTAAGCTTAGTAGAGTAAGGCTATTGTCGTGCACAATGAACACTATGCTTATGGTATATACCAAGTAAACCTAAATTTTGGTCTTTCTCTTCACCTATCCAATGATTGCTGGACTGTAGTATAATGAAATGCTGCAGAGCATTCTAGCTGCTGAGGAGTTCAATGAATATCATGGGAGACCTAGAAGCAGAAGATCATATGAAATGTCTGGGTGAAAAAAGACAGAAGAGACAGTACTTTTAGTGCGGTCTGTGAGTGTTTGTGTATGAAGGCAGTATAAGAACATTCGAAGAGCCCTGCTGGATCAGACCAATAGTCCATCTAGTCCAGCATCCTGTCTCGCTCAGTGGCCAACAACAGGGCAAAGAGGTCAAGGCCTTCCCCTGATGTTGCCTTATGGCTTTGGGATTCAGAGGTTTAGTGCCTCTGAATGTGGAGGTTCCCCTCAGTCACCATGGCTAATAGCCTTTGATAAAACCTATCCTCTGTGAATCTACCTAATCCCCCTTTAAAGCTATTTATTCCTGTGGCCATCACTACATCATCTGGCAGCGAATTCCACATTTTAATCACTCTCTGTGTAAAGTAGTATTTTCCTTTTGTCTGTCCTGAACCTACTGCTCATCAGCTTAATTGGATGCCTTCAAGTTCTAGTATTTTGGGAGAGGGAGAAAAATTTCTATTTGTCAACTCTCTCCACCCCATGCATAATTTTATGAACCTCTATGGTGTCCCCCCTGTAGTCATCTCTTTTCTAAACTGAAAAGGCCCAGACTCTTCAGCCTTTCCTCATCGGGAAGGTACTCCAACCCTCTAATCATCTTGGCTGCCCTCCCTTATACTTTTCCAGCCCTGCAATGTCCTTTCTGAGATACAATGACCAGAACTGTATATAGTATTCCAAATGAGGCTGCACCATAAATTTATATGGGGGCATTACAATATTGGCTGTTTTATTCTCAATCCCTTTCCTAATAATCCCTAACACAGAATTTGCCTTTTTCACTGCTGCAATACATTGGGTTGACCCTTTCACTGAGCTATCCACTATGACCTCAAGGTCTTACCCCCTCTCAGTCTCAGCAAGTTCAGACCTCGTTAGCCTATACTTGAAGTTGGGATTTTTTGTCCCAAAGTGCATAACCTTACACGTATATGAATGCGGTGAATGATCAAAAAACAAGTACAGATAGAGAGTATTTAAAATACACAAGTGGAGACGCATAAGAAATGTGCAGACGGAGCCATCCCATTCCCTCTGCCTTTGTCTAATCCCCTCCTGCCCCCCTGTCAGTCTTTCTCTCATTCTCAGCCCCCCAACCCCCACCATCACCTTTTCTCTCTCTTTCTTGGCTCTGCCCTTCTGTGTCTTTTTTTGACACACACACACTTTCTTGTTTTTTCCTATGTACCTTCTTTCCCTTCTAAACGCTATCTTTCTCTCACATGTACTTTCTCTCTGTCTTGTTCCATTCTCTCTTCCAAATCCACTGCAGCCGGCATACAAAATTCTGGCTGCTGTAATAATATGCATCACTAGGTAGGTTTCATTTTTCTTAAAGGTATCTGGGATAAAATTTAGTAAAAAATATTCCGGTGTTAGTAATATCGTCTTAGTCAAAATCTCTTCAATAATCTCTTTAACCAACTTCCATTTTTTTTAGCTTTATTACATACCCACCATAGATGAAAGAATGTTCCATCACTCTGTTTGCATTTCCAACAATTCTTTCCAATTTTCTTATCAAACTTATTTAATCTAACTGGGGATATGTGCCATCTATAGAAGATTTTAATAATGTTCTCTTTAAAGGAGGTTGCTCTAGCATATTTTATATTTTTCTCCTATACCTTTTCCCATTGCTCAAACGTCAATGTACTTCCTATATCTCTAGCCCAAGCCATCATTGATGGTTTCACCCATTCGTCTTGCATCTTCCATTCCAGCCAGAAGTTATAGGCCTTTTTATAAACTTTTCTTCAGTTCCTAACCATATTTTATCTAGTTCAGTTAAATTTTCATAAAACCCGGTTCTTTTGTCAATTGACCCTCGTGATACTAATTGTCTTTTTTCCTACCACGTCATGCCTAGATCTTCATTATGTAAGATATCATTTACATTCATATTCCCACTATCATCTAAGAAACCTTGATATTTCAATTATTTATATTTAGTATATAAAGAGGGTTTCACAAAGGCTTCAATCGGTGAAATCCATCTTGGAAGTAAGATGGAAAAACGAGGAAACTCATGCTGAAAGCGGACTAAACGGCTCATCTGAATGCACCCATTTGGGTGTTATTTACCATCCAGATGTGCAGAAGTCTGTGAAAGGGAGATCATGAATGACCAGCATATCATGAACAAAAGAGGAGTTTGGGGGTGCTACTCTGTTAGGTGCCCTGTAAAAACTTTGACAAATATTGGTCTAAATTTTATAGATGGTTAAAGGAAAGAAAGTAGGTGAAAGTTGTTGAAGTTAGCTGATGGTGATTAAGTTTGGTATGAATGATATATGTAAATATATGCAAATATATAATAGGATTTAAATACTATGTCATGTTATGATAGGAAAATGGAAGGCAATATTTGGTGGAAAATAGGAACTTATCTGCAACTAGATGTTGTATAATATGTTGGTAACTGATATTTTGATTTATTTATTTTTTCTCTTGTCCTTTGTCTTTTTTCTTCTTTTTCTTTCTCTTTTAGTAAATATGTTTAAATATCAATAAAGACAATGTTTAAAAAAAACACAGAGCTGTGGCTGGGCAGCTGTTTTATAGACTACAGAAGGTGTCCTGCGGGACACGATTGCAGGGCAGGATTGCTTTAAATGGCTTATAAGACTGTTGATTGGGGACATTTGGTAGCTCTTGTTCCTGAGGTATTTAATTATGCTCGATGTAAGGTATCTTAAACACTGAGCTATGCCATTTGTGAAGTATTGAACTACATGGGAAATTCTTGGTATATTGTTCCTGATTTTGTATACAGGTACGTTTTGAAAATTATTTTTAGAAATAATTTAAAATACATTATAATATGGATTTGTGTCATTGTAATGTTATTATTTTCCTGCCAACCTAGCAGTTCGAAAGCAAGAAATTGCAAGTAGATAAATAGGTACCACTTCGGTGGGAAGGTAACAGTGTTCCGTGTGCCTTGGTGTTTAGTCATGCCAGCCACATGACCACGGAAACATCTTTGGACAGCGCTGGCTCTTCGGCTTTAAAACGGAGATGAGCATCGCAATCCTAGAGTCGGATTCGACTGACTTTCGAGCAAGGAAACCTTTACCTTTTTACCAAATGTTATTTTATTTTTACAGAACATATTGTTCAAATAGGAATATTGGCTCTATTTTGATAAAGCTCTACGACGAAACGAGACTGACTGTAGCTAGCATGCTCGTAAGAGACTTCTTTTGGGAACCATCTGCATCAGATCATTTATTGTATTAAGGATTGCTTTATGTGGACTCTCATTGAATTATCTTGATATTATGCACTACTATATTCCAACAACCTTAGAGGCGACTCTACACATGGACATCACGAGGGATATAGGTGGGTGGAGGGTATTTTCGTGTATATATGTTACGTGTTATGTCTATATTTGTTTTATCAGTGTGGAAAACCTAATAAAAATTTATTAAAAAAAAAATCTCATATCAGTGTCTTCCTGGTTTTTTGTAGAATTCCGTTTAATGTATGGCGAAGTTCAGGGCCGGCTCGCCTGCTAGGTGAACTAGGCATTCGACTAGAGCGCGGGCCGGCCCTGGGGCACCAAACAGGACCTGCCCCCCCAAAGCTCCCCAGCCCCCGCCAAAAGCAATGATCTCCCTGGCTTCCCTGACCGGGTGACCACTGCCACCTCTGACCACCTCTGACTGCCTCTGACCACCTCTGACCACCGCCTCTGACCATTGCCACCACCCAGAAGCCCTGCCTCTTCCCATTTTCCCCCAGAGACTGCCGGCAGGCCCGCCTCACGCCTCCCCTCAGCACCCAGCGGGTGGGGTGGGGAGGGGGGTGGCAGTGGGGGGGATGCCAGTGAACATCTCTAAACAGAGCCCGGCCCCCCTGTGGCATGGGGGTGTCCCAGGAGTCCGGAGACAAGCCTGGCCTGGGTTTCACCTGGCCGGGTGCATGAGGGTCCCCTTTCAGAGAGACGGGGAGGGGCCGAGCTCTCTTCTTGGGGCTGTGCATAAGGTCCCCCCCCAGTGGCCCTCCATGGTGGCCTCCGTGCAGCAGCTGTCAAGCTGGGGGCATCCAAGAGGAGCACTGCAGACCTACCACCTTTGGCCAGCCTCCAGCAGCAGCCCATGGCATGAAACGGGACGGTCGGCCTGGCAGCACCCTCCGAAGGGGTCGAATGAGAAGGCTTGGGGGGGAAGGGCGAATCCAGTGCTCTCCCTGTGCCGGCTGGTGGGGGAGGAAGGTCCGGAGCTACCCGATTGTAAGCCGCCCCAGTAGGGGCCAGGGCAGGAGATGGGGCGTGGAGCTGCAAAGGAGCCAGGGACCTGTGAACCCCCTCTCCCTGGGGGACTGGCGGGGGTGGTGGAGGAGCATCCACCACCTCCCGAGGTAGTATGTTCCTCTCTCTCTCTCTCTCTCTCTCTCTCTCTCTCTCTGTGTGTGTGTGTGTGTGTGTGGGGCCTGCACTCAGCAGCTGGACTTCCTTCTCTCCAGGCCCTGCCTGGAGGTTGGCAACCCAATAATTGGTGGGCGTGCAGGCGGAGGGACACCAGAAGGCAGCCCGGCCTAGGGCACAAAAAAACCTTGGGCCGGCCCTGGTGAAGTTAAAGCTACGTTGCATTGGGATAGAGTGAACATCCGTCAGTCATTGCTAAACTGGATACCAAGGCTGTGTTAGTTTAACTTTAGAGAACCACTGGTGAGGAACAAATCAATGAAATAATGAAAGACTCTTCATGAGGTACTAGGTGCATCTTCTTCCTGTCAGTCTCTTGTGAGGGCAGATAAGTCTGCTGCTGCTTCAAAGTAGGATTGATGGGCAACCCATCCTAACCCCAGATGCTGGCATAGGGATTATGCAGGCACAGCTGTGTTGTAGCTAGTTGTATCCCATACTTTATCAGTGGAGAAAAGAAACTGCAAAAAAGATGTAACTGCAGAGAGCTGAGTTCATAGTGACATCACTGACACCCACCAATCTTGGAGCAGTATGGCCTTTTCAGATTTTTGTGGGCCCTGGTTGACATAGCAGGAACTTCTTTGCATATTAGGCGACACACCCCTAATGTAGCCAATCCTCCAAGAGTTTACAGAGCTCTTTTTACAGGGGCTACTGTAAGCTCTTGGAGGATTGGCTACATTAGGGGTGTGTTGCCTAATATGCAAAGGAGTTCCTGCTACAAAAAGAGTCCTGTGGGCCACCTTTCCCTTTTGGTACAGACCTGTTGTGGATTTTAACTTTAAATCACTGATTATTAGGATGTTTTGACACAGTAGCCCCGAGAATTTGTTTTTAGGTTCTTGTGTAACTCTGCAAACATGATTTTTTTCACTGTTGTAGCTAATTTAGTTTTCTGTCTTGACTGATAATTTATTAACACATGGCTAATTTATGAACACAGAAGAACTAAAGCCCCCCAAATGGAACAGAGTCTGCAACAATTATTTTTGGGATACTCAGAGATGTCTTATATTATGCCTTTAGAGAGCATGAATTTACTAAAGCCATACATTGACCTATGCAATAGCTGGCCAAACCCTATAACCTCTGAATCTCTCAGATCTGGACTTCAGTAAAATTAAGCTCTGGGTAAGAAGTTTTGAAATTTAAACTTTTTTCTTTATGTCAATTAAAATAGAATAGGAATGAGATGTATGATTATAAAGGGTTGATATCTGTAGGGTATGCTAGTGTTTTGTGTATCTTTTAAAAAATCAGATCTAGAGTGTGAGCAGATTATTTTAAGATGAAAAGTTTTAATTAATTTATTGGCTGTTCATTTGCTAAGAAATATATGGTTTAACTTTGAACTTGAAACAAACAAACAAATCTTAATATTTTCCTTAGAGACTGAGGGTTGTACTCTGCAAATATCATATGTTGTAAGAGAACATTCAAACAGCACTGCGATTTAGTGAGTAGCGGGTCCTAGCGATCCCCCCACAGAACCTTTCTCCTCTAACCACACCCCTTCCATATGGCCTCTCCTCTTTGGCTCTACCCTTTCTTCTTTTACTACTCCCTTTCCATTTCAATCTGCTTACTCTGGTCAAGAAAAGTCATACAAAATTTTGCTTTCTTGGTTACCTTTTCTTGCTTTGTATAAAACGAGAGAGAAGAAAATATGCCTTCCATGATTTTATTTGGAGTTCTATTGAATAAAATTGGCTTAATTTCTCTTAAAAATGAGCAAATGATGTTCTGGAGGAAGCTCAGCCTCAAGATCTATAGAAAAGTTTTCCCACTCTTATGATCAGAAGTGAGGAGAACAATCCACATCCCTCCAAAATGCTTAAGCAGCTGAACAATTCTAACATACTGAAGAGTTTTATTTTAAACCATGCAGGAGAAAGAAAGGAACATAATTTCAATACTGCATCAAAGAACAAAGCAGCCATAACAGCTTGAGAACAGGCAAATCCTAGGTGCCATGGTGCGTGGAAATTTCATTGTGGTTCCCAGTATTTTCAGCAGATATTTATTGTAAGTGCCTGTTGCTGATCCTCAAAGGGGCTGAGGGAAGTGAAGGCTGGAAACATGTTATAGGTGTCTATATGCCAATGTTAGAAGTTTCTGGTGGGAGACCTGGCATGCTTGGTGCTAAGTGACAATTTAGATATAGTGGCTATCTCAGAAACATGGTAGAATGGGGAAAATCTATGGCATGCAGTCACCCCTGGGTATATTATAGTCAGAACAGGGAGGGATGGGTTGGGGAAGGTGTTGCTTCATACATCAAAGAGGGCATAGTATCAAATAACTTATAAAACATTTGAGAAATGAACTCCCCAACAGAAGGAAGATGGGTGGAAATATTGGGCCCTAAGGGTTACTTAAAAATGGAGGAGTACTCAGGTAAGCCTGATGTTGTCAGATCTTGGAAGCTAAGCAGGGCCAGCCCTGACAAGTATTTGGATAGGAGACCTCCAGAGAATACCAGAGCCAGGATGCCAGAGGCAGGCTATCATGGGCGTGGATGAGGGAGAGCTGACAGAGCTGCAAGAAGGAACCGCAGCTGGCCCCTCTGAAGCAACAGAGGAGGGTAGCTGGCAGTTGCCTGTAAGAGCATTCTTCACACCTGGCCCAGATAAGGGGGAAGAATTGCAAGCTGAAAGCCCTCCTGATTCACCTCCATGTGTGACTTGTTTAAGGGAGTGACTGTGGCAAAACTTAGCAACCAGGTGATGAGAGGCTAGGCTACAGGGAAGACATTTGGCTAGCCCAGAGTTCTAACAGGAGCCTGGGCGCTCATGCAGCTTTCTAATTGGTAGCAGCATTTAACTCCACACTCTGGGCAGTACTCTTTGTGGAAGCAACAAGTCAGCTTCATGCTGCTTACATCCACTTCGGCTCAGCTCTTGCACTTAGACCTTCGGACCCCCTGGCTTTGGACTGGGCTCTGTGTTCCTGGCTCCTGACCCTGGCTTGGCTTTTGGGACTATGCCTTGGGTTAGTGACTTTGGATTTGGCTCTGTGTTTCTGGCTCCTGACCCCAGCTTGGTTTTGGACTTTGCACTGTTTTCTTGGCTCCTGACCTTGGTCTGTTCTGGACTCCCTTTGACTGGCACCCCAGCCCATGACACAGGCTATCAAATCTCTTTTCTGCATGTTCTCTGTGCCCACGTAGGAGTTGCCAGAGCTTACCATGACTTCCAGGCACATGCACATGCACAGGCACATGCACACGCAAATGCAAAAATACCCTCCAAAATGGGGGAGTACTATTGCATACCTGATCAACCCCTGGAGGCTGATCTTGAGATGGGGAAGGAAATAAGGAAGGTGACTAAAGCAGATAATGTTGTGATACTGGAAGACTTCAACTACCCTAACTTTGACTAGGTAAACATGTGCTCAAGTCAAGCTGTAGAAATGAGATTCCTAGACTTAATAAATGACTGAGCACTGGAACAGTTGGTCACAGAGCCAACGAGAGGTGTAATGATCTTGGACTTGGTTTTGAGTGGGGGTCAAGCCTTGGTGAAAGGTGAAGTTGTTGCACTAATTGGGAACATTGACCACAATGCTATTAAGTTCAGCATTCATGGAATGGAAGGTTATCCCTAAAGTCCAAAACTATAACATTTGATTTCAAAAAAGGGAACTTTAGAAAAATGAGGAGAATACTTCAAAGGAAGTGGAAAGGGAAACAAGAGACTCAGATCCCTAGAGGATGCTTGGAAGCTATTTAAAACCACACTAATTGAAGCCCAGGTACAATGCATTCCCCAGGTTAGGAGAGGCACTACCAAGCCTAAAAGAATGCTTGCATGATTAACAATGCAAGTCAAGGAAGCTTCTTTTAAAAAGTGGAAGGTCTGCCCCAATGAACTGAACAGAGCAGACCACAGGATGTGGTAAAATAAATGTAAGTCAATAATTAGGCATGTAAAAAGAGAATTTGAGGAGCAAGTTGCTAAAAGCATCAAGACAAACAATAAACATTTCTTTAAATGTATCTTGAGCAGGAAACCAGCCAGAGAAGCACCTAAAGCAAGACGGGAAAATGACAGAGAAGCTCTATGAATGTTTTGCATCTGTGTTCACTGTGGAAAGTGTGGGGCATGTACCCATGTCACTGCCACCATTTGCAGGAGGGGAGTCTGAAGAACTGAGTCCAATTGAGGTGATGAAAGATCTAGACCTACTGGGTAAAGTTTGTTTGTTTGTTTATTATTTGCATTTATATCCTGCCCATCCAGTGAATGGGCTTTGGGGGGGGGGTTAACATCTCTCCTATATTATAATTGTATTTTTGTCTGGCAACATTTGATGCACTCCAAAATGGATTGGCTGACTGAACTGCCACTCAGAACGCCTGCCAACCCCGTCGCTGCATTGCCTCGGTGCCTTGCCTCCATCCCGCCCACAGAGCCTCCGGCCACCATCTCTGCTTCAGTCTGCAGGAAGCCTGCGGATGAAATGGATGCTCTGGCGGGCGGTGGGTAAGGAGGCCGAGTGGGAGAAAGGAGGGGGGGGGAGCAGAGTGAAAGGGCAGAAAACAGGCACCACAGTGGCAGAACTGGGACCGCTGTACAATTAAAAGCACAGATAACTGGGACCAGAGAGGAATTAAAGGGACAGAAAACCGGCAGCCACTCACCAGCACTTGCTCAAGAGTAAACGCAGCCAGAGCTCTCCCCCTCCCATGCCCACTGTGTAAGGAACTGCCATTCCCACCTCAAGGCAGATGAGCACACCCGTTGTTGCATCCACAGACACAAAGACAGCCGTCCTCCTGGAAGACGGCTTTACGGTCTGTCCCACCGCCACCGGGATTCCATCCTGCTGCGGGGTGCCTCTCTCGGCCGGGGGGGGGGGGGGGGACAGAACCATTTCCTGCTCAGGTCTGCCGCTCCGGCACTTGGCAGGGGGGCCTTCAAGGAAGGCCCGCGCCTGCCCACCCCCCTCAGGCCATGCTGGCCTCCCCTCACAGCAAAGGGGGATGTCCACAGGTACCATTCTCCTGCCTGGGCACCCACCCTTCTCCCACTCCACTGTCAAGCCCTCTGCTGTCAAGGCCCTGCAGCTGGCCACCCCACTTCCCCCCTTTTCTCGGGCCTGGCCTCTGCTTCCCTACCAACCTCTGCTTCTCCCCGCCTCTGCTTCCCTTGCAGCGCAGAGCTACCTGCTCTGGCCAAGCGGTGGAGAGGGGTCTCAGTGCCCTAGCCCCCTGCCTCCCGTTGCCGCCATCTTCACAGCAGCTCCCATACTCTCAGCCAGGTCATGCCAGAGCTCCCTGCCGGGTCAGAGGGTGAGGTGGCCAATGCTGCCTGGGTACAGGTGGCCGGTTGCTCGCCGAGCAGACGGGGCCTGGCGCCATGGAGGAGACGACACCCCATGAGCAGGGCAAGGCCCACATCCAGGACCTCCCCGGCACTGGCTCATCAGGTGGGGCCAGCAGTGCCTGGCCCAGGTTGGGGGAGATGCGTTCTGAGGAGACACGGCTGCAGGCTCCTTTCTAGAGCTTGTTGTCTGGCTTCTACAACGGGCTTTGCTGCTAGTCATTATAATAAATACAATTTTAGTTTAAAAACACAATATAAACATTATAAACATTAAAATTGATGGGTACAACCGATAAGTCCCTGGGTCCTGATGGCATGCACCTGGGAGTTCTTAGGGAACTCAGATGTGAAATTGTTGACCTACTAACCCATATATGTAACCTATCACTATATTCAGTCACTGTACCGGAAGACCAGAGAACAGAAAATGTTAACATCCATATTTTTTAAAAAAAGGTCTTGACTGAACTAGGAAATTGCAGGCCAGTTAGCCTAACGTGTGTCCCAGGTAAATTAGTAGAAACAGTAAATCAAGATAGAATTAGTAGGCACATGGAGGAACAAAGCCTGCTGAGGGGATATTAGCATGGTTTCTGCAAAGGGAAGTCCTGCCTCACCAACCTCTGGAGTTCTTTGAGAAATTGAAGAAGCATGCAGACAACAGTGACCTGGTAGGTGTTATATACTTGGACTTTCAAAAGGCTTTTGACAAGGTACCTCCCCAAAGACTCCTGAGTAAACTTAGCAGTCATGGGATAAGAGAATGAGTTCTTTTATGGATTAAAAATTAGTTAAATGTCAAGAAGCAATGATTAGGAATAAATGGACAGTTCCCACAGTGGATGGAAGTGAGCAGTGGGGTATCACAAAGATTGGTATTGGGGCTGGTACTATTTAATTTGTTCATAAATGATCTGGAAGAAGAAGAAGAGATTGGATTTATACCCCTCCCTTCACTTGGAGTCTCAGAGTGGCTTACTAACTCCTTTCCCTTCCCCTCCCCACAACAGACACCCTGTGAGGTAGGTGGGGCTGAGAGAACTCTGACAGAAACTGCTCTTTTTCAAGAACAGCTCTTATCAGAACTATGGCTTGCCCAAGGTCATCCGGCCAGGTGCAAGTGAAGGAGTGGGGAATCAAACCTGGTTCTCCCAGATTAGAGTCGGCGCACTTAATCACTACACCAAACTGGCTCCAAAATGATCTGGAACTACGGGTGAGTAGTGTAGTGGCCAAATTTGCAGGTGACACAAAAATTATTCACGATAGTGAAAACCAAGGATGTCTGTGAAAAGCTCCAGGAATTAGAAGTTTCTGGTGGGAGACCTGGCATGCTTGGTGTTAAATGACAATTTAGATATAGTGGCTATCTCAGAAACAAAAAAGCAGTTTTTGTTGGCATGGACACCTGTTTCTCCAAGACTCCATAGCTCTTAAGAGTCTTTCAGCAAAAGCTGCACACTATCTCATTTAAAGGCTGCCCTTCCAACCAGCATCACCTCCATCTTTTCTAAGTTCAGCTCCCCCACCCTCCTTCAGCCACTTTACCACTGCATTCAGACACCATGCCAGGACAGAGACAGCTGCAGCTGGTGGCTAATTCAGAGTAATATATAGCTGGGTGCCATCAGCATATTGATGATAACCTACTCCAAACTTTGAACAATCTCCTTAAGGGACTGTACACAGATATTTAAAAAAAACCATGGGAGATAAGACAGAGATTTGTAGTACCCTTGTGTCAGCTCTCAAGGGGATCATTCAGCATATCCCACTACAGCTTTGTGTGAGCTATCTGATAGAAAAGAATGGAACCATCTCAACACTGCTCTGCCCAGACCTGCTCCTCTTTTCAAGTGCCTCAGTGATATCACACAGTTTACGGTATCAAAGCCTGCCAATAGATCTGACAGCAATAATAGAGAGGCATTCCTTTTTCCATACGAAGATGGAGATCATCCATAAGCACTGCTAAAGCTGTCTCAGTCCTGAGGAAAGACTGATAAGTACCAAGGGC
>NW_015174844.1:975386-1016462 GCF_001447785.1 Gekko japonicus | reverse complement strand
GCCATAGCCTACTGGTGAAAACAGAGCTGCCAGCCTCCAGGTGGTGGCTGGAGCTCTCCCACTAATACAACTGATCTCCAGGTGACAGAGATCACCTGGAGAAAATGGCCCCCCACCTCCCTTAGACTCCAACTCCCAAATCTCCAGTTATTTCCCAATTGGGAGCTGGCAATCCAAGGTGAGAAGCACTCATGTAAGAAACAGAAATGAGGGAACCTGGAGAGAAAGGCAAAGCTCACCTTTTGCTCAGTTACCAGCAAAACAGAAGAAAGGGGCAGGGCTAGAACCACACCTCATACATCATCACAGACCATTTCTCTAATCCCATACCCAGATGGGCACAAAGGCAAAAGACATACTTGGAAGTCCTCTGTTTGGAATACTCCATTGTTCCTGGTGTTGGAGCCAGCCATATTTATCAGAGCCTGAAAGAATACAGAATAAGCATAGTATAAGGTCCCGAATTCAAGCCTCATAGAAATTGGACAGAATCTCAGCCATAAGTGAAGTCTGGCACCTATTATGGGCCAGTCATGCTGATTGGCTGCCCCAATGCTAATAATTTTCTTTGCACCTCTCCATGTAGCCACCTGTCTATTGCATTTAGAAGGTTAATTTCTGTTGTCTGTTCTATTCATCCCAGCAACCTTTGTACACACAGGTGAGGCACCGGAGTGGCACTGTGTGTATTATGTGCAGTCAAGTCACTTCTGACTTATGGTGACCCTATGAAGGAAGGCCGAGCGCCGAAGAATAGATTCTTTTGAACTATGGTGCTGGAGAAGACTCTTGAGAGTCCCTTGGACTGCAAGAAGATCAAATCAGTCAATCCTAAAAGAAGTCAACCCTGACTGTTTCCTGGAAGGCCAGATAATGAAACTGAAACTCAAATACTTTGGCCACCAAATGAGAAGGGAGCACTCACTGGAGAAGACCCTGATGCTGGGAAAGATTGAAGGTCAAAGAAGACGGGGATGGCAAAGGATGAGATGGTTAGACAGTGTCATAGATGCAACGAACATGAAATTGAGCAAACTTCAGAGGACAGCGGAAGACAGGAGGGCCTGGTGGGATCTGGTCCATGGGGTCGCGAAGAGTCGGACTCGACTGTGCGACTGAACAACAACAACATGAATCAATGGCCACCAAAACATCCTATTATTAACAGCCTTGCTCAGGCCTTGCATACAGAAGGTCGTGGCTTTTTTAAATCGAGTCAACCCATTTTATAGGAGGGGCATTACACCAGCATATAACTATTTATGCTGGCAACCAAGATGATTAGAGGAGCTGGTGCACCTGTCCTATGACGAAAGTCTGGAGAGTTGGGATTTTTCAGTCTAGAAGAAATGCAGCTATGGGGAAACAGGATAGAAGTTTATAGAATTATGCATGGGGTAGAGAAAAGGAAGAGAGGGAGGTATAAATATTAGGAAGGAAGGAAGGAAATGTCACCAGCCTTGGGAGAGGTCAGTCTGCTTGAGTTAGTGTTCTGATTATGCGTCTTTTTGGGTTTTATAGTGAAGTGTGTCTCCAGTCTGGTTTAGAAACTAGTGTGCTTCAGCTACCCACCATTTGGGAAACAAACATATTGTTAACAGGATATTGTGTAGCATGAAGGAGTGTCTGTATGAGAAAAATGTGTTGCACAGTTACTGTGATAATCCTTAGAATCACTCTGGCTTCACATAAACAAGTTTTTAAAGACAATTTCTTAGTTCCACATAAATTGTTACTCTACACTTGCAACTGTACAAAAACAAATGGAACATAAACAATGTATTAAGTACAATATCTTATTTCATATTATAGCAAATGTTGGTTTAATGATGGCATTACAAGTCACAAAGATATTCGAACAGACGTCCCTGGTTTTGTGCATTTTTTGGCAAAGTAAGTTGGAAATTCTACGATAAAATGATGGGAACAGATGGGAAAACTGGAGAACAGTTAAAAGACAAACACAAACAAAACAGAAAACAAATGACAGAAGCAAACAGATGAACTTTTGGAAGAAACAGATTTTAAAACAAGTTTGCCAAATAAGCACACTTTTCTTTATGCAAACACATGCTGGGCTTCAATAAATCTTATTGCAGTCACAATAGGCAAGTCACAAACTAGATGGCTTACTGATATTCTTCATTTCAGTCCTTCCTTTTTATGTTTTAACAATAAATGTTGACTGGGCAATAAATGGCACACAGAAAACTGTTTGAAAACCTAAAAACAGACTAATTGTCTTGCTGGATAACACCGAAGTCCATCTTGTCCAACATTATGTTTTCCACTGTGGCCAGCCAGATGGCTTGGATCTAGACCAGATGTTTCTTCAGGCACAATGAATTTTGCCCCTGGAGCATGATTTTCCCCTCCCCTGCCCACAGCAGCCTGAATTGCCCACCGAAATCTTGTTCTTAGGTTAGAGGGGACATTTGAGTCTTCCACGTGAGGGGGAAGACAGGCAGATCATGCAACATGGGTGAAAGTCCTTTGCTTTGCAGGTTAGGAACGTTTTACTCAGTATGTTGCTAGCCATATAAACAACTTAAGCCTGGTATGTATTGGTCTCTGCCACTCAGTGCTTATGGTACAGGCTTACAATGAATGTAATATTGACTTTTTGGGAGGTACATAAGGGATCTAAAATTACTATTTTAGCTTGGGTCCAAGGTGTTCTTACACACACTGAAGGCACTTCTGCTTGCACAAGCTGGTGCTAATTTCTACAGATTTCATTTTCAAGCTACACCCACCTCTACAGTATCTTGCATTGCTCTTGAGGGTTTTGTGACCCTTGGGAGAATATTTGAGGGGATACAGGAAGTTGCAGAAATGAAGGGAATGCTGGAAGGATACATTCTGCAATGTCTACTCTATTCACAATTCTCTGGCTTTCCTGCTGGGAAATCTAGCATGGTACAGTGTTTACCAGAATGCATTAGCTAATAAAATAATGCCATGAAAATGTCCTATTAGTTATTACCATTATAATAAAATGAATATGGAAATGAGCTACAATTGTTAAATTTAATAGTTATAATTCAGCACATAGCTGTTTAGTTTGAAGAGTTTGAGCTTTGTCCAGACTCAGAGAAAGGAGGAGATAGATAGATAATGAAACTGTCAAGGAATACTTCCAATCAGCAGTGTTGGAGAAGTGACTGTCCGCTAAGAGTCTTGTTACTTTAAGTAATGCTGAAAGAGTAGTTAAGTCACTCCCTAGGGGGAGCTGTGGAGCATTCTCTAGTGTTTAGGGTTTGTTGAATGTTTTTCTCTTCCCTAGCGGGAGCTGTGGAACATTCTCTAGTGTTTAGGGTTTGTTGAATGTTTTTCTCTTCCCTAGCGGGAGCTGTGGAACATTCTCTAGTGTTTAGGGTTTGTTGAATGTTGCAGTGCAGCCTACCTCTTGTTTCTCTTTCTTTCTCTTGTAGTTCAGCCTACCTCTTGTTTCTCTTACTGTGTTAGTATGTGTTAGTGCTTGTGCTCTAAAGGCCTCTCTGTTGTATTAGTGGCCTACAGCCAATTATTGTCTTTCTGCAAAAATCCTGTTGCAGTAAATTCAGTGTAAAAAGCAAACTCCAAAGCATGGATTGGATTATTTCTGAATTCTGCCAACAGGTCATGGGCCCAGACCCCAGGATAAATTGCATGAAAGCTATAACTGTGAGTCAGTAAGAGAAAGGAGGGGCATGTCCAATCCAGAGGAAGATGGCAAGCAGTGCAGATATTAAGTTTGTGTGGCCAAACTGAGTAATAGCAATTATCAGTTGTGGAAGTTTAAATTGGAAGAGCTGCTATTCAAAGATGACCTTAAGCACTGACAGACCAGTCAGTGATCCTGCAGAATGGGACAAGAAAAACAGGCAAGCAAAGGCAACTATAAGCCACTTAGTAGAAGACGATCAGCTGATCCACATAAGGAAAGAAGAAACAGCTATATATGGAATTCACTCCAGAAAGTGCATGAGTGTTTAAACTTAACCAGCAAGCTATATCTGTCCCTGAGTCTAGATCAGAAGCAGATCTAACACTTGAATATGTTAAGGGAAAATTAATGGATGAGTATAATCTCAGAAGAGATCTACATGCATGTGAAGATGCTGAAAAACAAAAAAACAGCTGTCAAGGTAAATGAGGTGATAAAGCATGCAACAGAAATCAGGGTGTGTTACTGCTGCAAAAAGGCCAGACATCTGGAGAATGGTTCAATCTGGAGAGCTAAACAGAGAAAACAAACCACAGATTCACCCAAAGAAAAGGCTAAGAAAGCTGCCAGTGAATCTGCAGATGACGAATGGAATGTATGTCTAAAAGCTGCACAGAGCAACACATTAGATGGATGGTACATTGATTCAGGCACCACAAGCCAAATGACAAGCAACTAGGAATTCTTCACAGAACTTGATCTCAGCCCAAAGGAGAAGATCTTCCTTGCAGATGGAAAAAAACATAATTACAGAAGGAATTGGATATAGAAAGTGCTGTGGGTCATCTAAAGGAACATGTAAATTCCTTGTGAAAAATGTCCTGTATGTTCCAGAACTGGAGAGAAGCCTTCTGTCTGTGAAGAACTTCATCAGTAAAGGTCTTATAGTGAAATTTCAAAGAAATCAATATGAGATTAAGAAGGGGAAAGAGGTTCTACTCAGAGGAATTGTGAAGGAGCGTCTGTATAAGCTTACCCTACCAAATGAGGAGGCTAGAATTGTTACATAAGTTTGTCATGGCAACTGCATACGTTTAGGACACAGACACCCACAATCCATAAAAGAGCTTGAAAACCGAGCTTTAACCAAAGATATGAAGATGATGTTATGTTAAACATATATGATGTGTACATGCTGCATAAAGGCAAAGCTACACATGCCTCACTTCCTAAAGGCAGTGAAAGCAAGTCTACACATCCCCTGCAGATAGTGCATAGTGACATCTGCGGACCCATGAGAACTGTTACACCAGGAGGATACAAATACCTGATGACTTTAATCGATGACTACTCCAGGTATCTCCTAGAGATACTCACATATCTCCTGAAACAAAAGACTGAAATGTTTGTGAAACTCCAAGAGTTGGTGCGAGCCAGCAATAAGTTCCAAAGGAAGCCACAAACACTCCACACAGACAATGGTGGTGGGAAGGGGGAGTGTACAAGTAAAGAAGTGGAGTGGTACCTAAAAGAACAGGGTATAGAGTACCAGACAGCTGTCTCATACACACCTGAACAAAAAGGAACAGCAGAAAGGAAGAACCACACCTTAGCTGAAATGGCTAGATACATGCTTCTGGATGCTGGATTGCCAAACAAGTATTGGGGTAAAGCAATCATGACAGCAACATATCTACAAAATAGATTACCATCAAAAGCAATTGACGGACTTCCGGTCAATGGCGGCACGCTAGCAGGCTCACCTCCCGGACCTCCCAGGGGTGAAGCTGTGCCCCAGCTGAAGGAGGGGGTGTGCAGGCTCACTACTCCCCCAGGGACCCAGCTGAAGGGACCCTGGCCATGGAGCCTTTGAGTGGTTGCCTATTCAACGGCGTAATGCTGGAGAATTGAGGCACCTCTCCGCTCTGATGGTTTTTCATGTTGAGAGACCGAATGGACTAAGTGACGCTGACTGGGGCAAGCGCAGGAGATGGAGCGTTAGAAATGGAGTGAAAACGAGGTCTGTGGACCGATTATGAACGTGAGTCGTTTAAGCACTGATTAAAAAGAAAAGAAGCTCCCCACCCCCACCCCATGGAACAGAAGATAAGGCGAGCGGGGGAGGGACGCCTCCCAAACGCATAGGCTTTAGAGCGATTGGGGGGGGGGAGCAGAAGTATAAATGGTTAAAACTGCTAAGGAGTACTTACCAAGGCAAGTGCGAGCATTTAAGCACATATTCAGAGACTTTCAAAAAGTTTGCGAAAGTAAACAAAGCGAAAAAGATTAAGATTCTCAAAGAGGCATGTAAGGGATGCAATCCTGAAAGCAGTATCTGGAGCACCCCTGAGAGCGGGGGAGAGTGTTATCAGAGTACTGAAGGATATTCCATTTGAAATAAGACAGCAGAGAAAGAAATATAAAGACCTTGTTCTTTTTCTTCAAACAAATTCAATTGGATATAGATGGTTAACTCCAGAAGACGTCACCTTCAAAATCAAGGATAAAAAAAGAAAAGATTGACTCTGTTCTGAAAGTGAGAGAATTTCTAAGAGTCCAGCTGGGAGGGCCAGAGGACGAAGAAAAAGAAGGGGACAGCAAGTCCAGTGGTGAACTGGACACGGGTTCTTCCGGAGAGGACTCTCTGTCAGAGAAAGGGGCAGCAGCTCCTAAAAGTCCTTATAAGTTGCGGAAGAGACTGGACAAGAAGAAGTGAAAGCTGGACACTGAATTGTGCCTTTGAAAAATTTTGAATTGAGATGCTTTGAGGTATTTCCTTATATCAGTTAAATTTAAGATGTGGGAAAAGTTAGCAGAATATGTGACTCAGTTTGTAATGAGATTAATATGATTAAGACTAGATGTGCATTCAAGCTGATTAAAAGATCTCCTCTCTTGGGTTTTTTAGTCAGTAGTGGGTATCTTTTCTTTATCCCCTAAATGTAGTCCCCTCCCTTATTTCTGTTATAGTTTGTAGTTTTAATAAAAATGCAATAAAAAATTCCCCATTGGGGAGCAAAAAAAGAAGAAGCAATTGACAACACTCCATATTAATTATGGCATGGATCAAAGCCAAGGGTCAAGTGCATCAGTGTTCGAATACAAAGCCTATACCTTCTATCCAGTGAAGAATGCTCAGAACTGGACTATAGAGCCACAGAAGGAATACTAGTGGGTTACAGTGATTGTTGTAAAGGGCACAGAATTCTATTTCCCAAAACAGACAAGGTTGCAATAAGTGGTACAGTATACTTTGATGAGACCCCAGGACTAAATCTGATGCAACCTGCAGAAGTTTAAAAAACCTCATTAACAAGTGAACAAGAGGCCCTGACCTGAACAGCCTAGGCAAGCCTGATCTCATCAGATCTCAGAAGCTAAGCAGGGTCGACTCTGTCAGGCACTTGGATGGGAGACCTCCTTGGACTACCAGAGCCAGGAGGCAGGGGCAGGCTTTATTCAGCCACCTCTGAACATCCTCTATGCTCCCCAGTAGGGGTCAGTCACTAGAGGTCACCAGGACTTCCAGGTGCACACACACACATACACACACACATGTACACATACACACACACGCACATATAAAAACACACACCAAAAACAACACCAACAACAAGGGAGCAAGAGACAGCAAGTCCAAGTGAAGTAAAGGTGGAATAGTATGCTGTTGAGAAGGGGTGTTGGAGAAGCAGAAGCCTGCTAAGAGTCTAGTTACTTTAAATAATGCTGAAAGAGTGGTTAAGTCCACTTGTACCCTAAAGGAGCTGTGGAGCACTATCTAGTGTTTAGGGCTTATTGAATGTTTTCTCTTACAGTTCAGCCTACCTCTTGTTTCTTTTCCCTCTATGTGTTAGTATTTATTTATTTATTGATGTGTGGGATTTTTATTCCGCCCTCCCCAAATGGGCTCAGGGCAGATCACAACAAATCGAGTCAAAGACTCATTACAATAAAATCACATTACAATCATAAAAACAATGAACAATACAATTGGTAGCAGCAATATAAATCTGTTGAGGCCACAAGTTGGAATCAGATGGGCCCTTTCAGCAGGTCGGGAACTAAAGCAGGAAGGTCAACTTAGGTGGACGCCCACCGTCTCAGCTGAAGGCCTGGTGGAACAGCTCTGTATTGCAGGCCCTGTGGAATGATAAAAGGTCCCACAGGGCCCTGATTTCCAGTGGGAGCTGATTCCACCAGGCCAGGGCCTAGGCAGAAAAAGCCCTGGCCATGGTCAAGGCTAAACAGATGTCCTTTGGGCCGGGGGTAACCAGTATCCCAGAACAGAAAGGGGAAAATTTAAAAGAACTATTAAGTCAAGCAGTAGCATCAGTGATGGAGCTTAAACAGGATCTATGACAAAATGATATGGACTTGGCCTATCGAACTTACCCGGACTTTATTAAGAAAAATAAGCTACCTGGTAAAATATTTGTTAAATTTTCCAAAAAATCTACTAGAGACGCAGTCTTGAAAGCAACATCTGGGAAAACTCTGAACTTCCTACAAAATAACTCAACCCCCTACAGATGGATATTCCCAGAAGGACTTCTTTTTAATTATAATAAGAAGATCAGGATTGACTCTGCCCAGAAAGCTAAAGAATTTTTGGAACAATAACAAAGCCCGATGAAAGATGAAAGGAAAAATAAGAATAGTATCCAAGAAGAAGAGAAAAACGAATGTGAATCAGAAGATACCTCACGCAGTTCTGGTAGTACCTCTGAGGTTTCAGACTCAGGAAAAGGAGAGGCTGCCCCTAAATTACTTAAAGTTCAACTGAAATACAAGAAAAGTAAATGTGAAAAATAAACAAGAAGAACAACAAACCATAATGGACTATAAACTACCTGGCTCAAGTCAGCTTTATTAAGGAATTAAGACATTGATCACAGAGCTTATATTTTACTATAAGGTTTTGTAAGAACGATAGACAAGACTGTAACTTTTGAAATATGACCCGTGCCTTAGTTTAGCTTCTTTTTTAGTCTTAGTGATCCATTCCCCTTCCCTGTAATTGTGTGTGGTGTATAGAAGCAATAAAAATAATATATATAAAAAAGGCTTTGGACGCCACCCTCCACACATCACAAATGACATTCCCACTCCAATTAAGAAAAACTGTGGTTTTTGGTTGTGGATGCAGAATAAATACGCCTGAGAACACCGAGTGGTGTGTATGGCAGGAATGTGAATCTGAAGTCAAGCTTAAAGGCTTGACTGTTGGGATTCTCTGCAGTAGGCTGTGAGTGCATAGTAGGCTACTGTTTACTTCAGTTTTGTCATGTCCTGGTATTGGCTATATGTCTTTACCATGTTGTACAACATCTCGAGTACTGCATGTGCATATTTTGAATGTCAAAATATTTATCATAAATAAAGTGAAGGGCAAGCAGTGTTTTCCCCTCTCCACAGACAGAAGCCCGAGTTGCCAAACTATGCCCAAGCAGGCTGGATCCTCCCAGAGCAAATATAGAATCTGAGTGTCCATGGAAATGCCATTCTTATTATAAATGGTAGCATCTGGAGGCCCCTTATCAGCTTCACATTCCCACAGTAGCTTTCAGATTCTGCCAAGCTGTTGTTCCTTTGTTCATATATATTTATAGGGCTCTACCTGGACCAAATCATTTCAGATACAAACAATCTGGCAGCAGAAGTGGAACCCTTCTATTGTACAGTCACATTTTTCTTAGCTGAGCAGCATGCCAAATTTCTAATCTGGGCTATGCATTTAATGGTACAGAACGAAAACAATGACACCATGGAAAATGGGAAAGGTATCTGGGGGGACTGAGTTTATATTTAAATTTGGCATTCTCAGGAAGCAGCCTCTAAGAAGAAAGGTGGAAACACCTCTGAATAATACTAAGGTGAAACTGAAGAGCTTTGCTGTGTTTGAGATCCACAGATTGAGGGGGGGGGAATCACATCCCATTTTGTTCAGATTTGCAGATTTCCCTCCTTTTCTTATTACTTGCATGTCTATGTATTTGTAAAACCCGTTTATAACTTGGGGAAAAGTAATGAATTTCCAGAAATGGAAAAAAACATGAGTCGTTTGCTTCTTTGCTGGGCTGAGTCCAAAGAACTATGAGTGGAACTCTGCTCACAGAACCAACCTTTCCTGCCTTCCCCTTCCTGTTGCTGTGTCCTGCACTCACTGAAAAGAAGTTCCTTAAGGTTAGAACAGAACGAGGGTCTGCAGTGAGAGGACTGGATTCATTACATTGTTAACGGGATACCATTTTCAACTAGCTTCTCTATTTATGACCCCCCTCCCCTGCTGCCTTACTGTGTTTGCAGAATATATAAATGTACCTGGCTAGTGGAGGAACACTTCATGCATTTGATGCTGACTCATGAAAGCAGATGCTGGGTTACATTTTTGTTAGTCTTTAAGGAGCCACTGGACTCCTGTTGTATTTTTGTGCTACAGAGTAACAGGGGTACTTGTAAGGAATTATCAGTGGGAGGAGGGATCACTAAAAATAGCCCTTCTGCATGTAAAAGGAGGAATCTAAATCCAATGAATAGTCTACACAAAAGTCATGTTTATCCCTCACCAGTTCAGCGGAAGTGATTACTATTAACCAACTACAAAGATCCACAAAAATAAATCTGCTGATCAGAGGGACATTGAAGAATCATTTTTTGACCTCACTCCTCTAGTTCTCCTTTCGTCCTGCTTCCTAGGGTTGCCAACTCCAGATCAGGAAATTCCTGGAGATACAGAGGTGGAGCCTGAGGAGGGGAGAGTTTGGGGAGGGAAGGAACCTCAGCAGGGTATAGTGCCATAGAGTCCACCATCTAAAGTAGCCGTTTTCTCCAGGGGAACTGATCTCTATGTCCTGGAGATCAGCTGTAATTCCAGGAGTTCTCCAGGCCCTATTTGTAGGTTGGCAACACAACACACAGTTCGCACTTTATATATTTTCCCTATTGGCTAGTGTTATGCTCATGGAGCCAGCTAAAGTTTCCCAAAGCCTCCCTGAAATTCCAAGAAATAGATTAAAATTTGGGAAACAACATAAATGTTGCTCGGCTGATTGCAACACCATTTGAAGACCTCTGTTCTAAATTATGCATCGTTTAATATTCGTGGATATGTGTTTCATCTACAGCCTTTCTACTTGGTTGCCTCACACTCTTTCTCATGGCAGACTTGTTTGCGTTTTTGTCTCCCAAAGTGGGATCTTTAGCCAAAATAGCTATCAGCTATAAAAAGGAAAAAGGATGATAGCCTGTCCTTGACAAACCCAGTTGGGGCGGTGGAAGGGAGAGACGGGGGAATAGAACAATTTCCTCTGACTTTGTTCCTTATTTAGCTGCTAAAAATGAGCAACCAGCAGTGGCTGGGTAAAGCTTGGCCTCAATATGTCCTGCCATATTGAAGAAAACATGATTGGTGCTTCCTGCAGAATGTTGTATAAAGGACATGACCTCTGGCACTGGATGTTATGGAAAGGATTAGCAACAAGAGCATCATTAATGCTCCAAATGAATAAGTGAGTGCTGCAGTTTAAGGGAAAAGAGGTAAAGCCTGAGCAGTTGTTGAGCAGCTAGAAATTGACTAATAAAGATCCAACCTGAATGATGCTCATTACTAAGTAGCAGAAATGTTCCAAGTCTGAATAAAATGATCTCTTACACTTAAGAGCCATCAGAACAACAACAACAACAACATCTTCTGGTTTGGTTATTTGTTCTGGCATGTCACTATCTGGGTGGGTTTTTTTTTTTTTACATCCAAGAAATAGATGCGAGACTAGGGCAGCTAGAGAGGATTCAGCACCAGCAGATACATACATAACAGAGCTGTCAACTGAATGGAAGATTTTCTGATGAATAAGATCATCCCAGTGTGCATTTTTATGCTCTGCATTTTCAGTTTCCATAGTCACCACATCATTTAGTAGAGTTTCCTAATTCTGTCTATTGATGGGACTTGTTTGACTGAGCTATTATGTATACACAAGAGGCGGGACCCACGATACTCGCGGGGGGGAGTATTCCCCACAGCTCCCGGCCTGCAGAAGCAGGAGACACAGCAGCAGGTGAGCCCAGCCTTCTCCCCCATCAACCCTAGCGGAGGTGGCGAGGCCGGCCCGCCAAGCTTTCGCCTTCCTCCCTCCCTCCCCAGCAGTGGTGGCAGCGGCGGCAAAGCTGGCCCACCAAGCTTTCTCCTTCCTCCCTCCCTTCCTCCCCAGCAGTGGCGGTGGTGAGGCCGGCCCGCCCACCAAGCTTTCTCCCTTCCTCCTCCCCAGCAGCGGCGGCGGCGACGAGGACGGCCCGCCAAGCTTTTTCCTTCCCCCCAACAGCAGTGGTGGCGGCGAGGCCGGCCTGCCAAGCCTTCTCCTGCTCCCTGCCCCTGAGGCAGCAGTGGCGGTGGCGGCGAAGCCTTCTCAGAGCATTCCCTGCGCATGCGCAGGGAACGCTCCTTTACTTTTGAGGGGATTTAAGTATCTCCCTATAGTTATTTACAGTGTTTAGATTTTTTTTGCACATCTGGGGATTGTCCTAAATGTGCAGGAAAATCTCCCTGCCCCCCAGGTGCCCCCGATGTGCGGATATAGATATCCGCATGTGGGGGGCACCTTGGCTATTAGATATATAGATATTAGGCAGTTAGCCAGGGCAGATGAGGGGGAATAGACAATCAACTGCTATGGTTTGCCAGCTTTTATGATAGGTAGGTAGTGTGACCTAGCCCATCTGCTCGGCAGGGGACACAAAGAAATGCTTTGCTTCTACTAGCCGATTGGCAGGATTGCAGAGATGGGGAGAAACTGAAGCAGATGCCCAACCTTCACCTAACACACCTCTTTTCTGTTGTCTTAGGCAGCTCACCTTCTTACAGACAGACTTACAGGTGACAGAGGCAAAAGATAAGGCAAAAGTAAAACATAAACATACCAAGACAAATTAGATGTAAGAGATTAGTGATGAGGTAGTATTGAATCAGAGAACCGATTCAGGATCTGTCATCTTTTAATTGCATGTAAATGTTCTAAGCTGCTACATCACTTCCCTAATACAAATTACCTCCCCCCCCAGCTCCTATTTCTCACAGTAGGAGAAAAAAATGGACAGCTCCTGTCACTGAAGTAATTAAAGAGGTAGGACATGTGTGAGAGTGTGTGTAGTGAAGTCTGATTTAAAACAAAACTAGACACAAATTTAAATAGGCGGACTTGTTCTACTCCATACCTCACTTTACTCCAGAGCATCGAACTTTTTTCTTTTAACTTTGATATGGGAAGTTAACTAGGTTGAGGACTGTTGTGTAGTGAGAGCTTCAAATGAACGGGCATTGTTAGACAGGCTCCTTGCAGCTATATTCAGATTGGCCACCCTTGTAGAGCAGGACAATCAGGTAACAGAGGTTTAACTGATGCCATGCAAATGAAGGCGCATAGATACTATGTTCTTATTGGTTTATTTGTATTCTGTGGGTGTGTTTTGGACTGGGGGTTTTGCATTTAGCTGTGGTCACCGCATGTGTTGTTCTTCTTAATACGTTCCAATAAAGAGCTATGCCGAAACCACGATAGTCTTGTGAACCCACTACTTAACAAGGACACCCCCCCCAAGGAAACAGGGTACAATATGGCAAGGTGAGGATGCAGGGTTTTGATCCCCTCATCCACCCACTCCCTTTTTTGTAAGAAGAACCAAACAACCTCCCACACCCTCCAATGGAAAATCTTGGAGGAATAGGGAAAAGCTTGCTCACACACCAATTCATACCTGTCCGTGCCTGTTTCGCAAGTTAAAATTGCCTATAGAGGAGGATAGCTTCTCTTATCTGCCTGAAATTTGGGAGGAGGGATCTTTTGAGTGAAAGGTACAATCTTGAGCACTTTCAGCCAATTTTTTTTTGGGGGGGAGGCAGGGGCCAGTAAATCTTGGAGTCCTAGTGGGTAGCTAAATGAAAGAGTCAGCCCAGTGTGCTACAACAGTGAAAAAGGCAAACTCTGTGTTAGGGATTATTAGGAAAGAGATTGAGAATAATATTGTAATGCCACTGTATAGATCTATGGTGCAGCCTCATTTGGAATACTGTGTACTTCTGGTCACTGTATCTCTGAAAGGACATTGCAGAGCTTGGAAAAAGTACAGAGGAGGGCAACCAAGATGATTAGGGAGTTGGTGCATCTTCCCTATGAGGGAAGGCTGAAGAGTCTGCAACTTTTCAGTTTAGAAAGAGACAATTGAGGGGGAACATGATAGGGATTTATAAAGTTGTCCATGGGACGGAGAGAGCTGACAAGAGAAATTCTTCTCCCTCTCCCAAAATACAGAACTCCAGGACATCCAATGATGCTGATGGGCAGTAGCTTCAGGATGGACAAAAGGAAATACTGCTTTACACAGAACAAAGTTTGAGTCGAGTGGTACCTTTAAGACCAACAAAGTTTTATTCAAGGTATATAAGCTTTTGTGTAGTGATGGTCACAGGAATAAACAGCTTTAAAAGGAGATCAGATAAAGTCATGGAGGATGTCTATCAATGGCTACTAGCCATGGTGACTGAGGGGAACCTCCACATTCAGAGTCACTAAGCCTCTGAATCCCAGAGCCTGGAGGGAACATCAGGGGAAGCCCTCAGCCTCTATGCCTCGTTGTTGGCTGTCCAGAGGAACTGGTTAGCCACTGTGTGAGAAAGGATGTTGGATTAGATGGAATATTGGTCTGATCCAGCAGGGCTCTTATCTTCTTATGTTCTAAGGCAAAGCTGGGCATCCCAGATCCTATCCCGACACTCTAATCACTATACCATGCCTTACTTGAACACATAAACTAGCCATATACCAAACCAGAACATCAAAACCAGTATTGTCTTCTGTGACTGGCTGCAGCTCACCAGAGTGTTATACAGAGGTCTTTCACGTTCACCTATTACTTGAACCTTTTGACTGGAGATGCCAGAGATCGAATCTGGGACCTTCTGCATGTAAAGCAGATGCTCTACCACTGAGACCTCCTCCAGGCATGAGTGAATTGTGGCAACATTTTATAAACACGGGACCCTAAACTATATTAAGAACAAATTGACAGACATAGGGCGATTTCTCACTAGAGCTGCCTCGCAGCACAGCCGCCGTTTGCCCCAACACAAACATGTCAATTTCACACCCGAAGCTCCGGGGCTGCATTTTGACTCGGGGCTTCGCCCGATTTCCTCCGCAGTTTCGTGATCCTGGTTTTTGAGGATCATGAAACTGCGGAGGAAATCGGGCGAAGCCCCGAGTCAAATGCAGCCCCGCAGCCTCGGGTGTGAAATTGACATGTTTGTGTTGGGGCAAACGGCGCTGTGCTGCGAGGCAGCTCTAGTGAGAAATCGCCCAGAGTCAGTAGAAAGTTGTTGATACAAGTTTTGCCCTGTTTTCCTCCAGAGACTAGCATTTGGGAGCTAGATCAATAGTATTAAATGGCTCTGGTTTGTTCTGATTTGGTACCTCAGGATATATTGCAGATCCATGCATACAGAAATCAGATCTTCTAAGGAAAAGTAGTTTGAAGTGAGGGTGACTTGGAGAACAGGAACTATAGAGAACTACGTTAACCCTTTCCTGCTCTTTTGCTTTCCCACTAAAACCTCTTTCTCCTAACTCTTCTCTGTATGTGGGGTGGACTGGCCATTGAACTTACAGGGAAATTTCCCAGTGGGTCACTTGCAGGGGGTGCTAAGCTTGACTTTCTCAAGGGCCATTTTCACTTCTCAATCTGCTTCTGTCTGTATGCTTGAAGAAGAATGTTTGTGAGGGCAAATATATCTGGAATCAACAGGAAGGAAAAGTGGGATGGATATGGTTTCCACAGAAAACTGATGGATAGGGGAAAGGGTGAAGTATGCCCTCCTTCACCCTGCCTCTCCATTCCAAATTGTCCCTTTCTAAAGCTGCCTTTTAAACAAAGAAATGCTGCAAATGTCTTTGAATGTTGAGCAGACACATATAATCTTGGTATAATGCAAGTAATCTTGGTATAATCATCTATTTCCTATTCTCCTTACATTGACCCATTTGATACTGATGCTTTCATTTTTTACTATTTACTAAATCTGCCTTGTCTTCTTTATTCTATTGTTAATTAGAGGGGTTTTTTGTGTTGCTTATAGTTTCTGATATAAACATATGTGCTTCCCCCCCCTTTATATTTTGAAATGCAAATGCATTTGTGAGAAGCCCCTCTTCCATCCTCAGTACTGGTTTTAACTCTAATCTGAGGTGTGAATTTTTTAAAAAATCTCAACATGGAAAGATTAAAAGCTGGGAAATGCTGATTCACACTCAACTGTTGTCTTGAAATTTCTGCCATTTGAACTGTATGCATAGACTTGTGGATGGATGAGTGAACAGAATGTTTCTCTTGACATGAATTAAATACAGAAGGAATTAAACTCCTGTGCCTATTGATTGCAGTTACCATAGGGTCTCTTATCATTGAGTACTTCATGGAATAAGAAACACAGAGCTTCTTCTATGGACCTACACCAGCTCTCATATGCTAGATTTTTGTTTCGTTTTACAATGGGTGAGATGTATTTAATTTATTGTAGGAAGCTCTTAAAGATGCAGGATCTTTTAAGAGCCTTTTACAATAGACGTGAAGCACTTATTTAATCCCATTGAATGGAGACTAGATTTACTAGCTGGGCCAGACATGATTTTTGTTCAGGAGTCATCCTGGAGTACATCGAAGTTTAAAGAGCTTTTTAGAGAAACTGAGGCGAAACAAAAGAAGTAAATTTTGAGAAAGGACTTTGTCAAGGAGGTTTAGATGTTAAACAGAGAGCAAAAGCACAGTGGCTTGACTAAAATGAATGTTGGGGTTTGCCGAATTGCTGCCGATCCTGCAAGAGATGCAAATGAAGCACTTTAAATGCAGGGCTGATGCACAAAAAAGGGGGCAATTTCATACTAAAGTGCAACAAGGTTACGGAATCAAAGAAGGTGCACTTCAGATCTGCAAAAGATGACAATGGCTCATTGTAAGGTCTTTTTTCTTCAGGCTTTGAACATGTTTTAAGTACACTATTTACTAACTTGTACAATGTAGATTGCTCACCGATTAAGAATTTATGACCAGAAACAAACCTGTTGGGGAGGGGGGGGCTGAGAGGGAGAAATAAAAACAGAGTTTTGATCCTTACAGTTGCAGCAGAGCTCCATTTGAATGAACTTAACCTGGGCACTGTGGGGGGCTCACAATATGTTTTTTAAACTCAGGGGCCTAGTGCTCCGAGTTCAAATGGAATCTCATCTTTCAGTAACAATTAAAACAAAAGCAGAAAAGGGGGTTGGGGGTTGGAGACCATCTGTGACCCATCAACCTGCCACAATGCAGGCTGTTTCAGTTTTGGTTTAATTTATCCACTTACTTCTGGATTGTGCCCCAGTTGACCTTTGAAGCTCATGAGCTTTCCCAAACACTGAAATCCACAAAAAACATATAATTTTAACTGCAGGCATCCGTATAGCTGTCCTGGTCACAAGACTACCAAGGGTGCTAACTGATTGTGTTGTGATGTGTGCATTTTACCCTCCCGTAAGAGCAGGAGCACAACACAGGGCAGTTCCAGACTCTTTGTGAAAGCTCCTGGTTGCAAGATAAGGCATTTCACATGCATCAGGAACTCACACATCTCTCCATAGGCTACACCAGCAATGAGAAAACAGGAAACAAAGTTCCTTGCACATTCTCTGTCACGATCACAGCTGTCCTCTGATTCTTCTCAGAATGAGTAGAGGTATGAAGACAAATGGCATGTCCTTCTACATCCTTTCAACTCCCCCCCTGCTCCAAGAATAATATATACAAGAGCTTTGCACAAAGAGCAGTTTGGTTCTGTACCTTCTCTTTTACTTGTTTCCTGTATTTCCTGTGAGGAGCTTCACATTCTCTTTTAAATATTTATTTTAAAAATGTGTACACCATCTTTCATATTTCAGCTCAGGGTGGCTAAAAAAGTCACATGAATAGCCAAAGCATGTATATGTGGAGTACCCACATTCTCTTCCAGTGAAGAACTGGCCAGTCTCAGGCCTGTTTAGTTTCAGAAATGAAACTCCATGCTCAGAATCCCCCGCCCAAGCCCTTGCCTTAGAAACCTAAATGGTATACAATAGAAGACACGATTTATTGCATTCTCACCTTTTAATTTAGCATACAGTGCTATTGCAATACATAACAGGTTGGGGAGTACCAGGGGCTTAGGGACACACTGAATGTTTTGAGAACAGAAGATCCAAGTTGTAGCCTCTTTTGCATCTCTTGCGAAACAATCTCAGGTAAGGGGTGTTGGAGATTAGCTTTCTCTGCCTGTGACTGTGGAGAGCTGTTACAAGAGTAGACAATACTGAACTAGAGAGATCAATTGTTTGACTTTGTATAAGGCAGCTTCATATGTAGCATGAGCAATTTTTTTTTTTAAGTCTTCATCTGTTCATGTGATCTGCCTAGACGACATGACTTATTGTTCTGGGGATGGGAGTGGTACTGCTGTATTGGATGGTGGCATACAACAAATGGTCAGAAATCATCATTCTCAGTGGAGCCTTCAGGGTTGGACTTTTGCACAGAAGTATGGGAGCGTGGGCTCAGCAGCCCCCCCCAACCCCCCCCCCAGCTTGTAGATAGCAAGACTATTTTACAGCACTTATTTCTATGTAGAGACTCAGGTTACATCTAGGCATGTTGAGAACTTCACTGTGAACACAATTGCCAGGCCAACATACCATGTTTGACCACCACACCAAACACCTTAGCTGAGCATCAGATTGGTTCCTCCCATTCTTACTACTTGCCACTTGTCAGAATATCCAGCTGGCAGTTTTTTAGACATGTTTTTCCCCTCTTTCCACTTTTGTGTGTATATAATAAGGAAATCAATCAGCCTCCCTCCAGGGTCA
The DNA here is from genome assembly GCF_001447785.1 of Gekko japonicus. Taxonomy (NCBI): domain Eukaryota; kingdom Metazoa; phylum Chordata; class Lepidosauria; order Squamata; family Gekkonidae; genus Gekko; species Gekko japonicus. Next base: position 997,895 of record NW_015174844.1, on the reverse strand, counting down.
TGGTTAGGTCAGGTCATTAAACATCATTTAGCTGACAGCGGGCAAGGCACCTCTTTATTATTTTTACAGTTTAAAAATGGTAAAAATCCATTTTTGATTGATGTAGGAGGAGGGAATAAATGGCAACTCCAATGAGGCTGTAAGAGAATGCATTTGTTGTTGTTGTTGTTCAGTCGCACAGTCAAGTCCGACTCTTCGCGACCCCATGGACCAGATCACGCCAGGCCTTCCTGTCTTCCGCCGTCCTCTGAAGTTGGCTCAATTTCATGTTCGTTGCATCGATGACACTGTCTAAACATCTCAGCCTTTGCCGTCCCCATCTTCTTTGACCTTCAGTCTTTCACAGCATCAGCATCAGAGAATGCATACATGTAAGCAACTCTTGACACCAAGACCAATCTCTACAGGCCACTTACAGTTAGATCGTAGCTAGTGTTGACTCTTTGCTGGCATGACAGATAGATATGGAACATGAGAACTGATGGTATGGGCAGCATTTTCTGCTCCACCTATGGGACCATGTGACCATCAGTTTTTCTTGTGTCTCACTATCCTTGGGTCTTCCTGGGACTGCTTCTGCCTTTCCAGTTGAATGCTAAAGTGCCAAATTTCTCATTAAAATATACCATGAAAATATCTGAACAGTAGATAATTCTGTTCAGAATTAGGTAGGAAAGGGTAGCTGTGTTAGTTTGTTGCAACAAAAATTAACAGGAATCTTATACTTCCATAAAGACTAACAACATTTTTTTCCTGAGCATACGTTTAGCCCACCATCTTAGATGTAATGGATCAGTGGATCAGTGGATCCTCATTATGTATGTAGGAAAGGTATTTAGAGGCAGTACCACAAAAGAATAACAGAGCAACATTCCTTGTAAGGAAACAGGGTAAGTTGGTATCAATAAACAGATATCAAAATGAAGGTCCTTTACCCCTGTTCCTTATTCTCTGTGTCACCAGGAAGCTGCTGGCATGTTCTCTGTTGTGATTCAGCAGCACCGCTGAGGATTGCTAGAGTACTGAAACCACTTCAGTAGTTGTGAGGCTACACAGCCAATATAACATTTTTGGTTCCAGGGCAGTAGGGTTGCCAAATCTTTTTTACCTGGTGGCAAGGGGCTCCTGCCCGGCGTCTTGAGTGCGTGTGTGCGCACGCCGCCCGGATGTGACGTCATGATGCTGGGCACGCTGGGGGCGGGGCCACAGCCATTCCACGGGGACCGATTCCACGGGGGCAGAAATCGGGCCTCCAAAGCGGGGGGAAATCTGCCCCCCCGGGGGACTTGGGAACCCTACAGGGGAGGGACAACGGGGCAAAATTCTGGGGTGCTGGTCACCATAGGACTTATCATGCTGGACAGGTCATGAGACTTGTTTTCACATGATGTTTGAGTTGGGCTGGATTTTATGAGGTCCCTGAGGGAATCTTTGTTCGGGGCCCGTAGTGGCTCTCGGCTTCCCTGTCTGACTCTGGTCTAGGTCTTCACTCAGAGCAACTTATCAGTCTGGTACAGTCTCCTCTGAGCTGCTCTCATCTGCACTTACCAGTCTTATGGCCTGTTTGCTTCCTGGCTTGACTCCCTGCCAGGAAGTACCTGGATGCCTCCAGACTGCCAGCCCCGACATATCCATCCCTGTAGCAAAATAACATGAAAATGCATAACTTTCTTAAGTGCTGCCAAGTTCTGAACTGATTTGGAATGTCCCAAATAATTGGGATTTCCAAATCGCAATTTTAATTTTGGCTTCCTTTAGTTAAAAGCTGTGCTCAGCTGTGATTTTCCCAGTTGGCTCCTAAGTTGGTTAAGGCCTATGGCTGCTTTATTATGTCAAACATTATCCTTTAAAAGGGTTTATGATGGCACATGCTTGTTCTGTTTATACATGTTACAGAATGTATATGGTATGTGGCTAAAATTAGCTTCTCCTAGCTATAGCAATATATCTTCCTACAGCTGGGGGGACTGCATCATCCAGGAGGTTAAAAACAAAGAACTGAAACTAGATGGCAGTATGAACTAGTCAATTCAAGCCACTCTACAATAAACCTTATGATGACTCATACTCCTTGGAGGAATTTTGATGGAGATATAACTTTGCATAAGTTTTGCATGTGCACCCAAATGCTTGGGAAAAAAGACAACTCAGAGGACCAAAAGTTCATCTAGATTTATTTACTTAGACAAAACATTATGCGATCTCCTTCAACAAACAGTGGGGAGGATAACAGGATTGGAAATGCAAATCCCAAGAGTGCTAACCAATAAAGACAACTAGTAAAAGTCTTGTATACATTAGAATCACAATGCACTATTGCTAGTGTGTGAGAGGTATAAGAAACGTTAGATATAAGCTACTTTAGGGGCCTGACTAATGATACACCAGTGCTATGCTAGTATTATGGCAGTCGTACATGATTTACTTGCCATGTGTTAACAAGATACCACTTTAACGTTTTTGTTTGAAAGCACTTGCGTATTTGTTTCTGAGTTCAATACAAGGTGCTGGCCTTGAACTTTAAAGCCTTCAGAATCTGGGATCCACAAGTTCTTAACCTGTGCAGCCCAATTGTTCAGAGCATCAGGGTCTTTTGTTTAACTCCCCTGTACATGGTTCAGTTTATTACTACCCAGCATTTTCAGAGGTGTCCCATAACCGAGGAACAGCCTGCCAGATTATGTGAGTCAAATCCTCACCCTTCTGACTTTTAGAAAACTGCAAAGCAAAACATTTAAAGACAGGTTTTGAAGGGACTTAAGCACTGATGTTTGTCAACTGGTTTAGCTGGCTAGTTAATTAGAACAGTATTTCTTAAACTGTGGTTTGGGAAACCTGCCCCCCCCCACAAACATACTCCATGAATTTGTGTACCATTTGTAAGAACAGAGGACAAACCCCTTGCATTTATTTGGTTAATGTGAAAACGGAGGCCTCCATTTTCTAGGAATGGACTCTTGACCTCAAGGAAATGATATGGAACTGGATTTCCTTCCTGTTGAACAGTGGGAGATCTAGAACTGCTGCTAAGTCTTAGGAACTCTAATGGTTGTACAAAACCAAGGAAGGAGATTCTTAATGGAATGTTCATAGTTACTTCTGCTGTAAAACTGACTCGGTTTTCACTCTATTTTCCAATTCATCTGGGTAACATGTAAGCCATCTTGGATCCCTGTTGAGGAAGGTGGGATACTTTTTCAAAATAAATAAAAATACATGAAGACTGGGCAATCCAGTTGGTAGGAGGGACTGAATTCCACAGGTGATTACACTGAATTATACTGGGGCTGGCTTGGGGGTGTTTATATGCCTCTCAATTCTTTTAAGTGTATGCATTATTTCAGTATGTAATATTTTTAGGTGTTTAGCGAGTTTAAGTCATGCTGTTAAGACGTATGTGGAAAGTTAAAGGTTGGCTATTAACATGGTGAAAATTTGGTATGGCTACCTTAATATATATTGGTGGTCCATCACAAATTTAATCCTAGACAAGGATGCCACATATCATAAAAATCTAGTTTGGACAGGGCTGAGGCTTCTTCCTGCATTGACCTTTCAGTGTACAGGGGGATTGTCTTTCATGATTCAGCCTCACCATGTGCCCTATCTGTCAGTCTCCTAATAGTATACCTTACAAGCGATGAATTCTTAAGACAAGATTAAGATTCTATTGACATACTGCCTAACCAGCTAGTCTCAGGGTTGTTGATGGTGACCCCCAAATTTCAACATCCACATCGAGGACTCATCATTCTGAACAGCTCAGGATTTTATGGTTATCATGGCAACGATGGAAATATTTCAGTTAACACTTGACCCAAGATATATAGCAGTAGGGAAGGGCATGAACAGGGAAAATGTGGTTCATGGTGTACCCGGTTCCTGAGCCATGAACCATCATGAACTTTTAAGCGCCAGATGAACTGGTTTGGTTTGTGAGGTTCATGATGCAGAAGAATGCCCCCATGCATGCTAGAGAGACCAATCCTGCAGGGTATCTTTGTTGAACTCTCCTCTACATTCCCTCCAAGTTTGGTGAGGATTGGATTTATGGGGTCTGAGTTACAGACCCCCACAGACGGTGCCTCCAGGAAAGTGCTTTCTGGGGAAATAACAGGTGCAGGTTCAGGAGGTTCAAGAGTGTATAGGATGGACCCTGTGCAAGCTAGAGTTATCAAACTTGCAGGGGATCTCCCCCTGGTGCTCCTCTACATGCCCTCCAATTTATATGCAGATTAGACTTCAGGGGTTCAAGTTATGCCTTCCAGAGAAGATGCCTCCAGGAAAGTGCTTTTGGGAAAAATGTCAGGTGCAGGTTCAAAAGTGCAAGTAATGCATATGAAATACACAGGGAACCTATTGGTGTTTCCAAGACTGGAGAATTCTACCCCACCATTTCTTTGAAGTTTGGTGAACATTTTGATTGAGCAGGGACAATCTGTTTGAAAATGTATCCATTCATGAACTGTTATGAACCACTTGAAAGTTCGTGGAAAGTTTGTGCCAGTTGACCTGCCATGAACTTCAGTTCGTGAATCACAAACTGGCCCGAATTTGTCATGAACTTTAGTTTGTGAGCTGGTTTGTGCCCATCCCTGTATAGCAGATCAGATACTCAACTTAGTTTTCTGTTCTGAATGGGTAGAAGAGTTTGAAACCACATACGTTTATGTCATGACATAAATCCTCTTAATGTATAGGTAACTGATTGAACGATCCACCCTCACAGAATGTTGAATTCAAATAGTTTCCAGAGGGCTCTGGTGGAGTTCCTTTGGTTAACAAAGCAGTCCTCTGGACTCCCTCGGTGTCCTCTGTAATAGAGAGATAAACCAGGCCATGGATGAGGTTGCCCCTAAGTATCCTCTCTGCAAGTAAGAGCCTACCTAGTTCGCTGGTGTTCAGGGGAGCTTACATAATGGAATGGCAGACGTGACAGTTAAAGCAATGATGGAGGAAGACTCAGACTGAAGCTGAGTAAGCATGTACTAGAAACCCACTCCCATGATGGTGACAGTAACAAAGAAAGTTTATGGCTACAATTCTATGCACATTTCCCTGGGAACATGTGGCTTATTTCTGAGTAAACATGAATAGGCTTGTGCTGGATATGTGCTTACTCCAAGTGGAGTTAATAGATTTATGAGTTCTTCATTCTCTGTTGGATGACCAGAGTCAGAAAGCCAGATTCATTTGTGGTGATCAGGTTTTATAACATTCTGATGAGACCACTGCTAATCTCAGGGAAATTGCGATTTTTTGTTTGTAATCTGTATAAATTTGCTAGAACTTTGGCATTTACTTTTACTGTCATATCCATTCATCATCTTTATCAAAACTCTAACTGATATAGTCAAGCTTGATAGAATGTATGTCATCAAGAAAGTCTTGCTGCTGAGTTCTGCTGGGAATAATCAATTTATATTGCTTAATGACAGGCACAACTTTAAGAGGCCCTCTCCTTTATGATAAAATTCTAATCTCCCTTATATCCTGTGATTCTAGTTTCACTTTTCTTTGAAGCAATTAGAAGGTTACAGTTGGTGTGTTGAAATCTTTGGGTCAAATTCTTCAGTTTCAAGACTCAATGCTTGTTTTATGTTCTAGGAAAAGGTTTGCCATGGGAAATATATCAACTTTAGTGGGAGAAAGAATCCCAGAAAATTATGTTTGATCATCTCATTAAAGCATTTTAATGAATTAACCAACTACCTTTTAACATTAGTTGCTGTAGATTTTCCGGGATGTGTGGCCGTGGTCTTGGCATTGTAGAACCTGACGTTTCGCCAGAAGCAGGAAACCTCCTCAGGAAACAAAAGAACCTCCTCAGGAAAGCTCTTCCATTAGCATGTCCATAGCCTGGGGAACTCCTACAAGACAATGACTCACCCCTACCCCACCTTCTGGAGTAGATATAAATTTACCATTTTCTTCTCACCTTGACATAGAGAGTACTCCATCTTTCTGTATTTATACCTCTGAGGATGCCAGTCACAGTTACTGGCGGAACATCAAATTCTACAATGCCAAGACCACGGCCACACATCCCGGAAAATCTACAGCAACTAATGAACTCCTGCCGTGAAAGCCTTCGACAACATACCTTTTAACAGATTAAACTAATCCATTGGAATTCAGTATATCTGCAGTTGACTGAAAGCTCAATACAGGTAAATGTTTCAGACAGTACAGGAGAATTGTAAATTAACAAAGTAATAAAAGGTGAATGATACTGACTTACCTTACTGAGCTGTTGGACAAAGTTTGAGTCCAGTGGCACCTTTAAGACCAGCAAAGGCTGCGGTCACACACACTAAATAATCCACTTTCAAAGCACTTTCCAAATGGATTTTGCGAGTTCACACAGTACAAATACAGTTGCAAAGGGCACTGAAAGTGGATTGAAAGTGGATTATTTAGCATTTGTTTGACTGCATACCTTAAAACCTGTTCTGAGCCACTGACTAAAATTGGGCCTTGCTGACTAAGCTAATACGTAAATTATGCACCCACAGATACCTTGTTTCTTCACAATAGAAAGCACACCTGCTGTTTCTGAGTTGAATGAAGCCTACACTGTGTTTTTGTATACAGATGACCATTACTTATGTATAAAATTAGCTGTTCACAAACCAGCTTTTGAATTGGAGGAAGGAAAATGAACATACTAACTGAAGATCAATGTGGAAGTGTAGCCTGGATAACTTAACAGGTCTGTTTAGTTTTGTGGCACTGATCATCTTTCGATCTCTTACAAAAAAGGAGCAGTATGGTTAGAGGTTATAAGTAAAACAGAGTTGTCAGATATCCTGATTTATTATTTCTTGCTGCACTAGAGTGGTATGTCTCTGGAAACTTTCCCCCCATTAAATAAAGCATTTCTGTCAATTAAGTATTGCATCAGGAAATAAGTCTTCTGATGAAATCTCCTGCAGGAGTACAGAAGCTGAGTTACAGAAAAAAAAAGGAGCAGTATGGTTAGAGGTTGTAAGTAAAACAGAGTTGTCAGATATCCTGATTTATTATTTCTTGCTGCACTAGAGTGGTATGTCTCTGGAAACTTCCCCCCCATTAAATAAAGCATTTCTGTCAATTAAGTATTGCATCAGAAAATAAGTCTTCTGATGAAATCTCCTGCAGGAGTACAGAAGCTGAGTTACAGGGAAAAAAAACATTATTGTTTAGTTTGAAAGTCGCTTAATGAGGGACGTTGGGCAAGGTTTCAACCCATGTACAGCCACTAAGCTCTGACCAAAGAAGAAAACTGTAATCACCTGGACTAAGTTTACCATGGCAGGCAAATTCTTGCCCTGCCCTTCATCCACAGAGAGTGATTAAAATGTGGAATTCAGTGCTGGACAATGTAGGGATGGCCACAGGCAGAAACAGTTTTAAAGGAGGATTACATAGGCACTAGTCCTCTGAATCCCAGACCCAGGAGGCAACATCAGGGACAGGCCTCAGCCTCTATGTCCTGTTGTTGGTCATCCAGAGGAACTGGTTGTCCACTGTGCAAGACAGGATGCTGGCCTAGATGGACCATTGGACGGCTTCAAGAGGGAATCGGATAAACATATGGGGCAGAGGTCCATCAGTTGCTATTAGCCACAAGGTATAGATAGAAACTCTCTTCCTTTCAGTCATAATGTTGATCATATGCACAGAACCAATGTGTGTATACTTGAATGCATCTATTCAGGCCTTCAGAGAAACGAATGATAGTTGGAGGGTGCAGTCCAAGGGCACAATTAAATTATTTTATGCTGGGTTTGAATTTAACAGTGGAACTTCCTGCTGGAGCAGAAGGTAGACTTGGCGTGTGTGACTGAGACCTGGGTGCGGGACAAGGAAACTGTACCTCTCTCCCAGCTTGCACCTCCTGGGTTCTCGGTCCTACAGCAATCATGGACTAGGGGGCAGGAGGGAGGAGTGGCTATCTTCATTCGGGAGGTTTACTCCTTTAGGGCACTCCTGCCACTGGAGATCACAGGCATTGGGTGTGTCAGCCTGGTGTGGGAGGCCTGGGAGAGTGTGGCATTTTGGCTGGTGTACCAACTGCCTAATACGCTGGCCAATAGCCTGCTGTACCTGATGGAGGCTGTATCAGACTGGCCGCTGGAACACCCTAAGCTAATAGTCTTGGGTGATTTCAATGTCCATGCTGATGACGCAGCTTCCACTCAGGCAGGGGACCTAGTGTCGTCCATGGTGGTGCTGGGACTCTCCCAATTTGTAACGACTCCCACTTGCTGGGCCAGACACACACTCAATTTGATCTTCGCGGCTGGGGTAACAGTGGACCGGATTACTGCTTCGGCAGTACCATGGTCGGACCACCATGCCCCGAGGGCCCATCTGAATGTTCCACCCCGACCCTATTTAGGCGGCAAGCATATTTTAGCTCACCCACAGAGCCAAATGGACCCTGTGCAGCTCCAGATGGCTCTGCAGAACCCGATGCCCCCTGGCGGCTTGGTGGATGAGCTTATGGAGGACTGGCATAGCCGGCTTTCTGCAGCCACCAATGAGATCGCTCCCTGGTACCGTCTGCGACCTCGCTCTAGGCTTGCTCCCTGGTTTACCCAGGAGGTGCGGCTTATTAGTGCAGAAACCTAGCATATAAATGGACATTTTCTCTATAGAGTTTTACTAACAAAAGCCAATATATTAATCACTGGACAAAACCTACAGTTATAAACATTTAAATCCTTAGCCTTTCTGTTCTCAGATCTTATGTAACCACCCTTAGGTTATGTTGATAGGCAGGTTACAAATACAAAAACAGGTTACAAATACAAATAAAAAATTTTTCAGTCCACTCAGCCTTGAGTAAGTCGACAGACTGCTGTCAACAGTACGCCCAACCACGTGAAGCCTTGATCCATGCCCTTCATGGCTCATAAAAGCTGGCCATGAGGGGTTTCAAGGTACCCTCAGGGATATTATCAACAAGTCCCTCACTGAGGGATTGTTCCCAGGGGCACTCAAGGAAGCGTTGGTCCACCCTCTCTTGAAAAAACCATCTCTGGACTTGGTCGAATTGGCCAACTATCAGCTGGTGTCCAAATTGCCCTATTTGGGCAAATTAATTGAGAGGGTGGTGGCGATACAGTTGCAGGGACGGATATGGCACTGGTCACTCTTATGGATGACCTCTGGAGGCACCTGGATCGGGGTGGTTCAGTGGCACTGCTGTTGTTAGACCTGTCGGCTGCGTTCGACACAGTCAACCACTGGTTGCTGACCCGTACCCTCTCTTGAAAAAACCATCTCTGAACTCGGCCAAATTGGCCCACTATCAGCCGGTGTCCAAATTGCCCTATTTGGGCAAATTAATTGAGAGGGTGGTGGCGATACAGTTGCAGGGACGGAGATGTCACTGGTCGCTCTTACAGATGACCTCTGGAGGCACCTGGATCGGGGTGGTTCAGCGGCACTGCTGTTGTTAGACCTGTCGGCTGCGTTCGACACAGTCAACCACCGGTTGCTGACCCACCATCTTGCCGATGTGGGGATACAGGGGCTTGCCTTGCAATGGCTTGTTTCCTTTCTCCAGGGTCAGGGACAAAGGGTGGTGCTAGGGGAACAGCAGTCCAGGAGACACCTGCTTGAGCGTGGAGTGCCTCAGGGGGCGGTGCTTTCCCTGATGTTATTTAACATCTACACGCACCCCCTTGCCTAAGTTGCCTGGAGGTATGGGCTGGGCTGTCACCAGTACACTGATGACACCCAGCTCTATCTGATGTTGGGTGGCCGGTCGGACTCCAGACTGGAAGATCTGGACCGGGTGCTGCAAGCCATGGCTGGTTGGCTTAGACTGAGTCAGCTGAAGCTAAATCTGGTGAAGACGGAGGTCCTGTGCCTGAGTTGGGGCAGTCCAGGGATGGGGATCCTGCTCCCGACTTTCGATGGGTCACCGCTAGTGCCAGCGTCGGAGGTTAGGAGTTTGGGAGTGCTCCTAGACCTCTCCTTAACAATGGAGGCCTAGGTAGCAACCACTGCTAAGTTGGCCTTCTACCATCTTTGGCTGATTCGACAGTTGGTTCTCTTCCTTGATGCAGTGATCCACGCAATGGTCACCTCGAGATTAGACTACTGTAGCGCTCTCTAAATGGGGCTGCCCTTATCGCAAATCCAGAAGCTGCAGCTAGTGCAGGACGCTGCAGCCAGGCTTCTGATGGGTCTCACCCGATGGGAGCACATCCAGCCTGTGCTAAAGTCACTGCACTGGCTGCCAATAGCATACCAAATTCGCTTCAAGGTGCTGGTACTTACCTTTAAAGCCCTATATGGCCAGGGTCCGGCATACCTGAGGGACTACCTTTCCCCATATATACCCCAGAGAGCACTACAGTCGGGGTCACAACATCGACAAATTATTCCAGGCCCTAAGGATACCAGGCTCGCCTCCACTAGGGCCAGGGCCTTTTCAGTGGCAGCTCCTTACTGGTGGAATGAGCTTCAAGAAGAGATCAGGGCCCTGCGGGACCTTTTACAGTCCCACAGGGCCTGCAAGATGGAGCTCTTCCACCAGGCTTTCAACTAGGTGCCGCCCACCACTACCACCAACTACCACTATTGAACATCTGTGGTACAGGGCCGGCCCTAGCATGGAGAAAGAGCCATATCTCCGTAGGAGGTCAGAGAATCGCTGAGGTGGGAATTTTGTGGGTACATCTTAGAGAGTGCCACTTAAGCTAATGAAGTATCGACTAAGACTGTGAGCACTTTAACTACTAGAGTATTTTAACCGTATGACTGTTTTAATTTGTTTTAAATGTTTTATGGAGACCAGGTACATTGTACTGACCTTTGTAAGCCGCCCTGTAACATATATACAAAACTGCCTCTGAACAGCACTAATGTGATGTAAAAGTTAACTTCTAACTTGAACAGGGCTAACCATAGCAAAAGCAATATCCTGCACCTTTCCCAGCCTCACATCTGTGAAAGATGGGCTACAAAGCAGACCCTCTCCCGCTGCTCTTCATGCTCTATAAGGAACATGCTGTGCCCCAGCATAATTTGTATGTTTCAAGGGAGCCCTAAACAAAATTTGTGTGTTGCAGAAGCAAAGTAGAGGACATGTTGGTGATCAGTGAACAGCATTTCTGAAGTAGAAGCAGCAGTTGTGTGGGGCCACCCCCCATGATTTGCCAATCAAAACACACCCACCAGGCTGTTATTAGAGATGCTTCAACACCCGCCAGTTCACTGGTCATGAACAGAGAGCTGATTTTTCAAAGGACTGTTCATCTACTCATTGGCCCATTCATGGCTGTTCAGCAGATTCATTCAACTATTCCTTCTTATATAGAGTTTTTAATGCAAACACATTCCCACATAGCCTGACTGTGTTCGACTTTGATTGAGTTCTGCCTTGCTGTGGTGCTGCTGTGCCTGGCAGGCGATTTAAAGAAAATGAAACAGAAGTCCAGTTCTTAAAGAGAAAATCAAGAGCAAATCTCTGAAGAGAATTTTGACTCACAAAAGCTCATGCTGAAATAAATGTTGTTAGTCTTTAAGGGGTGTCACTCACTACACTTGTGTTTTATTTGGCTACCACAGACTAACATGGCTACACCTCTGGAATTGTTCAAGTAGACAATCAGTTGGTAACAATTTTTTTTTAATGTGTTTTGAAAAATTCTACTGTTCAGTGTTTTTCTTTATCTGACTATTTATTTATTTATTTAAAATATATCTGTGCTGCTTTCCCACCCAAATAGGGTCCTCAAACATCAAAACTCAGTTCCACAGCTGGAACTGCAAGATCAAGCTGATTGCTTTCTGCATATAGGTGGCAACTCATCCCAAATTTCTGTACGACCTCTCCAATCAGCTTTACAAATATGTTGAAAAACATGGGGGACAATATAGAATCTTGCAGGATCCCATAGGTCAAAAGCCAAGAGGCAGAGCAGCAGCCTCCCAGCCCCACAATTTCAAACCTACGTTTGAGGTAGGTTCCCAGTCTCAACCTTGAAAGGCAGTCCAGAAGGGTGCCATGATTGATGGTATCAAAAGTCACTGAGAGGTCCAGGAGAATTAACATGGTCACATTCCCCCTATCTATCTCTCAACACAGGGTGACCAAGGTTATTTCAGTCCCATAAGCCAGCCTGAAACCAAGGTGGAGTGGATCCAAACAATCTGCTCTCCTGAGTCTAGAGTAAGTTTCTAGGAGCATCCACTCAAAGCCGGTGCACTTGCCCCCTTTCTCAGGGAAGCATTTACTGTCTCCTGGATCCAGTCCACCAGCCTCCCCTGGCATATTCAAACAACCATGAGGGGCAAGGGTTGTACAAGCAGTTTGTAGATGGGTGAGTGTGGGGGATGAAAGTGCTGGTTGGTGCCCCTCTACCACTGACAGCCTAGGCAATTGCCTAGGACCACCTAGATGACAGGCTACTCCTATGGTGCTGTGTCTAAACTGTACATAGTGCACAGTCTTCAGGTGCACGATTGGAGATACCTGTTGGATAAGTAAGAAGTGGAGCTGTGCATCTGTTCGTTATTGGTGGGTGTAGTAGTCTCATAACATTTGTCTTTTTTATACCAAATATGAGGTAAATCTCAAATGGATCTGAAATGACTTTTTTAAGTTCCAAAGAAATTTGAAGCAGGTAAGATACATTGCTGAAATTTTGAGATTTACCGCGATAAAGATTAATTTTAGTTTCTTTCTCTCCTTAATCATAGAAGATTAGGGCAGGTAATAGTAAATGCTTTGCATCCACAAGTGACAAATTTGATTGTGTATGATCGATGCTGAACTCCATATAGTCCAGTTTTCTTCCCCCGAGCATACAGTAGGAAAACTCTAGTTTTCTCAAGACCTGGCCAAGGAGTATCATGTTTGCTAGGATATTTTTGTGATGGAATTTCATAGATTTTGAAACAGCAAGTCGATGTCTGCAAATCTGGCGGATTAGAACAGCAATGTTAAGAAAAGCTATGCTGATTTGCTTTGCTAACACACACACACAAACATCAAAAATTCACCTTAAACATTTGAACAGCCTACTTCGTGAAGTAATATGAGGGGCACAATCCTACTGAAGTGAATTTCTGTTTGATTTCCGTTTGATGTTTAAACCTCTCCTGTTGAAATGTATGTCAGATCAAGCTCCATGTATGACTCTCACAATCTATTATTTTGGGGGGAAAGAACACTTCAGTGCCAGAATGATTCTACGAATCACTACTCCTTGGGGTAGGCATCACTCATGAGAGTACTTCCATTAAAGCTGTGCTTCACAGATGCATTTGCAGGCATTGTCAGCAGCCTGTATTGCTTGGTGTTTAATATCATAGGCTGTAAGCCTGAAACCTCTTATTTGCAGCAGTTGCTGAAATTCGAGGCCATAATTTTGAAGCAGGAAGCTTTCCTTAATGGATAAAATAAAATCACGTTTGTTGAACTTGTGATTGTTGTACATATTTCTTTTCTGGTGCTCTTTGAGAATTTTGCTTTGGTTTTTGAACATTATCCCAATCAGAAAAGATACTTGCTTATGTAGAAATACACTTTTATTTCTATAATATGCTTGGAAGAGATTTATCTTTAAAAACCTTCTGCCTGGCATACAGCGAAGCCGAAAAGAAACAACCTAGACTGCATAAGCAGGGGGATAGAATATCAGCCAAAAGAAAGATATATTATTACTCAATCAGGTATTGGCTGGGCCCCATCTGGAGTGCTATGGTGCAGTCCCAATGGAAAATATGCTAAAAGACCTTTGAAATCCTTTGGGACAGGTGCTTAGTGTACAATTGCAGCCTCCCTCCCCCTTTAGAGAAGCAAGCTCAAGGGCTTTGAAAAGATTATACAGAGGCACTAACTTATATGTGTACATTTAAAATTACATTCTGAAAACATCATAGATAAAAAGGTTTCCCTAGGAATAGTACTTTGTGATACTCTGTGAGGATACTCGTTTCACAGGCTGTAATCCACAAGTGGTCACACTGCATTGGTGTTACTAGCACAGCCAGCCAATCCATTCCTCATTATTTCCTAGGTATATTTCAGTTACTGGGAATGGGAGAATATTTGTAAGGCTCAAGCCCTGGGATGTGACAACCTCAAATTTTCAGCATTTGGCCATGCACTATTTCTTACTGGTCACAGTGTTGTCAGATGTTGCTCTGTGGCCATGGATCAGGTGCTTTCTTGACTCTACATATATGAGGCTTACTGTGGTTGGGAACAGCCAGGAGGCACAGCATGGCATCTTATGGCTAGGTTGTGCATTATACCCTAAATCTTGAATTGGCACATACTGCTCAATAGTCTATGATTTCAGCTGGCCCTGACCCCCTGTAACAGAGCAGCAGCAGCAGCAGCAGCCATTCCTGTCAACCCTCTTGAACTATTTACTTATTTACTCCATTTATCATCTGCCTTTATCACGGAGGCTCAAAGCAGATTACAAAATATATTTAAAAACAACAATCCAATCAGATATTGTAAAACATACAACAAACAATGCAATAATCCTAGGATTACAGAATTAGAAAACAATGCAAACAGAAAACTGTCTAAGGCATGGCGTACCACAAACAGTGTAGAGAATGGATTACAAAGGTAAAAAGTGCATCCAAGCTTATCCATTCCCCAGCACTACACAATGCTACGCAGCCGAAAAGGTGGCTACAACTCCTCGTCTTCTTCACTGTAGAACAATATTTCCCCTCCTGTAGGTTGAGACCCAAACGTGAGTTGTGAAGCCTCCGAAACTGGTTCACAAGTCAGCCCTCCTTAATGGCAGCCTGTGCCACTTCCATTGCTCTCTTTTGGTTTTGTTTTTTTAAACCAAGGTGAACCTGGAAACAGTATCTTCCTTGTTGATATTTTTTTTCTTCACTGCATATAAATGGTGATCAAGTAAAATGTATAAGAACATAAGAACACCGTTGGATCAGGCCAAAGGCCCATCTAGTCCAACACTCTGTCACACAGTGGCCAAAAATACCAGGTGCCATCAGGAGGTCCACCAGTGGGGCCAGGACATTAGAAGCTATCTCATGATAGTTACTAGACTGAGTTTCTTAGAATCCCTGGAAGGATTAGAAGGATCAAGAGAGGGTAGTAAAAGGTTGGAGTGTAACCTTTGTATGCAAAGGCTGTGTATGTTGAATGCCACTTGCTATCAGGAAGCTCATTCTAATATAATTTCCCCTTTACTTAATAATCTTTCAGGATGTTCCGATGTTTCTATTTTAAAGAAACCTTTAATGGGTGTTAGTCAACAGGTTACTGTTAGCTGTGCCATTTTTTTTCCAGTAGCCTGTAGAATTCGTAGAGAAATTTTATGTACAGATTTTAACTAATTGATGCCAATAGATCAGACCAATTTTACTTTCTAAGATTTTACTGTAAAGCTTTTATTTTTTACTTGTCCTGGTCGTTGGCCGAATAAAGAAATTGATTGAGGGAATGCCACTTGCTTCGGGTTCATAGTGAGGGAAGCTGTGACCTTTGTGTGGTGTTTTCTTGCTTTCTCAAAAACTTCTAGTTAGTCACTGCAAAAAGCTGAATGCTGAACTAGATGGGTGCCAAGGTCATAGTTTGCCTAGGGTGGCAAAAAACCTTAGGCCAGCCCTGGATGGGACATCATACTGAATAGGTTGGGAACAGGTCCTGTAGAGGAAGGGAGCTAGTGACTTTCTCTCCCTCAAGGTGGAATAGGCTGCTGCTGCCACCAACCCTTACTTTGCTGACAAGGGTGAGTGATTAAGTGCTAATGGCTGCTGGGGAAAGCTGCTGCTGCATGCTCCTCCTAGCAGCCATCATTTCACTTACTCCTTGCTGCTACCAGTACTGTGCTCTGTTCAGGCCTACCCATCCTGGGTGCTATGCTACTGTCCATAGTGATAGCAATACTTCCTTCCTTCTTTAAATTCCAATACATTTCCTGATTCCAAGTCTCATTCAGTTGTTCCTTCAGCAACTTTAATTCTTTAATAATTTGCTTTTTTCCAGGCTTCTTTTTTAATTCCTTTTCTTTCTGAGCAATTTTTTCTAACATAAAAACAATAATTAAACAGTATAAAACAGTCATTAAGTAAAGTGCGGTGATCTTGATGTTAAATTTTCTTAATCCAAGATGAGTTCCATTCATCAACCTAACCTGACAACAAACATTCTTCGGTTAACTTGGCATCTGCCAAGGGCCGGTTCACCTCCAGATTTAATCCACTGTAGAAGATGGCAACTCGGTGGTGGTACAGTGACATATCAAAGAGGGGCCTGAGACAAAGGGTGAGGATAAAGATCATGTACCAGTAATATATAGACATGACATTGCACCACTAAAAATCTGTATGGATCATGTGGAAAGAGCACAGAATTTGATTTCTAAGATAATTAATTTCTCACTCAGGCTCCTTAGTACCCTTAAATTGTATCTGGTATGAAGAATCTATTCAGACAATAGCTTATGTCAATTGGTACTCCATAACTGATTGTCCTTTCTTTGGGCAATGTATTATGTTCCGTTTTCAGCATTCTTCAGCAGTTCACTAAATGGACACGCAGAATGGGCGTTGTAGATGCTCAGGTTGAAAAATGGATAAAATATCTGAAATCAAGAATCTAAGTCCAAAAAGATATTGAAAATCCTGCTTCTTTCTGCACAAAATTAGAGAATACAAGAACTGTTTTACATATGCATGTTTATCACTCATCATGATGACTTGCACATGGCAGTGGGCTATTGTCATATTAATCAACACACAATTCAATGTCAAAAACTTTTTTGCAAACAAATCAGTTCACACAAACCTAATTCCACTCCTCACCATGGAGGTTCACTATAAAGACATATAAGTACAGCCCTCAAGTTTCAAGGAATTATATATACAGATATCAAGTTGTGTACATGCATGTGTGAATATACCATTCAGAAGAAACCCTTATCTTTCTTTCTATTAAATAATTTACATTAATATGAGAAGAATGTACTACTTGATTATATTCATACGGTTCTGTAGCATTAACTTAGCTCAATGTATTAAATTCGAGGAAATTTATTCTCTTGGTTTAAGAATTACACTGTGTGTATGTGTGTGATAGAACTCTTAGACTGCCCTCCCCTCCAACGTATTGTAATGAGATTTCCATTCTAATTGTCCAGAGCCAGGTGGTCTTCACTTAGAAGATCTGATATTACACAAATGGCTGTGAGGTTCCTCTCTTATGAAAGTAGGCAAGACATTCTTTTACTTTTGAATGAAGAAAACATTTGAGACTCTTCATTATTCCTTTAGCACCAGAGTTTTCTAAGAAAAATGCAGAGCATGCGATACATGTGCAGCACATGAAAGATACGGGTGACTATATAATCATTACAGCCCCGGGTGGATGGTTTGAGAGTTGCTTCAGGGTCATGTACACTCTCTTGAAAGGCTTATAGGCCTGCCTCTCCCATTATTCATTCTCTAATCATGGCATTATTCTTGAGGGGGATTTCTTGTTTGATGAATTTGTGCAGTATGTTTTCATCTGGAGTAAGTTTTTAATGCAAATTCCGATCTAGCCTGTGGGTCCTTCAACACAGGGAGTTCCTATGGTTTTGCAGATTTTTTCCTCCTTAAAGAAAATTCACTGAATTGAAATGTGGGAATAAAAGGGCTATACTCACATTGTTCATAGCCAGAGATAATCTGTTCAGCAGAAAACATCAGCTAGTTATTCAGTTCAAAGAACCTATTTTTACTGCATACCTATTTAAGAATACTCCTTTGGAGAATAATCACACTTTGTGTTTCTGTAGTGCTTTTTTACAGGATGATCTCAAAGCTTACTTGAACAACGCTCATTAATGAACCCCCAAAACTCCCACACAAAGGCACAAAATTCTTAATAAGCCCAGTTCCACAGATGGACACCATGAAGTGTGCAGATCTTTGGAGATACTTGAGGGTTCGTGTGTGAGCCAAGGATAGTGCAGGAAATGAAGCATACAAATTCTGATGTCAAGGTTTCTAAAGAGACCCATTGTTCATTGAACTGAATCCCCTTCAGAAAGCTAATAGAATATAAAGGTAATATTATTACTGCTATTGCACACAAAGCACAGCATTTTGCCATAATATTGTCATTCTCTCTCTCTCTCTCTCTCTCTCTCTCTCTCTCTCTCTCTCTCTCTCTCTCTTAATATTCCAACTTTACATACAGGAAATTGAGTCAGAGAGACAATAACTTAACCAACATCACTCAGAGAGCTCATGAGTGACAAAAGACTGCCTCCTCTATCTGTCAAATTGGCTAATATCTTTTCTAATTTTGTAAGAACCAGTGGGTTGCTTAGCATCTCTTTCTTAGTTTTGAGAACAACTTTAGAATTAGTACTTTGAAGATGATAGTTTCATTCTCCATTGCCTCTTATATATTTTGTTGTCAGCCTCTTCGAATGATGTAGGAAACAGGAGATTAAGGGAATAAACACATTATAAACAATTTTAGATTTTGAAATGTACTTGTTGTACAACGCTCCATTAAAAAAATGGCTTGAGAAATTATGCATACAGATCTCAAAAGCAAGCTGCTTTCATTTAATATTTCTACAAGGTATGAAATATAGGATGTCACTAGTGCTACATAATTTGAAAATGGATTCATGCACCCATTATAGGTACTGATGTCATAGGAAGTTCAAATTTTTGTGGACTTGTCCATGTTAAATGGTCTTGTAAATGTCAAGATGTCACGACAGTTATGGATTGACCTACATTTTGAATATTTTTGATGTGATCTGGACACATGTTTAACCATTTTAAAGAACTGAGATCTGAGAAATCTATTTAGCACTGTGTATTCTTACAACAATGGAATTTAGTGCAATTAAATCCATTTGTACATATCATTACAATCTAATGTAATTAAAGATGGTTTTTGTTCCTTTAGAAAATCCCCAGGAACACCTGTATCCAGCTTTCACAGTTCAGTTTAGAAGACAGTTGCATACATAATACATTTCACAACAAGTTTTTGGAGAACTGTATAACTCTATAAAAGTTGTATGTTTAACTAAGATACATAAATACTGTTATGTCTCTGGACTCACACCAACAGGCTTGCATTGCACCATTTTGGGTTTATCAACAAGAAACTTTATTCAGCATTCTAGAATATACTCAGCAGCCTGGAATATGAAACTCTATGGTGATAGAAGAGCAAGCACTCCTGGCCACTTTGTCTTTGTCTGTATCTTAGATTCACCTGTTAAAATGTCACAGATGTTAAAGTCTTTTAAGGCATATTGAAGGTGAGTTGTAAAACATTTGTCTCTTTTCCAGAACAAAGAAGAACCTAGTTCTAGAGTATGTCCAGTTTCCAGTCAGAGAGTTGAAACATAATTTTGTTCTACTATGAAAAGTACTTCAAAAACCACCCACAGTACAGATATAGCTCAGAAAAGATACACTACAGAACTTTGCTCGGAAATCTCTGTCATTAAATCTATATATACTGTTATAAAATAATTTTCCACAAACTTGCACCATACTTTTGTTTGAAGTTGCTCAATTGCTTTGAGTAACTGGAGATAAGAACTTGGAAATGCAGGGTGGCATTGTTATAAAATGCTTCAAAGAGAGATCCCCAATAAACAATGTTCTGTAAGCACATTGCTTCCAGATTCTCTGTTGCTAAGGCAAAAGAATTCTGGAATACATGGAAAACAAGAATGTAGCTGTTTACACTGCATTTTTGGGGGTGGGGTGGGGGAGGAAGTCTTGTGAAAAATAGGTTTAATTTCAAATGAGGCTTTGGGAATGACCAGAAAAGACTATAGGGTTTCTAACTTGGGGGTCACAGCTCAGTGACAGAGCACATATTTTACATCAATGATAGTCAATGGTCTGAGAGCTAGATATGGATTTGGCATATTACATATGACTATTCTGAGCACTGTTCCCGCAGCATCTGTCCTGTGTCCCAGGCTAGTGGGCAATTTTTTAAGGAAATGGAATAATTCCATCATTACTATGGGCCTAAGATAAACTCGTGTGTTTTTTTTGTGTGTGAAAACCTAACACAGCTTTTCCATGATAATGAACAAAGTTGTGCAGACACAGGGGTTTTCTTTGTTTGGTCTATATATGCTACTGAATAAGTTTAAGGAATGAGCCATATATCTGCTGAATGCTAGCCCATTATTATTCATTAAAAATTATTTAGAACGTTTGTATGCCACCTTTCTACCCAATCAGGGTCCAGAAGCCAACAAACACTAAAAAAATTAAAATGTTTAAACAATTAAAATACATTTAAAATATAAAATTCAATTAAAACACGTAAACATTAAAAAGGACAGTTTCAGAGGGTAGCCATGTTGGTCTGCAGTAGAACAGCTGGATTTGAGCCCTAGAGACCAACAAGATTTTTTGGGTATGAGTTCTTGAGAGTCAAAGCTCCCTTCCTCAGATACAAAGACAACCAGTAGTGGGGAAAGATATCTCTTGATGCTCAGAAGTACTCTGTAATTGCATGTGTAAAGTGCCGTCAAGTCACAGCTGACTTCTGATGACTCTGTAGGGTTTTAAAGGCAAGAGACTAACAGAGGTGGTTTGCCTTTGCCTTCCTCTGCATAGCAAACCTGGTATTCCTTGGTGGTCTCCCCTCCAAATACTAACCAGGGCCAACCCTGCTTAACTTCCAAGATTTTATGAG
Organism: Gekko japonicus; assembly: GCF_001447785.1. Lineage (NCBI taxonomy): Eukaryota > Metazoa > Chordata > Lepidosauria > Squamata > Gekkonidae > Gekko > Gekko japonicus. Next base: position 977,215 of record NW_015174844.1, on the reverse strand, counting down.
ATCAGGGTAGCCTGCGTCATCCAAGTCAGGGCACTCTGTAATTTAAAAGGTTATATTATATATAATTGCATTTGGGGTGGTGCACAGCACAGGGCATGTTATGTGGCGCTTTTGGTCAATGGGAATTGTGAATGTGACTCTCCATGATCGACAGAGTGAGTACTGCTGCTTTACATGCAGAAGGTCCCAGGCTCAGTTCCTGGAATCTCCAAGTAAAGGACCTCAAGGGGGCAACAGGAAAAGAGCTCTCTCAGCATAAGAGCTTGGATAGCTGCTGCCACACAAAGCTGACTATATCAAATAGATCAGCCAATAATCTATTTTAAATGTTTTAATGACTTGATATTTGCTGCCTTGGAGACCGTATTTGGGTGGAAAGGAAATACCTAAACATTTCACATGACTAAATAAATAAATAAAAGAGATTCCTATGTCGATATCTTCAAATATGGAGGATTATTAACTTCTTATCTTGTGGTTTACAAGTCTACAGGTTGTGCCTTCAAGCTTTCTTTGGCAAAAGAAAAAGGTAGCAACTTGAATTGGTGGGAAAGAGCACAAATAGATTCTAGATATGTGAAAGATAAAATGATGGGATTTTGTGATGTACCTGTAGAAATGGATAAAATTCTGTGGTGTGTTGAAGGGAGGAGTGAACGACAGCGCTGCATGGACACCACTGATTTGGGAGTACCATTTTCATGATGCCATCTTTTTATTGAAGACTGTTCTGAAACATCTAGAGCACTTTATAGTTTTGTAATATTATAATGACTGTTTTTATGCTGTTTTAACCCATTTTATGTATTGGCATGTGCCCCATTTGTGAGCCGCCCTAAGCCCGCTTGCAGGGCTGGCTGGCTATAAATTAAAATAATAAATAAATAAATGCAGTGCTACATTATTGTGTTATCTCATGCCTTAAAGTAACCTTTGACTTGAAATTTTGACATAAGACAAACTCAGGAGGAGAAAAGGCCATGTATTGCTTGTTGAGATGAAACAACTAGTACATAAGTTTCCTTTTCATAGTTTGATTCTAATTTGTGTGTGTGTGTGTGTTCATTTCTAGAACATGAAATTTCTCCCCTCACAGGGTTTTGTCCTGACATAATCTGGCATGGTTAAGAACATAAGAACATAAAAGAAGTCATATTGGATCAGGCCAGTGGCCTGTCCAGTCCAAAACTCTGTGTCACACAGTGGCCAAAACCCAAGTGCATCAGGAGGTCCACCAGCAGGGTCAGAACTCCAGAAGCCCTCCACTGAATTATCAGTTCCATTGCATTTCTTGAATAGGAGCAAGCCAATAATTTAAATATCTATTCGTAGCAGCCAGTCCATAATTTTATGTGGCAACAAGCCTACTTTAAATTGGCTGGCATTTGCTCTCCATTTCACATTGTTGGCCAGGTAGCTCTCTGTAAAGTGAATGCATTAGGAGTTGGAAGGTGTTTTCTTCTATAAATTATCCTGTAAAAAGCATATTTATGAGGAGTAGAAACAAACATGAAGCTGAATGTAATAATATTGTTATCACTTATAACTATAATTTTGAACATAAAATTTTAAACTTACTTACAGTTCCATTGCATATTCTAGAATAGGAGCAAGCCAATAATTTGAATATTAATTCGTAGCAGCCAGTCCATAATTAACTCCTATATGATACATATACTTGTAATTTATACATATGCTTTTTTATAACAGGTGTGTCAGTATCCCCAAAAAAGTCAATTCAAACAAGATACAAACAGGGGTCACAGTGTGCAGGTACATGCCAACAAACAAGAAACCACTGTGATCAATGACAATGACACATTTAATAA
>NW_015174844.1:969266-973920 GCF_001447785.1 Gekko japonicus | reverse complement strand
GGCTCTAGTTTGGATTAGAGAGTGGGTCACTCTCGAAGATACAAGATTGTTGCAAATCGAAGGACATGATTTGTTACTTGGATGGAATGCCTTTTTATGGTATGAGAAAGCAAATTCCCATAAGTACTTTAAACAGCATTGGTTGAGAGCCTCTTTACTTAAAGTTTGGGACGAAATCCATAAAAAAATTTATAGTAGAAGATCGAGACTAATAACACCATTAGAGGCCTTTACGCTGCCAAATGTTTATACAGGAGAAGAAATATTGAGGTATCAGGACATTTTGGACAGTAAGGACAATCTCAAGCTACCAGAACACTTGTCCTGGTGGCAAAAAGCACAGCTGGAATCAATATATTTGAAGGACAAAAAAAATGGGATTTAATTGTAAAATAACTGTACTGGAAAATGTTATGTTAACAGCATATAGTAAAATGATAAAGAAAATATATAAAATTTTGTTGGATAATACAATGGGAGATGAAATTGGGTCCATAGTTTGATGGAGAAGATACTAAGAGCAAAGATTCCATTTACTCCAGAGGTCTTGCTGTTGAATATATTTCCAAATGATTGAAAAAGAGAATAGGTATTTGACTGTTTATATGACGACAGCTGCAAGAATCTTATATGCCAAATATTGGAAAACTATGGTGATACCAACGAAACAGGAGTTTGTGAATAAACTTTTTGAAACAGCAGAAAATGATAAACTGACTTTAGAAATGAGACTAAGCAAAGAGTGGACATTTCAAAAAACATGGAAAAAGTTTTATGATTGATATAATGTAAATATAATAGAAGATTAGGCAATTATAGCACATTGGACTTCAGAACACAGAATGGAAAGTGATAGAGCATTTTTATTAATTAAGTAATTGGATATAAGCATACAATGTAACTACTCTTGGTATATATGTTATGTGTAATAGAGTGTTTGTAGTGTATAGATTTGTCTGTTGTAGATTACAGAAGAAAAATTAATAAAAGTATACCTATGGGTACTTTAAAAAAAAGGCAAGGCAAGTTTAAACTGCCTTCCCTTGGCTTCAAGGGGGGGGCTTGCCCGGGCTTCCCGCAACCACGGGGCACCCGGGCAAGCCAAGGGAAGGCATGGGGGTGTGGCCTAATATGCCAATGAGTTTCTGCTGTTGGGTGTGGCCTATTATGCTAATGAGTCCCTGCTGGGCTTTTTCTACAAAAAAAGTCCTGTAGAAACCTATGTGCACAAGATCACAATTACACATCTGACCTTATTTGGAAATAATATCCTCTGCGTCCAGAAGATTTCTTAGTCAGAGAAACCCTCCCCTGTTGACGGAATGAAAGATTATTAAGACACTGAATGATTATTTGGAAGTTTGTTGAGTTTGCTACACTTGGTATGCCAAGTATTGTTGCCTCTTGGAGAAGAATACAGCTCTTTGAAGGCTAAGGGTGGGCACTATTGCCATAACCATTCTAGAGGACCTAGGAAGGGTTGAGGACTTCTTTATTTCTCATTCTTTCCTGTGTCCCTTGCCTTCAGTTCCTAATCACCTCACCTGTTCTGCAGGGTCTCTTATCACTAGAACTATCTCCCCCTTTCAGATGATGCTTGCTTTAACAGTGCCTGCTAACAGAGTTACATCCTTCTAAGCCCACTGAAATCAATAGGTTCACAAGGGTGTAAATCTGCAAGGAAAATGACACAGTTGGCAGTCTTGAGCTCTCATATGGGTTGGGTTCTACTTTTTGGACAGGCTGTAGACCCTGTGAGACTGAGGGCTAATTTAAACATTATGGCTCCCACGTGAATGTTGTTGGAAAGCCCTTCACTGTCATGGTGCTGAAAGTGCACTGTGCTGTAATATTTTAAAACCTCCATATTCTATTTCTTTGCAGCATTGGCTACATCTGTGTTGGTGGTGCAAACACTGCACATGAAGTGGAAGGAACACTTAAATGTGTATCCATTCTGTGGACCAGAGTGATCCTAAGCTATTTTATGCAAGGATGGACTTATTTAGGATATGACATTAAGATGCATTAGAATACATTACATTATGGCTTCCGGTCGAGCTAAGATGGCGCATTAACGCGTTCCGCGATTGTGCGGAATGGTCGACAGCTTCTTTTGACAGTTTGGGCTTTTTGAGTCCAACGCAACACACCCCAGAGAGGGGGGGCGTCAAGCAGGCAGCCGTGCCCAAGAGGGAGTGTAGATTGGCATGATCAAGCTTTTAAAGAAGCTTGTGTCAGGCTTTGATCTCCTCCCGCGAAGAGGGCGAATGCCAAGCAACACTTCAGAAGCTGTTCGAGTTGATTAATCAACTTAAATTTGTCATCAGCCGACTTCTTTGCGAAGGGGGACAATGCGTGAGTGAAAAGAAGCAATGCTAAACCCGATTCTGATCGCGCTAGATAACAAAATCGTGCCGCTTACCTGAATTAAGACATAGACTGATTTGAAACGAGCGGGTGGGCGCGGAATGAATTGATAATCCCAGAAATCCGATTCCGGAAAAAAAGTGACTTGATTGAAGGTTTTTAATGTGAAAAAACGATTATTGTTGAACATTCCTGTGGTGAGATACGAGATATGCACGCAACTTAAAACTGAAACTGACGAAGAGTATCGCGGGAGGAGTGGGTTGGTGTACTGCAAAAAAGGTTCCGAAATGACAGAAGCAGGAAGCGGAGTGCCTAGATGGGCTACAGACAACAGGAAGAAGATCGGAAACATAATAAGGCGGACCGGATGTGAGTAAATGTGCACAGACGGATCCGGTAGAAGTGAAACTGACCTACTCTACCCAGAAAAACCATCGAGAAGTTGCGCCCGACATTTTGAGGAGGACCTCAAACTAAAATGCTTTTTAAAGACTTTTTGGGGATCTCTGAAGTGCGAAAAAAGACAGAATCTGCTTATCTGCATTAACGAACTTAAATAAGACTATCTGATAGCGAGTTTGAGCAGAAACGCCAAAACGGAGACCAGAAGAACAAGACCGAGAGCCGGCTCAGATCCAGCGATAGATCCAGTTGTTAGACCCAGGACAGGCTCTGCTTCAACCCCAAGGATGTCAACAAAGGAAAAGAAAGAGCTCCAAACCGCCATGGAAGCGATGGAAAAGAGGATGACAGAGGCGATACAAGCAATGGGAATACAACTAGAAAAACAACTGGAGGAAAAGATAGTAAAACAACTAGAGGCACAAATGGAAAAGCAGACGCAGATACACTTGAAGCAAATGGAAAAGGCCCAGGAAAAAAATATAACTGCAATAAAAGACCTGGTTACAACAGAGCTAACTTCAATCAAGCAAGAAGTGGAAGGAGTCAAGAAAGAAGTTCAAGACACGGCAACTAAAGTCACAACTACGGAAGAGAAGATACAGGATATGGAAAAGAAACAAGATTCTTTGACACAGCAACTCAAAAGATCAGAAACTATGACGGAGTTTAGACGAATGCAAACCCATCTGAGATTTAGAGGCATAGCAGAAAAGGAAAAAGAATATAAGAGAAGAGATGATAAAGGCAATAACGTTATATTTAGGAGAAGATGATGGGTCAATGGATACAGAGTTTGATTTAATATACAGAGTAAACTCCAGAATTGCTGAGAAGAAAAATCTACCAAGAGATGTGATTGTGCAATTTGTAACAAGAACAACGACATAAGATATTTTTAAGAAACAGTTCACCGTTCCATTTGAAATTGAGGGACATAAAATAATGGTAATGAGAGAACTCCCGAGAACAATCTTACAAGACAGAAGAAGATACAAACCACTGGCTGACAAACTGAAGACAATGAATATTAGATTCAGATGGGAAATACCGCAGGGTTTATCCTTCACTTATAAAGGAGGGAGAATTATGATCAAATCGGTGGAAGATTATTATAGGTTCAAGTCGGACAATTTAGATGACTTCGGAGAATTATAAAACAAACTGCACAATGGATTACAAACTGTTGTCATGGAATGTAAATGGACTAAACTCACCGAATAAGAGAAAAAGAATTAACCATTGGATACAAAAACAAAAGTGTAATGTGATATGCTTGCAAGAAACTCATATTAGAAGACAAGATGCAAAATATTTAAAAAATAATTTATTTGGAGAGGAATTTTATTCTTCGGCTTTAAACAAGAAAAAGGGAGTGGTGATTTATGTGAGAAAAGAATTACAATCGAAAGAGATCTTTAAAGACAGGGAGGGAAGATATGTGGGTGTGGAACTTATGTTACAGCAAAAAAAGACCTTATTGATTAATCTGTATGCACCCAATGGAGCCAAAGATAATTTTTTTAAAGAATTAACAGAACAATTGCAACTACAAACGTATGATCAAGTTGTCTTAGCCGGAGATTTTAATGGTACAATAGACATTTTGGACAGAAAACCCCAAAAGGGCAACGAACATAGTGGTAAATTGCCAAGGACTTTTTTTGATTTAATCAAACAAGAAAAATTGGAAGATGTATGGAGAAAATGGAACCCAATGCAGAAAGATTTTACTTTTTATTCCAATAGACATTGTTCTTTTTCAAGAATTGATATGATCTGGATGTCAGAAGAATTGTCAATGAAAACACATAAAATTGAGATTTTGCCTAGGTGTAATTCAGATCACAATCCTATATTATGGAGTTCTACAGAAAGG
>NW_015174844.1:952016-968150 GCF_001447785.1 Gekko japonicus | reverse complement strand
TATAAAATGATGTATAGATGGTACATGACACCGAAGAAAATAGCAAATATGAACCAAAATATGTCAAATAGATGTTGGAAATGTAAGAAACATGAAGGCTCATTTTACCATATGTGGTGGACATGCGAAAAGGCTGTGGATTTTTGGACAAAAATCCACAATGAGATACAAAAAATATTGAAATGCTCTTTTAAAAAGGCACCAGAGATTCTGCTTTTAGGACTTAAGATGGAAGAAGTTAATGTAACAAAAAAGACTTTACTCTGGTACTTAATAACAACAGCCAGAATGATTTATGCACAATATTGGAAAATAGATAAAGTGCCAGAGATAGAAGACTGGATACAAAAAGTTCTGTTCATGGCAGAGATGGATAAAATCACAAGAAAATTAAACAACAAAGAAGATGAGGAATTTTTGGAAGAATGGAAGGACTTCAAAATCTATCTGGAAAAGAACTGGGATGTGAAACAAAATTTACTGTATTTAGAACAATATTAAATCAAATGAATGTTATCTAAAGATCTTAATGTTAAGAAAAATGAAAACACTTATTGTTATACTGAAAAATGTGAAAAAAGGGGAAAAGCATTGCGGGAAGCCGAGGAGGGGGGGAGGTATTATGAAAATTATGGACTGTATGATTTCTCAAAGAATGAAAAATAAAATTTTGTTTACCCAAAAAGAATACATTACATTATGTCATTTTTATAGGGATATCATTGTGGCATCCAAGAGAAATATATTTGTACATATTTATAGGTTTGGGGCACAAGTCAGCAGGTAGGGTTTAGGGTGTGGATTGACTTTAAAAATTAACCACCAAGCCCAAAGCCTGTATACTTCAATAACACCTCGTAAGCTAGGCTATAAATTAGAGCTGAAATGGAATAAAACAATAGCCCTGTGAAGACTATTCTAACCTGTATATAGTTAACCCATGGCAGAAGGAATTGTACTGTGCCTGCCACACACAAAAAACAACCATTTCTCTCTACATGCAATTATACTCTACAAAATTCAGGATACAGGTTTTACAGGGAAATGTATGTACACCTAGTAAGCAAATAGTCTCTATGCGGAAGAGCTTATTAATGCACAGAGATTAAAATTGGGACTACAGGTGACTGTTGTGCTACCCCTTCTGTGTGCTATGAATCCTTATGATTTTAGTCATCTGCACATGGTTACTGTCATAGGAAGCCTGGCTGTAGGGTGGGAGCAGAAACAGGTGTAAAACAAACAATGTTGCTGTGGCAAATACTAGCAAGCACTATATTGGCTAATCCAGAATAATTATTTGGATATTGTTTTGGATTTGGGAATCCATCCCTTCTCCAAAAAATTCATTCTGGGTCAGATCAGAAACATATTAGTTAATTTAGACTCTGATTCTGAGATAAATGAATACAAATCACGCTAAAGCCTCCCTGGAGAGGTGCTTGTTAGGTTATTTTATACAGCTGTCTATATTATCTGCTTCGCTTCGAGTGTGTGACAGAATCTAGAAGAATGGGGACCAGTTAATCTGGAAAATATGAGCTGAATTTTCATGAATGCCATTATGGATATGTGAGCAGCCAAGAAGCCTCCAGTCCTGCTGTGCATCTTTGTGGTATTTACTGTCTTCTAGAGAAGATGGATTGGATTCCAGATGTTTACTGGATGTTCGCTAATCTGGTTTTAACAAAAAATAATTACAAATCAGTTCATATAGTTTGCCCAGCTCTGCTTGGGGAAACTTAAAAGAGAAATGTAAAACAATAATTTCTGATGTAGTCTAAAAATGCTTGCTTTACACATCTGGAACCCACCATGGTATAATTTTTTTATTTTATTTATTCAGTTTATACCCTGCTCTCCCTGCCGAAGCAGGTTCAGGTAATACAGGTATATAATGTGATGGGTGAGCCCCTGGCATTATCCAATAAGGCTGCTATTATGTTACAATGGTATGAACCTTTGTGCCATTTAAATTGATATTTCCCATCACAACTTTAATTTTTTTTCTTGGAACCAGACTGAACTGTCTTTGGAGATTTGAAGAGAAGGTCACACCCCTGTAAAGAATTAGGAGTAAATGTTCAGTTAGGGTTCAGTTCCAGTGTTCTAACTGGGACAAGTTTTGACTTGGTTGTGTTACTAAGCTGGAAAGAGAATGGGGGAATCATTTATAAAAACAGGCAGTGCATGAAACATTCCCATGTGGTTGAGAGAAGGAAATAACCTGGTTGTCAGAAAAAGAAAACACCGCCAAAACAAAACAGGGCATTGCAAACAGAATACAGGGCTTCGTGCAGCATGGAAGACACAGGGCTTCATGCAGCATGGAAGACACTTAAAAATATATCAAAATTTCATTTTTTTTGTAATCTGCACAGAAATGGTACACTGATTAGATTGCAGATTTAATTTGATTTCACCTGCTCCCCACATTGTATTTGCCACATTTTCAGTTGACTTTCAGAAATCGGTAGAATTCTTCGTAGTCAGGGACCATTGTATAAAAGAGAATATACACTGTATCTGTTGGAATCTCTCAGGCCTACATTCTGGGAAGGAGTCAGCAGTTGTGGTGCATGTTGGCACCAATGACATTGGGAAATAGTTGTTTGGTCCTGGAGCAGAAAATTAAAGGCCATGCCTTCAGAACTAGTATTCTCAGAATTCCTACCGGTTCCACATCCAAGGCCAGCTAGATAGGCACAGATTGGGGTCTCAACATGTGGATGAGAAAGTGGTGCCAGACAGAAGGGTTTAGATTTTTTAGGTATTGAGGAATGTTCTAGGACATGTCAAAGTTGTACAAACAGATGTGCTTCACTTGAACAACAGGGAACTATGCTACTAGCTCTTAATATCAAAAAAGGTGGCAGAGCGGCTTTTAAACTAATTCCTGGTGGAAAACCAACATGAACTGGGGACCCTCTGGTTTGCAACAACTCAGTCCAAAGAGACGATAGTAAAATACTCAGGGGAATACAAGTAGGGGAAAAATAGAATTTGGGAGTAAAAGTAGGATGATAAAAAGGACCATGTGCAGAGACAAAAGTGCCTAGGGAGACAAGAGTTGATGGAGAGGGAAACATGTTATAAGGGTCTATATGCCAGCGCTACAAGCCTCCTAGCCAAGATGGTGGTGCTAGAATGCTTGGTACTAAATAATACATAATTAGGGATGCCAGCCTTTAAGTGGGACCTGGGGATCCCTTGGAATTACAGCTACAGGCTACAGAAATAAGTTCCCCTGGAGAAAATAGATGCTTTGGAGAGTGCACTCTATGGTATTGTATTCAAATGAGGTCCCTTTTCTCCCCTGGCTCCACCCCAAATCTCCAGGATCCTACCCCCCACCCCACCCCGCTGGTGGCTAGGGGGGATCTGACAACCTGATAAATAATCTACAGAAAAGGGGAAACAAGCTTTAACAAACTGGGGGCTCTCACAGGCTGAAGGTCTTAGGGGCATCAATTCCTAGACATTATAAATTTCTTAACTATTAGGCAGTACCACCAGAAATGGATATATGATTTCTGACCACCGCAGGACCTCCAACAGAAGGGCGAGTTGGTTCTTGTAATATTGTGTATTTTTGCTGGGGTGAGGTACCATCTAGTCAAGATCTTATAACTCTGAAGTTGGATATTTAGGGACTTGGAGGTAATAGATGGGGAAGTCCATATTTTATCCCATTGTTTGTCAGTAAGAGTGATGACACAATATGACTGCCAAAGAGTCTGGTAGCTTAACTTATTGTTTGGGCTTGGTATGATTAGATTGTTATATAAGACTGAAATAAGGAGTTCCGGTTTATGGCGACATGCAGGCAGACACATCTCCTGGATGTCCCAGGGATGTAAACTGCACACCAGCGTGTGGGAAGGGGTCCGTTGGGTCACGACCCCCTTGGAGCCTTGGCAAAAGGCTCCCAGCCAGGGGGCTTTTGAGGGCAACCTCTTCGATGGCCGAAAGCCAGAGAATTGAGGTGCCCCTCCACCCTGAAGGTCCTGACGCTGAGTGACCGAATGGTACACGTGCTGCTGACAGGGACAAGCATTGGAGATCGGGTGAAATAAATGGTGATGAGCGAGGTCGAATGGCCAGCAAGAAACTGTGAGTCGGGTGAAGTGAGCATGAACATATAAAAAGAAGCTGCTCCCTCTAAAAAGAGCGACGGGAAAGCGAGCGGGGGAGGGGCCCCTCCCAAACGCACAGACAATCGCGGAAGGAAAGAGGGGGGAGTGGAAAAATAAGCATTTAAAACTGTTTTGAGAGACTTACAAGAGCGCAGAAAAGCATTCGGGCAAACATCAGAGACTTTAGCAACTTCTTTGAAAAGTAAACAAATCCAAAAAGATGGTGGGGCAAAAACCGGAGAAAGAGAAGCTGTTGAAAGTGAAACTTGGGGGCAGTCCTCGAACTGAGGAGGTCTCTGAGCTCGCAAAACTTTTAGCTGACTCCCTGCGCCCTCTGCTGGATGAGATCACTGGCATTAAACAACAACTGTCAACAATTGGACAGAGTGTAGCAGATCAGCAGATGCAGTTGACTAAATCCTTGAAAGCAACAGAGCAAATTGGAGAGAAGGTGAAGGAAATGGACGTCACGACTAAAAAGGTTAAGAAAAAGGTGCAAAAGCTGGAAATGAAGCAAGCTACGAAAGAGCCAAAGCTTTTACAATTACATGTGAGAGACACTATTTTAAAAGCAACCTCAGGAACACCCTTGAAAATTGGGGACAACAACATTAGAATCTTAAAAAGATATTCCATTTGATATAGGACAGAAGAGAAAGAATGATAAAGGACTAATCCTTTTCTTACAAACAAATGGCATTAATTACAGGTGGTTAACCCCAGAAGGCATCACTTTCAAGCTCAACGATAAAAAAGAGAAGATTGACTTTGTTTTTAAAGCACACAAATTTTTGCGGATACAACTTGGGGAACCAGAAGTGGGTAAAGGAGAAGAAGAAGAAAGCAAATCAGATGGTGAGTTGGGCTCGGGGTCTTTGGACGAGGACTCCCCCTCTGAAAAGGGGGTGGCCGCCCCCAAAAGCCCATATAAACTGAGGATTAGAAAAGATAAGAATAAATAAGGGTTGAAGGACTCTGATTTTTGCCTGAAAAAAAATGTTGAAATAACTTGGGGATGCTCTGGGAATTTCTTTAAACAGTTAAAGGGATGGTTAAACGATTATTAATTTAACACAACCGACTAAGTTCATTGTATTTTTAGTAGCTTTCTTCTTTTTAAAATAGTATGGAGTTAAGCTGATGTATGATCTCCTACTCTTGGGTTTTTAGTTAGTTGTGGTTCTGTTTTCTTTCTCCCTCTGGATGTAGTACCCTTCCCCATATTTTCTGTTGAAGACTGAAATAAGGTTCTTAAAGTCTGATCTGTCTATTTTTAAAATTCTTTCAAAGAGGGTTAGTGGTCTTGAAAGGTTTGAGCTTTTCCGCAGATTGTCTACCAGGTGTTTCACCTGATAATATTTGTACCAAGGTATAGAGCATTGTGTTTTTGTTCAATGCTGGCTTTAGAGACTATTTTATTCCCTTGCAATCACGTGATGTTTTGTTGTTTCCATGCACTAAAGGCTGTTTTGAGGTAACCTGGTTTGAACCATGACTCTCCAGTAAATGTAGTGATGGGCGAGGTTCTTGGGGCTAGGCATTCTGGATAAAACTCTCAAAAGAAACATCACAGGTTATCACATTCCTCTCTCCCCAGAACTTTACTTACTGGATCTATGGAGAGACTTGGAAATCCCCAAACTGCGGAGGGAGTTGATCTCGATATTCCTGACTGCAGCAAAGACAGTCATAGCCAACAACTGGAAGGATAAAAAAGTCCCGTCTCTCGCTCAATGGATTACTAAACTATGGGAATTCTATTCTATGGACAAGCTATCAGACAAGGTCTCGTCCTTTAATACCAATACCTGTGGTAGTAATTTTCAATTAAAATGGTTTCCATTCTTGGAATGTGTCTTTAGCAACAATATGCCTCCAAACTATAAGGTACCAGGTAAATTCTACGATGTTCTACATTTTATGTAACTCTGCACAAGAACATACTGTTTAAAGGGCAGCTTGCTGTGTATCTCTTTTTAAGTCTATGTTTACCTGTTATTGTATTATCGTAGCTGAGCTATAGTTCGCTCTGTATTTGACTATGAAATAAAATAAATTAAAAAAAAACATTATAAATGACTGTGCACTGGAACAGTTGATCTCAGGGTCAACCAGAGGGGTTGATTGGATTTGCACTTGGTTCCAAGCAGGGCTTAACACCTGGTGAGAGAAGGAGATGTTGCATCAGATGGGAACCTCAGTGACCACAATGATATTAAGTTCAGCATTCACATCAATAGAGAATTATCCCTAAAGTCCAAAACAGTAAAATGATTTCAAAAGAGAGAATTTTAAAAAAACATGAGGAGAATAGTAAAAAGAAAGCTGAAAGGGAAACACAAGACAGTTAGATTCCTAGAGGTTGCTGGAAGCTCTATAAAACTAGACTAATTGAGGCCCAGAATGCATTCTCCAGGTTATGAAAGGTACTGCCAACTTAAAAAAAAATGCCTGTGTGGTTATCAACCCAAGTCAGGGAAGCCATAAAAAGCAAAAAGGCTTCTTTTAAAAAAGTGGAAGATTAACCCCAATGAAGTGAGCAGAAGGGAGCGCAGGGTCTGGCAAAAAAAGTGTAAGTTAATAATTAGGCATAAGAAAAATAATTTTCTTATTCAGGATGGTGAAAACCAAGGATGACTTTGAAGAGCTCCAAGAGGATCTCCACAATTTGGTAAGTGGGCAATAATGTGGCAAATGAAGTTCAGTGTTGGTAGGTGTAAGCGATGCACACTGGAACAAAAAATCCCAACAACCATATGCCAATGAAGTCCAAACTTGCTGAAACGAAGAGGGAAAGACATCTATAAAACAGCCAATTTTGTAATATCCCTTTATAGATCTATGGTGTGACCTCATTTGGAATACTATGTACAGTTCAGGTCACAGCATCTCAAAAAGAACATTTTAGAGCTGGGAAAAGTACAGGCAAGTACAACCAAGATGATAAAGGGGTTGGACAACATTTCCTATGAGGAAAGGCTGAAGAGTGTGAAATTTTTCAGTTTAAAAGAGAGAGTACTAAGGGGACGATGACATAGTAGAGGTTTATAAAATTATGGAAGGGGTAGAAAGAATGGCTGGAGAGAACTTTTTGTTCCTCCCCTAAAATACTAGAACTCAAGGGCCTCCAATGGAGCTGATGGGAAGTGGATTCAGGGTGAACAACAGGGAATCTTTTTACAATGAGTGATTAAAATGTGGCATTTGCTGCGAGAGGATGTAATATAGTCAAAGGCATAGACAGCTTTCAAATGGGATTAGACAGATTCATGGACGTTAGGTCTGCCAGTGGCTACCCGCCGTGTTGTCTAAAAGGGACTTCCATGTTCAGAGGCAGTCAACCTCTGTGCCCTGTTGTTAGACCTCCAAAGTAATTGATTGGCCATTGTTTGAGACAGGCTGCTCAGATGGATCACTGATCTGATCCAGTTTAATTCTTATTTCCTGTTGTTGAACCACATTATTTTAGACAACAAACAAGAACACAGAAACGCTTCTCAGGGTGCATCCAGACATTTGGCATTTTCTAGATTGTCCTAATGTTCCATTTTCTTTCCCCTGTGTTACCTTTCCCCCCCTTGTGTCCAGACAACTTCGTTAACATCCCTGTGCCATTTTGGGTTTTCCTCGTTCACCCTATTCTTTCCTAAACTAGTTTTTCCTGTACTTTTTTCCATTGTAGAATGAATTTGCAACATAGCCTCTTGCTCGAAATGTCAACAGTTTTTCCATCTAATGGATTGCTGCCCAAACCAGCCCACAAAGGGCAGGTTTGCGTGGTATTGTTTTTAAAAAATTGCATGACAGTGTTTCAGCTTTTCAGTGTTGGAGGGCGCCTGTGCTGAAACAAAAGTTCTGTCCCATTCAGAGGCCGGCACCAGCAGCCAATCATAGACTTCCTTACCATTCCTTCATTCACACTCAGTGACAGACAGAAACCATTAGGCCCTGGGTGCCATTTTCAAATACATTTTGCAGTGCATGCAGCTACCCTGAAAAAATGTAATTGAAGGAGACAAGCTGTTGTGAACTGTGTCAGTTCACATGCAAGTCAGGGAAAGGAATTCAGAATTTTGAGGGGAAGCTAAAGAGAAGGAAAAATCAAGAGCAGGAAAAGAGGAAGCCAGAAAGGGGTGAGACACATACACCAGGTATGACTCTCAAGTGTGGTGTGGTGGGCGGGGTATGTACTCATAAAGGGATTTCATGGCCCCTTGAGGCTGTTGAAGCAGTACAGTGCTTCAGCACACATGCAAAAACAACAACAACAAAAAAAACCCCTGGAAAACCATTCCACAATGTGAATGTGAACAGATGGAACACTGAGGGGGAAAAACTGAAGAAAACATGTATATTGATCACACCAATAGTGCAATCATCAGAACTGCCACAATACCGATGAAAACCCAGAAGGCGACTACAGTCTGGGAAATGCCATTTGTTTTGTAAAACCCACATACCTGTCAATGTTTTATAATGAACTAGTTTATTGGGTTTTCCATTCTCATAGTGTTAAATTATGTATGCGTTACAGCTAAAGAAAGATATATCAAGCCATTTTTTCCATATAGTGTAATATTGAAGTAAATATTCTTAAGCAAGACATGGCAAATCACAATTCAAATTAATGGAACCACTTTATCTTTTTTCTAGTTTTTGGAAATATTGCAATACAAGTGCAGACACACATAGGGGAATTTCACATTACCCTTTTAAAACTGTTATTGTACCGTCTTGGAATAAACTGGTACAGGGAGCCATTTCACATACCGGTAAGGAGCTGTCACTGAAGTAGTTTGTCATTTCAGACTGCTTTGTTTTCCCGCCCTTTTTTGCCTGCGCGGGCAATCTCTATCTTTTTTTAAAAAAAAACCCAATTCTTTTAAGAGCATTATAGTCCTCTAACACAACCCCAAAACAGTGCAATAGCAACCCCATTGGGATGCCTGGACCACTGAGAGACATGAGATCACTACATCTGCCACCTGGAAACAAGTGGAAGCTCAGGCACGCACACGCACACACTTCTGGATTTGATTTCTGAAATGTTAGGAAGGGAGGAAGGGATGCCGTCTGGGTTTGTAAACTGTCCTGTCCCCCCCCCCCTTCCCTCGCTGTGACTGCACTCTCTTTCAGGCTGCCTGGAATTTAAAAATCTCTTCCTTTAACTTTTCTCCTTCAGGCACCTTAAATCAAACTGCTTCCCCCCACCCCGAGCAGTATTTAGGGACAGGACAACAGGCTGCCTTTTCGTTCCCCTCTTTCCCAGCCTCCATGTTACAAGTAGCTATCTTGCCCAAGGAGAATTCCAGGAACTCAAAACCTGTGGCAGGATTTTAACCCCCCCTCCCGCTTTTCCAAGCCACACTAGCTCCTTCCAGCCTTGCAAACAGCAACCTCTTCTTGATGGCCAGCATATAGGGATGCCATGTCTCCAGGTGGGACCTGGGGATCCCCTGCACTTGCAGCCAGTGTTCCCTCTAAGCTCAGTTAGTGTGAGCTAGCTCACAGGTTTTTAGCCTCTGGCTCACACATTTTTGTCTTAGCTCAGAAAGGATGGCTCCAGAGCAAACTAATTGATGCACACACAACTTTAATGCCAGTAGCTCACAAAGTGGAATTTTTGCTCACAGGACTCCACAGCTTAGAAGGAGCATTGCAGAGTTACAGCTTATCTCCTGCCTACAGATATCAGTTCCCAGGCATAAAGTGAATGCTGTGGAAGGAGGACTCCATGGCATTGTACTCCACTGAAATCACTGTTCTCCCCAGATGTAGTGATCTCATGTATCTCAGTGATCCAGGCATCCCAATGGGGTCGCTATTGTGCTGTTTTGGGTTTGTGTTACAGCGTCATAGCGCTCTTAAAAGAATGTTAAAAAAAGACAGAGATCACCTGCATGGGCAAAAAAGGGCATGAAAACCTCATCATTGGAAGAAGCACTACGGGGTCATTTTGTACAGCACCCCGTAGTGCTTCAGGAACAGTAGAAGAAATTGAAGACTGCTTGGAAGCAGTTTGCAGGTAAAATGGCTCAGAAACGCTTCCCAAACAGGACAGAAGCATTTGTGTCTGAAAGGGGAAATATATTCCGTCAGGGAACCATTACTAAAATGGTTCTGTCTGAAATGACAGACAGAAACTGTTAGTGAACAGTTCATGAAACGGAACATATTGGCTGTCTGAAATTCCCATAAACACACAATTGAATGCTCCCTCTAAGTTGTGGAGTCTTGTGAGCAAAAATTCTATTTTGTGAGCTACTGGCATTAAAGTTGTGAATGACCGATTTGGCTACTGCATAAATTAGTTTGCTCTGGAGCCATCCTTCCTGAGCTAAGACAAAAATGTGCGAGCCAGAGGCTAAACATCTATGAGCTAGCTCACACTTATTTAGCTTAAACACTGTAGACCACAAACCCTTCATTCCTTATGGAAAGGAGAAGAAGGAAGGCATGAAAAAGGTTGACATAGAGATGTCCATAGTTGTTAATTACCCCGAGATTTGTTTATTCCCCATTCTCTTGAGCTTTTAATTAAATGTAATTACTAAAAGTGGGAAAGCAAGTTCTGGGATTTTACTTCAGAATAAGTTATTATACACAAAAGCCTAGAAGATTTCAGAATTATATCCTTCATACGAGGTCAGATTATTTGGGTAGCAATCCTTGCATACGACTGTGCATTATCTACAGTCTTGCTGATGTCACTGGGACTTCTGCATGCTCACAATGTGAAGGATTTCAGTCTTGAAGCTCCTATTCTGTTTTGCATGGTAGGCATATCAAATAACAGGAATGGAGATTTACAGCCATGAAAAGGGTCTTTTTTCCTTTTTTCAGATGCAGTACATGAATCATCAGGAACCCCAGGAAAAAAAAAGACCCTGGAAACATTATTCTTTCCTACTTGGAATTTGGTTTTCATTAATGCTTTCGGTGGTGTCTCCCTGATCCACTCTTAGATTAGAAATGCACAATATTCTCTCCTCTTGAACTCACGGATGCTCTTTATTGCAGTATTTCCTTTTAGTAACTTACTCCACATGTTGGATATCCTCTGTGTTAAGCCGCTCTGTCTAAACTCACTTTGTGTTCCCAATTTACCTAATTTTAAAGTTACATCTGTTAATGCTTGGCCATATATACTCATGTTTTTTCTGTTTTCCATCGAATCATGGAAATTACAGATGGAGAAATACCAATAAGTCACACTGATTCCATCTGGCCTTAAGACACTTTTTCCTTTCTTCACTTGCTTTTCACTCCTCTGTTCCTGCACCCATATATGTGTGGCTAGTCTGTATTGAATCAAGCCTTTGTTCCTCTGCCTTTGCCACAATTTTCTTTCCATTCCAAACATACTAAGAAATTGTTAAAAGGCAGTTCAAGGATGATCATTCTATCCATTAGTTTTGAAAAGCAAATTTGACTAAAGGTTAAGCAGGATTTACACATGTTTTCAAATGTCATATGGCTATATTCCATATTTTTGGTTTTGGTAGCAATAGACATAATCTACATTTTATTCTTCAAGGAAGTCAGAGAAGTGTACATGGTTCTCACATCCACTGTTTCATCTTGACAACTACCCTGTGAGTTAGGTTAGTCTGGCCCAAGGCATCAAATGATCTTCTTGACAGAGAGGGGATTTGAACCTGGGTCTTCCTGTTCCTAGTTACATGCTTTAACTGCTGTATTACATGGATCACTTCCATACTAGCTCTCCTGCCACTCAAGCACAGGAAGGATAGGCTTTTCAACTGTTATTAAATAAACATGATACCTATGGAGAATCTTTATGTTCAGAGCCAGTATATTGCTGAGTACTGCATGCTAGAGATAAACAAATAGCCATCACCTTAAAGCCTTGCCTACAAGTTTCACTTAACATAAGAACATAAGAACATAAGAGACGCCAATGTTGGATCAGGCCAAAGGCCCATCCAGTCCAACACTCTGTGTCACACAGTGGCCAGAAATACCAGGTGCCATCAGGAGGTCCACCAGTGGGGCCAGGACATTAGAAGCCCTCCCACTGTTGACCCCCCCCAGCACCAAGAAGACAGGGCATCACTTGCCCCAGAGCCGCTATGTATACCTTGTGGCTAATAGCCACTGATGGACCTCTGCTCCATATGCTTATCTAATTCCCTTTTGAAGCCGTCCATGCTTGTAGCCGCCACCACTTCATGTGGCAGTGAATTCCATGTGTTGATCACTCTTTGGGTGAAGAAGTACTTCCTTTTATCCGTTCTAACCCGACCGCTCAGCAGTTTCATGGAGGGCCCACGAGTTCTTGTATTGTGAGAAAGGGAGAAAAGTACCTCTTTCTCTACCTGCTCTTTCCCATGCATAATCTTATAAACCTCGATCATGTCACCCCTCAGTCGTTTCTCCAAGCTAAAGAGCCCTAAGTGCTTTAACCTTTCCTCATAGGGAAAGTGATCCAACCCTTTTATCATTCGAGTTGGCCTTTTCTGCACTTTTTCCAAAGCTATAATATCCTTTTTAAGGTGTGGTGACCAGAACTGCACACAGTATTCCAAATGAGGTCGCACTCAGTGAGTTATCTACTACAACTCCAAGATCTCTCTCTTGATCAGTCTCTGCCAGTTCAGAGCCCATCTTAAGTATTTGACTTTGCAATGCTGGGCTACATGCATTGTATCTTAAGATTCTGTATACATACTATGATAAAGCCATAATGGCATTTTTTTAAAAAAAGAGGAAGGTACCCAGTGTTGTGTCCTAAACACTGGGATTTTGAGCCTTTGGGTTCTAGCCAAAATTAGATACTCTCTAGAATATTCTCTGCTGTTTTTTTCCCTTCTGTATAAATCTGGAAGACTTCCATTAACAACTTCAATGCTTGATCTTCAGAAGAACCTGCCATTCCAATAGTTATCTCAAGGAAAATAACTGTGTAACAAACCACTCAAGGGAGTTGACAAATCAGCAACAGCAAACTTTCTACTCTTGGAAATGGTGGGAAACGTTATCTATGTTCCTTACTAAATCAAGCAAAGAAGTGCTGCGGAGGTCTGTCGACTCCCTTACTTCATTGTGATTATACAGTACTAGGAAAATAAGATTTATTTCTTGATAAAGTGTCTTTGTGAAAAAGGGTTAAAGATCACTAGCCGGCAAACCTGTTGGAAGATATTATTAATTTCCCAGCTTCTGGAAGACAGTATTTATTTCCCAGCTTCTACTCGATGTGGTTTAAGTCATTCTTTCAAGATTAATTGGAGCAAAACCTAAGGAACCTTACTACACTTGCAGAATAAAAGAGACAGTAAATCACAGGAGCAACACCCACATCAGTAATGGAACTGTTAGTAAGAACCTATTTACTCCTGGAGAGAGATCGTATGAACATATTATTCTTTATTGGTATCTTGTGAGTGGATATAGTATAGTATAAGAGTTGGCTTGGCTTGTACTACAGGTACTGTACCACTAGAATATGTTTTAACAATTTATTGCATAAATAGATATTAAAAGTTTATATTAATGTAGGTTTGAGTGGTTTGTTACACAGTTATTTTCCTTGTGGTTTCAATATTCTACTGTGTACCATCCCGTTGGTTGTACTGTATTCCAATAGTTATTACATCAGCTCTGTGAACAGACACAATACAGTAGAAAGGAGCAAGAGTCCTTAAAGACTAACAAGATTTGTGGCTGGGTATGAGTTTTTGTGAGTCACTGCTCATTTCTTCAGACACAGTACAGTTGGTATCACTATTGCCTGAGAATGGCTGGCTTTTCATTTCTTTCTACTGGATCAACTGACTAAGGTTTCAAGCGGCTGGAATGAAAATAAATCACAACATTTCCTCCATTCCACCATCATAACCATTTTGTTTCTTTTCTTATTTGCAGCTAACATCCAGGAATCATTTTTTTCTTTTCTCTGAGACATAGCAGACACTGAACATTAACA
This sequence comes from Gekko japonicus, assembly GCF_001447785.1. Lineage (NCBI taxonomy): Eukaryota > Metazoa > Chordata > Lepidosauria > Squamata > Gekkonidae > Gekko > Gekko japonicus. Next base: position 954,065 of record NW_015174844.1, on the reverse strand, counting down.
AAACACCATTGGATAACAGAAATCAATCAGGAACCAATTTCAGGATGTTTCCATATTTTTCAATACAAAGATTTCTTACTGGGCATAAGTGTTTGCAGACCAAACATGCCTAGAACTTAAACTTTGAAAAATACTCTCTGGCCCCATTCACACGGTGAATTTGCTGTGGGAGAGCCATGAGTGGATGGCAGATTTTCTGGCTGCGATCACACCACAACATCTGGGAAGTGGAGCACACCCGTGGCTAACCCGTGGCATGCCACTGAAAATGCGCGTTTTAAAAATACCTCAACAAAGGTGGTGGCAAACGGTTTGCCACGGGCTGCTTTTGGACTCCCGTGGTGTGATCACGCTGGCGCAGCACACACGCTGAGGGTCGGAACTGTAGGTTGCTGCTGATGCATCTGATTGCGTTATTGCGCGGCAAATTGCGCCACTGCAAATTGCCATGCCTTACCCCCGCGTTTTCCAGCCCATGTGACCGGGGCCTCTACTAAGCTTCCATGTCTGTAAGAAGTGCACAAAGAAAATTTCAGCTAGCTCAGCTCCTCTTGCATCTGTAATACTGTTATATGCCTCCCAATGTCTGTCTGCTACACAATTATTGAAAGTAGCACCTCAAAGGCCAATAATTTCAGAGTGTAAGCTTTTGTGAAACTTACTCCATCCGATGTAGACTAGGGGTGGGCATGAATTGGGAATTGGGAAAATGGAGGTTTGTTGGAGGTTTATGGTTTGAGGTTTTCACAAACCCTGAACCATGAACCTCCAACAAACTCCTCCATTGCACGAACTGGTTTGTGGTTTGGGCAGTTCGGCTGACCTGGAAGTGAGCTCTGAAGGCATTTAAATGCCTTTGGAGCTTACTTCTGGGTTGGGCTGCCCAACCAGAAGTGAGATGCTTTTGGAGCCCACCTCCAGGTTGGGCTGGCCCAAGTGAGCTCTAAGAGTGAGTTCCGAAGGCTTTCATAGGCCTTTGGAACCCACTCAGGTCAGGCCACAGGGCTGGTGATGGGCTCCAACAGCATTTAAATGCCTTCAGAGCTTACTTCTGATCAGGCTCTGAAGGTATTTAAATGCCTTTGGAATCTGCACGAATCCTCCCCAAACCTTATGAAACTCACTGGAGGTTCATGGGTGCACCATGGGAGGCACGTTATCCCAAACCCCTTGTTCAGGAACCATGAATTGGCCTGGTTTGTGTTTGAACCAGGGTTTGTTTGTGGGTTTGTGCCCATCCCTAATGTAGACCAAAATGGCACAAAAAGATGCCTTTACACATTTATCCCCTATTTTGACATTTATTTCTTTGCTGTTCTTCTCCCCTTAATTAAATCAAAACAACTGTTGACCTTATAACCTTAGCTTGTTATTTAGTTTTGTCTTTGCATATCTTAAAACATCTTCATCATGTTACAGGTTAATTTGCTGTTCAACCTCTGTCTATAAATTTGAACTCTAGCTTCCTTTCCAATGTATTTGAAAAAGTGTGCATGTACACGAAAGCTCATCTCCCTTATATATAAAAGCCGAATGATGGTGGCACATCTCTAGAACATTCCACACACTCCGGAATTGGTTGGCGCCCTGGTGTGTCATCTGCCCCTATTCACTGGCTGCATTGCTTGAGTCTTGCCTCCAAGTTTGCTGTTCCTCTCCCCTCATAGCCAGTTAGAACACAGTCGTTATTTGCATATGCAGCCTCATTGGCATTTGCCTCAGAACACAGAGGTCGTTTGCATATGTGACTTGTTTGGCTTTTGCCTCTAACATTCTAAACAGTTTTCTGTTCTGAGGTAAAATGTGTCCAATCTCCAGGTGAGGGCTGAAGATCACTCAGAATTACAACTGCTTTCCAGATGGCAGAGATCAGTTCCCCTGGAGAAAATGGTGGGCTCTGTATCCTTATATGCTGCTGAGGTGGCCCCCGTATGACAGCCAATGGGACGTAGCAGTCAGGGCTTCAGAGCACGGGAGAGGCGGCAGGTGTGTGGGGGGGGTGGAAAGCTGAAGAGTGAGGGGGAAATAAAGTTAGGTTGATAATTGGCT
>NW_015174844.1:874674-951447 GCF_001447785.1 Gekko japonicus | reverse complement strand
GGGAAGGAGATAGGGTTGCCAACTCCAGGTGGGAAATTCCTGGAGATGTGAGGGATGGAGCCTGGAGAGGGTGAGGTTTCAGGAGGCGTGGGACCTCGGACAGGTACAAAGCCATAGACTCCACCCTCCAAACCAACTATTCCCTTCTGGGGAAACATCATTGCCAATCTCCAGGTGAGGGCTGGAGATCACTCAAAATTACAACTGTTCTTTAGGTAGCAGAGATCAGTTCCTCTGGAGAAAATGGTGGACTCAGTGTCATTATACCCTGCTGAGGTTGCCACAGCACATTGACACTGAGTGTCCAAGGTCGAGGCACCCACCCAGAGCCTCTTTCTAGAGGCCGTTGTATTTATTTCCACAATGAGCCTTTTTCCTAGTACCTTGAATAAAGCTTTGTTGGTCTTAAAGGTGCCACTGGACTCTAAATTTATTCTGCTGCTTCAGACCAACACTGCTGACCACCTGGAACAAAACTGTGTGTGAGCTTTCTAGTTGCTTTACATAGATTGTCCTTTGATTTTGGATTTTGATTTTGAACCAGCACATCTGTAACAGGTTTTGTTCATTGCAAGTCACACAAGCAGTATTGAACAGGCACTTTCACAGCTGGGTCCTCAGACCCTATCAGTGGTGAGGCTTTGGACGGAAACCTTCCTTTGTGTAAACTGAAGGTATCCTGAAATTTAGGTTAGGATCAGATTAACCAATCTTGATTTTCAAACATACAAATATACATTATATATGACGTGGCCTATTGGTTGTTAATGGAATCCAAGAAAATTGGAAGACAATTAGTATCATAACATTTAAAAGCAAAAGGGTATGTTGGCCTCCAGAAATGTTATCCTACCCCTCTAATGGTTTAGGTAAGAGAGGAAGGCATGCTAAGAGAAGGTTGCAAGGAAAGTTATGATTTAAATAAGAACAGGCCAACTTTGTTATTCCTGATAGTAACTCTATCCTACATCGTTGTGTATTAAGATGTGCAACCTGACTTCATCACAGTTGGGCAAACTCTGTAATAAAGCTAACACCATTTAGTATCAAGGAATTGATAATTATGAAACACCAACACGTATTTAGGCATAGCTAAAGTATCATATCCCAAACCCTAAAATGGATAAGTGTGGATTACTTCTGTCTCTCACAATTTTAGAGACTAATTTCTTTTCCATATGAGTAATAAAATTGGCCAAGGACATGCTGCAACTATACTTAACCACTTTAAAGTTGCTTTTATTTCAGTGGGGAGTTAAGACTGTGCTTCAGTCTCTCCCACTCCAGGCAGTGAGACTTTAAAGAGTTTAACCACACCCTAATGAAATCACTGCATCCATCCCACAGGATGCCAGTAGCCTATCCCTAGTCTAGGTATAAAGAATGAGCACAGGAGTCAAAAACTCTAAGAAGCTGTACTGATCCAGGGAAAATATTCCAAACAATAGGAGGGTTATAACTTTTATTGAGAACCACCAAAACATCACAAAATAGTGAGCATCAAAGTTTTGAGTTCCCTAGAACTCTTTCTCTGGTTGGGTGTTAAATACAAAAAGTGAGGGTTCGGGGGTGGGGGGTGGGGAGGAAGGTTCCCAAAGATAGCCCCAAAGGATGCAGTTTCTTGCTTTCTAAAAACAGAGTCCAGGAGGCGTTGCAGTCTTAATCAGATGTCACGGTCTTGGGTACAAATCAGATTTCAAGATGCCCAAAAGGTTCCTGGGGTGAAAAAGCAAACCAAAAACCAAAAAACCCTCTCCCTTTGAAAATATAAAAACCAGCAGTTCAAGAGTAACTGAAGTCAAGTGTCTGCAGATAGAGGGGGAAGGCAGGGCATATGAAAATCATTAGCCTCAAAGAAGAAATGGCCCAGCAGCTGTGTGGGAGGAGAGGGTGCAACCATAGATTTTAAAGGATGGATAGGGAAGAAAGTGAGCAAGAGAAAGGGAAGGGAGAACAGAAGCTCCAGCTGCAAGGGTAAAAAGAATATACTCCTACTTACTCATGTATTTGAAAATGGCTGATGTATTTAACTACCCAGACAGCATTGGTGAGTATAGTATCTGAAGGTGTGAGGTAGTTTGCCAAAGCACCACAAATATCCTGTGTAGATGCTTGGTAAGATTTGGAACAGGTTCAACTAAATCTATCAGAATTTCATAGGTACAAAACACACAGCCCTTTGTGATACTATTATTTTAGAAATACTGGAATCAGCCTGTGCAATGTAATGCACTCTACTGATTTATTTATTTATTTACATGTGATTTCTATACCGCTCATGACCCCTAATGGGTCTCAGAGCGGTTTATATTTAGACTACATCTGTAGTCGAACCTAACTAAGGCCACAATTTGTGCGTGGGGGGGGGGTTTACCTAGCGGCACCCAGACGTCGGGTTTCTCTCTTTCTTCCTCACTCTCGGCGGCTCCAGGCATAGTCTCGGCGCTCCGGGTGATGACCTTTGCTTCTGAAGACTCAGTGTTCCTTAAATATAAATGTTAGTCTCAGCAAATAAAATGATAGCTGTACAAAGGAGTGGAGAGAGGAAGTATTTCTGATGCCCGCCTTGGGTCCCAGTTATCTGGAAGAAGGGAGGACTTATACATGGTTTAAACAAACAAACAAACAAGGCAAGAAAAAGCTTATAAAACTTTCTAAAAAGAGATTATATTATTTGAAGGCAGAATCAGGTGGGTAGCCATGTTGGTCTTATTATATTTAATACTGACAAAAGAAACAAAGATGTGCAGGACTTTGCACCCAACAGCATACCTGCATTTCTGTGCAGAGGAGGTAGGCTGTATCATCCTCTTCATCCTCCTCATATTTGTCAAGCAGCCTGTGATATCTCTAAGACCCCAGCCATGTATTTGCTACCTTGAATGTGGCTAGAATAGTTGTTGTTATAATCCTATCTGGGAGTCCCAGGTTCATATTCCCACTCTGCTATGGAAGCCTCCTGGGTGAGGGTCAGTCATATAATCTCAGCCTAGCCAACCTCACATGGTTGTTTTGAGGATAAAATGGAGGAAAGGAGAACAATGTGAACCACTTTGGATCCCCACTGGGGACAAGGGCAGGGTATATATGAATGAATGAATGAATGAATGAATGAATGAATGAATGAATGAGATGGGTACTGAGTCTGAGAAGGAGTGGCTTGCCCGAGGCCTCCTAATAAAATTAAGGCAGAAGTGAGATTTGCAATCTCAGGCATCTGGATTAGTTTCTTCCTACTAAGTTACATCAATGTTGTGTTCTCTGTAGACATACTGGGGAGTGCTATAGTGTCCTTAAGAGGCTTTGCTTCTCCATTCCCAAGGTGCAGAATGCTCAGCAAAGACCTTGCTTTGACACCTTGAGAAAGCTGTGTGGGGAAAGTCAGTAGAACAGCACCTGTTAAGAAAACACCTGCCTGGGTTCAGCTTCTGCTTATCAGCTGTGTGCTTTTTATGAGCAGTAAAGTTCATAAAACATGGGTTAAATGGAAAGAACAAAACTCCCCATTTCCTTGGTCTTTGTGTGGAGCAGCATTTCCAGGTTTCCCAGCTATTTCTGAGGGAAGGGTGTTAAAAGCCTGGACAGATGAAATAAACTAAACTTTCCACCCAGGGCTTTAACAAAAATAGATAAAAGTGTAAGGCCAGCTCCCATATTCAAATACCAACAGGCTGCTTAACCCTTTATTTTCATAAAAACAAAGCCTCAAGTCTCTTTTCTTCTTGAGGAAAAAAAGAGAGGCCCAATTTAAAAGCAGATGGCTTATAAAACAATTCAATGAAATTGGGTAAAGTCACTTAAGAAACCTTCATCTGTCACGAGAAACACTATTACATACTGCTTGCTAAATTCATTGAATACTGGACAAAAGCTTGAAAACAAGCAACAGCTTGGAGAGGCTGGGTTATTTGGAGAAGGGGAATAAATGGGGCATGGATCTTTTCATTACTGTACAAGGCAACCATGGCTGGTACCATGTGGTAGCTGTTCTGTGCCCTGTGTGGCGAATGGAGGCTTTCTGGGAGTTTCCAGTTGACACTTCTTTTGGCTACTTTATGTTTACAGCAAAAGTCCTCCACAAAAACCTTAAAGAACAGAAAGGCTACATCTGCCCTTTGGATCCAGGCACACTTAAAATATAAATAATGCCATATTCAGAATATTCAGAATATTCCAAATATTTCCAAATACAAATCTGAAAACTCAAGATACTTGGAATAATTCCAGATACTTGGAAACCCAGTGGTAGCAGGCTGGGCTGCCTGGAAAGTGAAAACAAAACATATGTCCCAGGCAGTCTGCGCAAAAGTGTGGTGGGATCAAGGAGCTGAGTGTCCCCTGCTTGCCTTGGTTTTGCCAAGGGAGGGGGGATTGGGATGAGGACAAAGTCTGTGGCTGATGTTGCTCTGGAATCCTAAAGCAGGCCCAAATAGCATTTTCACACTAGCCCTTTCCAACAGAAAGGTGGACATAGCTTTTTGACAATCTCCTAGTTGTCCTCTGCACAGACATTTTGGACTGTAAATCCAGCTAAAGCCTTATGGGCAAAATTTTGCTCCCACCTCCCTTTGTTCCCATTGCATCAGCAGTCTTTACTTCAAAGTAACATCAAAGAGCAGAAGCTTTTTGCCTAGGTAGTTTTGACGTGCAGGAAAACAGCAGTGGGGCTTCTCCCATTGCTGTGATGCTTTCCCCTTCATCTGTGTTTTAGTATGGTGTGAAGCAGCTAGACTAGCCACTGTGCCCACCATTTTTCAGAGGTGCTGGAGGCCTCCCCTGCAATCCAAGCTGCAAAACCAGGGGTTTTGTCTAGCTCTGGATTGGTTAATTTATGAGGCTGATGTTATGCTTGACTCAGCTGGTCACAAGTTGTTCAGTCTGATCTTGCTTCATCTTGCAAAAGGCCAACTGTTCCCTTGCTCCCATTTTTCTGTAGAATCCAGCATGTTATCAAGAGCCAGGTCCTCACCCTATACTGTGTACACTGTTCTCTTTATTTTCAGCAATTGCTTCAGTGGAACAGTAATCTTTGCATTAGTCACTGATTTCCTTTCATAATGATGAAAATGGGGAAAGCAACTTTTTGCAGCTAATAATAGGAATAACATTGTTGAGGAGTTGTATTTTAAAATACTATTAATAATAGCCTCTTCATGTGTGTCAAACAAAGTCTTTAAAAAGGGCTTTGTTTTATTGTTTAGTGTGCTGTGTGAGTCATAGAGAAAGTGTGTTAATCTTCAAGATCGGAAATGAATCATGTATTTCTGCACAAGTGTGCACAATCTTCCAAGGCCAGATCTGAAGACCTAAGCGCATTAAGGCTGTAATTGTATGCTCACTGATTTGGAGGTAAGTCTCCCTGAACATAGAGTTTCTGAGTAAACATGCATAAAAATAGTTCTTTTAGTGAATGTTGTGCAATGAGCCAATGCCAAGTCAATGGAACACAAGAAAGGCATTATAGAAAATGTATTATTGATGCACATTTGGGGTGCAAAAAAGATATGTGCTGGTGGTGATGACAATGTACTCTAAATCCTGTTGGGGATATTTCTAAATGTATCTCATGCAGTGTCATCTTTATAAAAATGTCTTTGATGATAATAAGAGATGGAAGGGAGAGGAAGTTGGGAGATTGGGCATGTGCATAAGACATTATTGCTGGATTTAAATCCAAATTTTGTAATGCAAGATCGTCATTGGCCAATTACTGTTCAGCTTTTCTTTTCCCTGAAAGGTTCTGATTTTATAAGCTGGTCTTTCTCTGTCATATTTATATCTAACAAACTAGTCAAGGTTGAAGTCCTGTGCATACTTAAATGGGAGACAGTTCCACCAGTGCGACTTACATTTGAAGAAGCATGCTGAGGAACTTCCAGTTTTGGCGACTCATGGGTCGGATGTGTCCCATCGAGCTCTGATGGGGACGTGTTGAGGCATGGTGGACAGGAGGGGTCCCGGATGGGTCCGCCCCCCTGAGTTGTTGTAGGGGACTCCTGGCCTGGAGTGCTGAGGAGACCCCCTTCCAAGGCGGCGACTGAGGAATTTGGTCTCTCCTTACTCCAAGAGATCTTGCCGCCATGAAGCCATCATGGCGACTAGAGCTGGCTACCGGAGGAAGCAGGCAAGTGATCCAGCGTGAATGAGCTCTTACAATAACTTAAAGGCGATAACCGATCCCCTCTACAAGCAGCTAAGCCTTTAAGGTGAATGACAGCAATTCATGTGATAAGCGGCAGGCAGGGGAGGAGTTGGGGATTCCCCCCCCATGAGATTAAACGGTTCCTGAATGATAAACTGAGAGGAAAAAAGCGAAACTGACCGTGAGAGATAGCAAACGAGACTGAAAGGTGCAAAATAGTCCAAAGCATTTTCAAATTGGAGAATTTTCATTTTAACTTTAAAAACTTTCTCCTTGTATAAACAATGTCTGGAAGAATGGCTCCTGAAAAGAAGCCTCTCATAGGAAATAATCAACCAATGACTCCTTCCCAGAAACAGGAAGCAGCTGCTGACTTTCCTAATATGCTGGCACTGGCATTGCGCCCTCTGTTGGAGCAGATGTCAAATATCAACAGCAAGCTGGATGGAGTCCAAAAGCAATTGACACGGATGGATAAAAGAGCAGATGATACTGAGAAAGCCATTATGAAAGTTGAGACAAAAACAAAAGATATTAAACAGAAACTGGAAGAAGTAGAAAAAGAGAGAACCACAGATAAAAGTCAACTGTTGGCAGCTCCAAATTGAAAGATCAATGTATGTCTTGTGCTTTCAAGGCATTCCGGAACAAAAAGAAGAAAATTTAAATTTTAAGCGAAGCATTAGCACCAATGACAGAACTTAAACAAGATGTACTGCAAAACAATATGGATCTGACTTATCGGACTTACTCAGATTTCATCAAGAAAAACACCAAGGATTAATTTGAGAAACTTACAGAAGTCAAAAGAAAGTGGAGGTTTTGCACTGCCAAATTGGCAGATGTACTATTTTGCGGCGTCAATGGAATGGATAAAAGATTGGGCTAAACTAGATAATACCAGAGTACTAGCATTGGAGGGTGCCGATCTTGCAATGGGTTGGCATGCATATTGGCCACTGTGTGACAGAGTGTTGGGCTGGATGGGCCATTAGCCTGATCCAACATTGGCTTCTCTTATGTTCTTATGTATGTTCTTATCAGTTATAATTCTGGGACAGGGGGTCTCCATCCCACACCTGGAGATTGGCAACCCTATCTGGGAGTCTAACTGTAGGCCATGATCCAGCAATTGATGGCAATTGTTGGAGTTTTATAGCTCGGGTAACACGGTTTGAAATATTCGTGGAATGGGTTGTTTCGGGGTGGTTGTTTTGTTTTGTTTTTAATTTGACCTTGTAAGCCATTTGGCGCTTGCCGGTGAGTGAAAGAAAAGCCGGTTAAAGGTGCCACAAATAAACTCACAAATAAACCAACGAAGGCTGCCCTGAGTCCTTCAAAGGAAGGCTGGGATAAAAAAAAGAAATGAAATAGATAGAGCCTGCCCGGAGGGCATTTTGGAATTGCTCAGGTAAGAAACCAAAATGATGACTTATTAACCACACGTCCCAGTAATTTCCACCAGACACCTTCTCTTTCAGTTGCCAGGAAGAGGTTGTGGCTCAGTAGCTACGGTTGCCACCTCTGGGTTGGGAAACTCCTGGAGATTTGGGGGTGGAGCTAGGGGAGGGTGGGGTTTGGGGAGGGGAGGGGCCTTAGTGAGGTGTAATTCCACTACCCAAAGCAACCATTTTTCCCCCTAAGTGAACTGATATCTGTAGACTGTTGATAGGGATGTTGATTGCAAAAAAATGGAAATCAAATAAAATTCCCTCATTAAAGGAAATAAAGATTAAAGTACTGGAAATAGCAGAAATGGATAGAATAAACATGGAACTGAAGCAGAAATCGGAAGATGAGTTTTGGGTAAAATGGGGAGAAATATATAAATGGCTAAACTTAAAGAGAATAAATATTGATGAGAGATAGGCTAGCTAATAAAAAGAATAGATAGGAAAAAAAATAGAAGTGCAAGCGCATTATTTGTTTTATATAATCATATTAAAAAGGTTAAATATTATGAGCTATGTAAAACAATATTGGATGTTAACTTGGAGAAGTGGAAATGTATATGGGAAAAGTCTGTTTATTAGCAATACAATAATTGTTAAAAAATCTTAACATACTTGTAAAAATAAAAAAAAAGATTTATGAAAAAAAAAGAAAGAAAAATAAGTTACCTGGTGAAGTATTTGTGAAATTCTCCAAGAGATCTACTAGAGAAGCTGTTTTGAAAGCTACATCTGGGAAAACCTTGAAAGTAAAAGATGAAGAAGTGAACATTTTAAAGGATATTCCATTTGAGGTACGGAAGTGAAGGCGACAATACAAAGACTTAACTTTCTTCATAATAACTCAGTCTCATACAGATGGACATTTCCAGAAGGACTTGTGTTCAGCTATAAAGATAAGAAGACCAAGATTGACTCTGTTCAGAAAGTCAAAAAAAAAATTGAAACAGCAAGAAAACCCGAACAAAGATGAAAGAAAAAACAATGAAGAAGATGATAAAAGTGACTATGACTCTGAAGATACGTCGGGTAGCTCTGACAGTACCTCTGAGGTCTCAGATTTGGAAAAAGGAAAAGGCGCTCCCAAACCACTTAAAGTTAAACTGAAATACAAGAAGATAAAGCATGGAAAATAAACTGGAAGTTTAATAGAATATAATTGACTATAAAGCACCTATTGATTTGTATTAGACTCAAGCTTGCTTTATCTAGAAATCAATACCTTGACATAGTACCTTTGTTATTATTGTAGGTCTGATATATAAGAATGGAATTTCTGAAATATGATCCTTGTCTTAATTTAGCTTCTGTATTAGTTTTAGAGCTTCCTTTGCCCCTTTCCCTTAGGATGTAGTCTATAAAAGCAATAAAAATTATTTTTTAAAAAGAAAAGAAACATGCTGAGGATGGCATTGAAATGGAAGAAACCAAATACCTACAACATTTTAACCATGCATCTATCAAATATTTCTACAACAAGCAACATGTTTTATTTATGACTTTTCCTTGACTATCCTTAACATGCAGTTTTACGTTGGAAGCACAGATTATTGTTTCTGAAATTCCTATCTTGGAATAAACCTTGTGGAACACAATGGGAGTTACTTCTGTATAGGAGCTGATTGCATGATTTTCAGATGTGATTCTCTGTGTCCTGTAGTTGGACATCACAGTCCCAGCTGGTATGACTCGGTCACATCTAAGAAGAAAGGAAGGATCTGTTTTAATAGGCAACCAGGAGGAATCCCCAGTCGCATGGTTCAGTAGGGATGCCAACTTCCAGGTCGGACCTGGGGATCCCCCAGAATTACAGGTCCTTTACAGACTACGGAGATCAGTTCCCATGGAGAAAATTGATGCTTTGGAGTATGGAATCTATAGCATTGTACCCCCCCCAAAGATTCTTCTCCTTCCCAGGTTCCATCCCCAAGACTCCAGGAGTTTCCCAACCTGGATATGGCAACCCTACACCCTTATCCCCTACCGGTAGCCTGGGAGGACCTGGTAACCCTGCATGGTCAAGGTACTGCAACTTGTCTGTGATCTATTATAGTTGTTAATGACTGTTGTAAATCACTGTGTAGACACAGGACCAAATGACCATATCACAAAACTGACCCTCCCTTGCTGCTACCAAGTATATAGTTCCAGTTTAATATACAGTCTCTGAACTAGGATCATGGCACATACCTCCGAAGTGAAGGAAGTAAACAGTTTCCCCCCTCAGGATCTTATAATGTTCTTGTTGCCAGTGAGCAGTAGATCTTATGGCAGATTTGGAGGTTGGAAGTACAGTTTTCTGGAAAGGTTGGGAGTATACAGTTCTTAGGGTTTGCCAGGGCTGTCCTTTCATAGGAAAAAGAAAAAAAAATGTAAAAAAAGAAATTGACTTGCACACTTGTGAACACGTGAAGATGCCATATACTGAATCAGACCATTGGCAAATTCAGGGTCATGTACTCAAGACTGTCAGTGGCTCTCTGGGGTCTCAGGCACAGGTCTTCCACATTGCCTGTTACCTGATTCTTTTAACTGGAAATGCTGGTTAAAAGCCCCTCCTCAAAGGGGGAAATTACTTTTTTCTTGACTCTTTCATCAGCATTGCAGCCTCTTGATCCTTTAGCTGGCTCACAGCACGTAATAAACACCAATAACTGACCAGGAAGCCATAGGAGTTCCCTTAGGCTTGGAATAATGCTGTTGCAAGCAAAACACAGAAGCGCTGTGATGGTGGCAGAATATCACTTCATGTTTAATCCCTTACATGATCGTGTAGATGCACAAGAAGATAATATTTAATTAATTAGTTTGAAGCTGTGCACCATGCAGTGATCACAACATTCCTTTTGCAACAAACAAAGAATTGACCTTGTTTCAGCTACATTTGTTCAAGACAGAGTATTTTCCATCTTTCTCCCCCATTTTTCAGGCTTGCACTTGATTCACTATATTTTGCTTTAATAGGTGGGCTACACCTAAAATATAATGCATCTCTTTGTACTAGAAATTCAGAGCCTCGATGGGAATCATGCCATACAGTTACTCAACATCTTTAGGTACAATGTTATCAGTCCATTTGGGCACAGTCGACCACACATACTTCTTTGGGAAAAGAAGACAGGATTTTCAATTATATTTGCCTCTCCCAATATCATACTCTTGCAGCCTCATTTTATTCCTGGAAGATGACAAAGGTGCTTTAGATTACCGAGCAAATAAAGCTTTCATCCTGCTGCTCAGTAACAGATTGCCTCCATCCTGCACTAGTAAAAATGACAAAACTACCATATTTTGAACTTCTTGGAGACAAAGAGACATAATAAAGAACACAGATCTCCATCCATTTGTAAAAAGTAAATTGCATGTGTACATCTACTTGGATCAGGCCTGTATGGGGATTAAGAAGGGAGGATTTGACCCTTCAAGACTGCTTGGTTTCACTAAATGGAACCAAGCTCCCTATGCTGCTGTTAGCATTTTAAAGGGAGAAAATATAGCTTTTTTAAAAAGGACGTATCTTGTTTCCCTTTACAATTACAAAAACAGCATGGAGAGCCTGGTTTCAGTTAGTAAAACCAGGCAGGGACTGAAGGGTTAAATCCCTTATCCCCTCCATGTGTGTCCCCAATCTGAATTAGGGTTGCTCACCTTTACAGATGGATGGAAATCTATGATCTTCCTCATGTCTGACAGTCATTAAAAATGGAGACTTTTTAATACAGTAGAGATGATGGCTGAGGCACAATAAACCAGTTCGACACATCCAAGGAACTATGGCTTTGAATGAACACGCATGCACTCACTCGCTCAGTCACTCACTCTTTATCACACAGAGAGACTCGACAAACCACTTTGAAAACTGAGAAGAGTTTCAAAAGCAGTTTGAGATATGGCATGAGGTCTACTTTTCAAAGAACAGTCAAAGGGCCTACTGAACATGCTTTAAACATTCGATGTGCTGCCTGTGCTTTGTGGTTCCTGGCATAGATGTTGGATCTTACATGCATAAATCTTGAATCTGGCTATACCAAAGATCCACAAATTTTTAATTTTCTTTTGCTCTATTGGTTTTGCCAAATTTTAAGATAATCTACTACATTTGTATTGGTCCAATGGTTTCTTAGGGAGGTTTGTGAGGACATGCAACTTCATTGTTTGCACATCTATCCAATACTCGCTACAGATGTAACATTTAAGCATGATTAACACAAGCCATGATATACAAATTCCCTTCAAACTATGTTTTCCAGTCCTCAGTCATGGTTCAGGTATTCAGGCATAGTGATTAATCATAGTTAAGGAAAACAAACCATTGTTAAATGTGATGTCTACAGATGGTCACTTGATTCAAATAGTACAATCTGAAAATCATTCTAGCCATGTGCTATCTTGTGAATCTGTTTTAAATTTATAGTATCATATAAAGGGGAGTTAAAATGAAGTAGGAACAGAAATATAAGCTTCTCTTTAAAGATAAGTAATGCCTTAACTCTTCACACGGTTATTACCTCTCATTGACTCTCAAGGTTGCCTTTGTCCACCTCAGACCACACTGCCACATGTACTGCAGCAGCGAAGCCATGAAGAACTCTGGGATCTCCTCACTTGAAAGGAATATTTGGGGGGGGGGGATCATGTAACTGAGGTACCTTATGTTTTCTTAAGTTCATGTGAACTCAGTATAGAGCTATGTGCTAGGCTGCCCCAATTTTCTTAAGCCCTGAATCAGCAAAGTGCACATTCCAATAGTCCTCTGCAAATAATATTGTTCATTAGCCTATCTGTAATCAGTGTTTACTCTTTTCTTCCTGGATGGCTTTTGAACAGCATTATTAACTTAAGAACATGTGCATGCTACTAGACTCTCATTGCAGGAAGCTATTAGTATTCAGGGACGTCCAGTCTCACCCTTTTACTGCCAGTTTGCTCTTGATATGGTGGGAGAGAGTACTGTGATCAGACTTGGCTCTGATACCATGAAATAGCTCCTACAAGATTTCATGCCTCCAAGTTTCTTTTTCTAGTGGCAGAGATAAAAGAGGAAAGTCATATTTGCTAGGATATAAGATATCAGAATAAGCCACATTAAAATCATGACCAGTGAAGTGGAACTGAAAGCAGATTAATTTGTTTATGATTATCTTTTACATTTAGTTTTATATGATATTTTGAAGTAAGGCTTATAGGGCAGAATAGAAAAGAAGGTTTGAAATATAAAATGTTATAGTTTAAAATTCTTTCACAAATTGATGTAATAAACTACTTCATACTTCAGTAAATAGTCCCTTTATGAAGGCAAATAAAAACCCTGGCTTACTTACCTTAGAATCTGAAAGAAACGCTACTCTTATACTACCGAACATTGTAAATCCCCTCATAATAATCTTTCTGATGTCCCCCTGCCTAGTAATGTGTGGCAAGGTGTGGTTAGGCTAACTTGTGTGAAATGTTTTTAATTATTTTTCTTGATGGCCCGTTTCTGAATGGGAAAGTTTATGAAATTGGCACTGGTAAACAGTTTGACGGGTTCATGTAGTCCTGTGGTGGTGGTTTTTCAAGACTGAGACCATTGCAGTGGTAAACTTATGTGTGAGCTAAATTCCTTCGGAATTCAGGTGGGAAATCATATGATTTTATGCTCCTCCACAGATAAATTTTTTCTGTGTGGTTCAGTTTGCTTTTGAGCGTGTGTGTGTATGTGTGTGTGTTAAAGACCATGCAGACACATGAGACCTCATCTGTAGCATAAAGAGATATATCCAGACTCTGGTTTACTATCTCAGGGAGAATTAGGCCTGAGGCCTCTCTGTGGCAAGGAGTACCTAGCTAGGCTTGCCATTCCCCGGGGTGGGGGGTGGGAGTTTGCCCACTTTTAGGGCCACCGATCCACTGGCTCAGATCTGGCCAGTGGGGAAACCCCACCCCCAAAGCGCCGGGATCATGCCAATGTGCCTGGCATGATGACGTCATCTGGAGGTGATGTCATCGCGCTGGGCATGTCGCCGGGGGGTCACTCTAGCGCACGGCCAAAAAACTCTATGGTACCATAGAGTTTCAGCCAAATGCTAGAATGTCTCCATGGCAACGTGCCTAGCACGATGATGTCACTTCCAGGTGATGCCATCGCAGCGGCCATGCTACATGTACATGCCAGAAGATCCCAGACAGGAACCCATCGTCCCCCCACCTGGCAACCCTATATCTAGCTCAAGCAAAGAGGCTACAGGAGCAGCTGTCTGATTTCCATAGTGGATCTGAAGGCACAAGTTGCTTGTGTCCAATAGAGTGATTATTGACATAGCTCAAGGCCTTGTATCAATTTTTTTTATCATGGCTAGTGTAATGTTACGAATATTACATAGCAGCTCTTTATGGTTTAGATCTTTTTTGTCTGATTGGACACAAAGAGTATCTACCAGAGGAGCAGAATCAGCAGGATAGGTTTTGTCATGTGGAGTGTGCCACATGGCTCTTCTCTCTCCTACGCTCTTCAACGTTTATATGAAGCTGCGGAATGAGGTCATCCAGAGCTTTGGGGTTGGGGGTCATCAATGTGCACATAATACTTAGCTTGATATCTCATTATTCAGGTCTCTCTCTCTCTCTTTCTCTCTCTCTTTTGCCTGCCCAAGGGGAATTTTTAATTTTTTTTTGCATTTTCTACACACTACAATTATGGGATGGGGAAAAAGATACTAATACCCTAACACTAGTACTATGGGTGATGGGTAAAGGAGATCTAATACATATATCTACTTGATAGAGGAAGGAATACTACCATTCTAATCTATTTCATCTACTGGATTTGGGGGGAAGGGAAAAGTCAAATACATGTCACGATCTGAATAGTTGAAAAAATAATTATTTTAAATCTAATATTACATGTTATATCAAGATTTGGTTCAATTATGATAGTACACATTTAATAGCTTAACACAATTACTGCCTTTAGTGCTATTGTCTTAGCTGTTGAGTCTTTTCTTCTTGCGTTTCTTCGTTTTCTGGATTTTGGGGGCAGCCTTTCCTTTCTTCGATTCAGATGATTCTGATGACGTGGAATTTTGGCTGGTTGAATCCTGTGAATAGGATTCTTCTTCTTCTTCCTCCCCATCCGGTTTTAAATTCTTTTCCTTCTTCTTCTTTTTTGTATTGAACATTTGATCCATACATTTCCCTGCTTTTGGAACAGAGTCAATTTTATATTTTTTGTCCTGGTAATTGAAGCTCAGTCCTTCCGGGAATAACCATCTGTATGGTATTCCCTTTTTTTTCAGAGTGAGAGTAAGCATCCTGTAGAGTTTCCTCCGTTTTCTAACTTCGAAAGGGATGTATTTCAAACCATCTCTTTTATTAAATCTTCTTGTTTATAATCCATTAATGGGGCCAAAGCAACCGCCAAAAGTTCTTTTAAATCCTTGTTCTTCTCTTCGGGGATCCCATGGAAACGTAGAATGTACATGGATCTTTCCAGCTGGAGCTGTATTAGTTGTATTTTATCAGAGGATCTTTCCTTCTCTGCTTCATCCACTCTTTTGTTAATGCTCTCAGTCTGTTTTTCCATCTTTTTCAATGTTTTCTCCGTTGCTGAGGTTCTTTTATCCATTTGATTCAGTTGTTTTTGGACATTGTCCAGCTTAGTGTTGAGGTTAGTCATCTGATCCATTAGGGGGCGCAGTGCATTTGCTAACAGTGAAGAGAAGTCTGTAGTTACTTCCTGGTTCTGGGAGGGAGTCGTTGGTATGTTATTTCCGGTCACCAGTTTTTTCTCCAGCGCCCTCTGTCCTCTCCCAGCCATAATATCAACAAGAAGTAAGTTTTCCAAAACAGTACAAAAGTTGTGCGATTTAGTCCTGCTTTGTATACTTTAGCAGTTTTTGCATTCGCTTAACTTCTTATGCGTTTATTTTAGTTCACAGTCTTTTTATTTCTGATTTAAAACCATTTTTAAAGTTTACTCAAAAGAGGGTGTGTGTGCTTGAATTCCTCTCCCCCAGCGCTTTAAACTTAGGCACTTCCAATTACTACCAAGGTTCAGTTTGCTTTTTTCACCTGAGCTTTGCTTAACTCACAGTTTGGAGCCTTGGAGATCTTTTGGAAGCATTTTTAAAAGTTTGATCGTGATCGCTTGCTCCGGCAGTCATCTCTGGCTCCGTGGTGATGGTACCTTTCGGGGAAGAAGGTGAGCCTCAATTCCTTGGTTGTTGCCTTGGAAGAGGCTCTCCTCAGCTCCCCAGGCTGGGGGTCTCCTACAGAGACCACGGGGAGGTCCGGGACAAACCCAGACCCCTCCCGTCAGCCGGGTCTCAGCGCGTCTCCATCAGAGGGAGATGGGACGCGTCCGAGCAGTGAAACGCTTAAACCGGAAGTCATTATTCAAGTCTCCAGATGTATCCATCATGGCTCTGAACCAGTGCTTTGAAGCCATGAAGAAGAAGAGCTGGTTTTTATACCCTGCTTTTCTCTAACCTAAGGAGTCTCAAAAACAGCTTGCAAACACCTTCCTCTCACCACAACAGTCACCTTTGAGGTAGGTGGGGCTGAGAGAGTTCTGAGAGAACTGTGACTGGCCCAAGATCACCCAGCAGGCTTAATGTGGAGGAGTGGGGAATCAAACCCAGTTCTCCAGGTTAGAGTCTGAGCGGTTAACTACTACATCATGCTGATCAGCTTGCTAAGGGAGAACAAGCTGACTCCAAACCCAGACAATACAGAAGTGATGCTTGTTGGGAAGGCTGATGCTTTAGAGGGATTTGATCCTCTTGTAATGGATGGCGTTGGCAGTTGCGGAGCAGGTTAAGAGGTTGGCGTTTCTCATGGATCTGACTTTGCTGTTTGAAAAACAGGTTGAGCTGTGTCTTCTAAGAGTGCCTTCTGTCATCTGCACCTGGCTCACCAACTCTGACCCTTCTCAGACCCACCTCATCTGGCTACACTTTTCCATTCTTTTGTAACCTCATGGCTGGACTGCTGCAATGCACTCTGTGTTTGGCTGCCCTTTAATGCAACGTGGAAACATCAGCTGATGCAGAATATGGCAGTCCAGTTATTGGCAGGGGACAGTCAGTGGAAACATATCTTGCCTATCTTAAAATATCTTCATTGTCTGCCTGTTTGTTTCTGACTCCAATTCAAGGAGATGGTTATGACATTTCCAGTCCTCCAGCATCAACGTATCTAGTGGTATTACTTAACATAGCTCGCCTGGCATAACCTATCACTTCCACTTTTGCATTTTTGTGGGGTTTTTTGGTGTGTGTGCTTGCATGCCTGGAAGTCATGGTGACTTCTGGTGACCCCTAGTGGGGTGCGGACATTTTCAGAGAGGTGGCTTGATTGCTTGCCTCTGCTCCCGAGCCCTGGTATTCCTTGGAGTTCTCCCTTCCAATTACTTGCCAGGGTCAGCCCTGATTAGCTTCTGAGATTTGACAAAATCAGGGTTGCCTGGGCTATCCAGGCCAGGGCCACTCCCATTATCTCAACAATCACTCCCAGAATGGGCTTCACGGCCAAGTGAAATGTTTACGTCGTGCTGCAAGACCATTTTATTTTCCAGGGTTTTTAATGGGAAATAAACTGCAGGCATCTCTTTGAGGAAGAAGAGTTAAATGGGTGTTTTAGTCTGTTGCTTTTAAATTGTAATGTTTTTAACTATAATTTGTAAGCCCACTTGAAGTACAAGGAAAAGCAGGACCAAAATGCTTGAATGAATAAATAAATATTCAAGTTTGTTGAAAACATGGTGCAAAGTTAAAAGAGATGAAGTTGCTGCGGTTTGTTCTGGGTCAAAACAGAAGAACAGTGATTAAAAATCTAGTTTGGGACAAAAATAGTGACAGCTTTTTAAAAAATCAGAATACTGATCACTTATTTACTTTCACTTTTTATTTTTTCTATGTTCTCCCTGGTTCTGGGAGAAGCCTTTACTTTGTGTATGTGTGTGTGTGTCTTTTCACAAAGACTGAAGGTCAAGGTACTTTTGAAAAAAGGCTTTGCTAGGTACATTCTTTCTCACATAATTAACACTGAAGCCTCCAGACAATCCTGGTCTCCTTTATGCAGGAAGGTATAACTCTGAACCTTTCACTTGACTGCTGCTTGTCACCCTGGGACCTTACTGGCTCAAACTTGTCAGAGAGTTTAACGTGATGTATATAACCCTTTTAAATCATAATATATTTATCACCTGGTTTTGATCAAAGCAGCACAGCTTCAAAGGCATCAGCTCAATGTCAATGATGTAAGAAGCTAACTTTATCTATTGTTTAGCATGGATATCTTTTCTTTTATATCTGATATTCAAAATTACAAAACTTCTCTAAGAATTTTCCCACTGATGACTGCTATAAAATGTCCAAAGTTTCTTCATGATTCCTTCCTTCATTGGCAACAGCCAGTATAAAAACGCCTATATTTTATATCCAGTCCCATATTTTCCAGCAACCATACGTAGCTAAAATGAACTCTTACCTGGTTAATTATTTCTCGCCATCCGGCTGGTGGTTGTAGGCAAGGTGGAGATTATTCTAGTGACTGGTAATTTCCCTGTCATTCATCACATAAACACTGGTAATGTTTCTAAACAGAAGCAGAAGGATGGCTCCCAGACATGCATGCTGACACATGTGTGTGCTTCACTTGCATAGAGATCCAGTTTTTTTTGGGGGGGGGTACAGTTAGCATTTCAGACTAGGATCTGGGTGATCAAAGCTGTGGTCACACTGGCAGCTTGGCATGATATGGTGCCACCTCTAATTGTACTGGTTTAAAGTGTTGTGGGGCATATCATCCAGACATCTTGCTGTTGGTTACCCACACAGACATCCTGTGGTCAAGCATCCAGATTACTGCAGGGCCTCAGCCATGGAATGTGCTGTCCGGAAAATTTTCAAAATGCATGTGCACTCATGCACATGCGTATGCACACATGTACTCATGCACATGCATGCACATGCACATATAGGCAAAATTCTAGAAACCTCACTAGCAGGAGGAATGGATCTGCAGGTTCAGACTGCCAAATCCATTCTGTGTGTGCTCCCCTGAGTTCAGATATCCGGCCATGTGCAATGAATGCGCAGGGAACCAAAAATACAACTTGTGATGTGGTGCATTTTTAACATGGCTCCAAGTCATCCTATGATGGGATGAGTATGCTGGGGGAATGCCTGACAGATGTGGCTGTGTGACTGTGCCCATTTGATCCGGAGGGGAGGGGTGGCTCCGTTGGGCCAAACAGCTCGTGTGACCACAGCCCAGCGTTCAAAATACCTGACCTGTAATGGAAGCTTGCTGGGTATCTGTAGGCCAGTCACACACTCTCAGCCTAATATATCTCACAAGGTTGTTTTCAGCATAAAGTGGAGGAGAGGAAAACATTGTAAGCCACTTTGGATCCCCACTGGGGAGAAAGTTGTGGTATAAATGAAGAAAACTATGGAAATCATGTATATTAATTCTGTGTAGTCTGTGTATTCATTTTTGTACCCATGTACTGCTTCTGTTCTTGCCTTCCTTCTTTGATTTCAGTGGAAGAATTGAACAAATGTTTAAATCTTTCCCATTTAAATCAAGGAATCTTAAAGTTGATCATGGCTGGTTCTGTCCCCAGTTTAATGGGCAGCATCTAGCCATCAATTAGCAGTTTTAAGCATGTGCAGAACTATTTCCAATTAAAATCAATGAGACTTAGTTGTGCTTAACGTTATTGGATTGCACACTGAGCCCTGATCTTAAAACATATGAGGTTGGATTCAAGGTCTTCTCTAGTGGAAACATACTTCCACTAACAAGGGATTTTCATGGATTTCCTCTCCCCAGTGCCAAAAGGTCTCCAGATGCTCAGAGGTCACCTTTTGGAGAGCATGGTGGTGGGCTGCAGGGTGAAAGGGGAAGTTGTAAAGGCCTAATTGGATATGGGTTCCAACAAATTAGTGGAAAATGCTTTCATGAAATATGTTTAGCATTGGCTTAGAAATAAACGTAATGGTGTGTGGTTTCTTGATGAGAATTTTTATTATTGTTCATAGTCATTTCAGGTAACATTTCAAAGTACTACTTAGTCATCATATTTAAAATCCTAACAACTTTTTCTTATTTCTGTATAGCTAACTGATAAGACCAGTACAAGGAGAACACCCTTCCATATTTACAGTGTGAATGCAAACATAGTTATGAGAAGCAAATGCTGTTAGTGTTTACCGAGCATTATATATGTTGCCATAGTGTTTTTGGGAAATAGATTTGAAGGTCTTGTGGGTGTGATATGAAATAATACATACAACAGAATTAGTTGCCCTAATCTCTAAAATCATCAGGCTATCCAAAATGCACATCCAGGAAACACAGTAAAATTACCACATTGTTCAGTGACATTGTCCTTGCTTTCACTGCATCTAAAAGTGGGGGAAAACCCCAAAACAAATAAACTATCAGTTACTGAGTGCCCCATCATCTGCCATTAGTTTTCAATCCACTAATTCTCAGATCATTTTGAAGTTACCTGAGAACAACTTTTGCTTTTGAGAGTGCACAAGTACAAGGTGACTGCTTACGTTGGTCAGCATCATGAAACTTTCTGCTACACTGCGGGTTATATATATATATATTTTTAAACGGAAGTGATATTTCCTTAGAAGGCAGATGTGGTCATCCGTGCCTACTGATTTAGCTACCACCAATGAAAAATGGCTTTGATATTTGAATAGGACCTGAAATCATAGTGTGGGGATGAACAAAGAGAAAGAAATACTATAAAGTGGGGCACAGCAAGGTGGGTGAGGCCCAGGGTTGCCAACTCTGGGTTGGGAACTTCCTGGAGATTTTGGAAATGGATCCTGGGGAGTGCAGGTTTTGAGGCGAGGAAGGGACCTCAGGGGAGTATAATGCTGTTTTCTGCCAGGCAATTGATCGCTGTAATCTGGCGATCAGTTGTAATTCCAGGAGATTGTTGGCAACCCTAGTGGGGCCAATTATAATTGGTAACGTAAGCTGTGAGCTTGGCAGGGAACTGGCATACACTGCTGATGTCATGTCTAAAGACATGCTTCATAATGGCTGTTTTAGCTACACTAGATATAATTTGGTAACCATTGATATAAGTGCTTATGAATACAACTTTCATTCTCCATACAGGACAATGTACAAATAATTTATGCAGTATGTCATGTGTTCAGCGGCACACTCCTGAATAAAACCCCAGAGTGGTTGCAGTGTTGGCCAACACATCTCCTGTGCTGGGAGGGGCCAAAGTCGCAGGGCTGCTACCCCTCGGAAGCCTCAGATATGGAGATAAAGGGGGTCAAACCACCAGGATCTTGATTTTCCCATTGGGATGCTCCCTGCTCTCTCTAGTCACTTCCAGCCAGCTCCTCCTTGGTCAGGTATTTCTGGGCCTTAAGTATCCTAGGCCCCTGAAGGCTGGCATGGTGTGGCCCTACTGACCAGCTGATTGGTGCAGATAGTCTTGCTAACCCTGGCTGCACCCATAGCTTCTTCATGGTTGGCATCTGCTTGGGTTGGGAGGGGGTGCCGGTTGACTGGCCCCTTGGTGGGCTGCAGCAGTGAGGCATGTGATCCACTGATGGGGTGAGTGTTGTTGTCAGCAGCTGGGAGGCATGAGCCTGGATTAAATGAGCATTTTTGTTGGCAGGAATTGATCCGTATCTCGATTTTTGCCCACTCCTGCTCATGACAGCCTCCACCAAATCTATGTAGACTTTGCTATGAGATGCTTTGAATGTGATTCCCCTTTGGGTACTCTGCTCTATGTGTTTTCCATATTGGAGCTGGCCTTGTTTCTGCTTCAGGAAGGAGACTGCAGGCCTACTTATGGAAATTCACTATTCATGTGCTTCTGTCCCCCTTCCTTGAGGCCCTTCAGTGTTTATTTATTTAGAATAGAATATTTCTATGCCGCCACTTCAGAGTCCTGGTTGACCGGACTTCGCTTCAGCTGATTCTCTGCTTCAACATTAGAGGCATCTCAACAGTTGTCTTAACCCTGACCATGAACTCCTGTGACATAGTTGTGTGTCAGCATTTGAATTCAGAAACTTTAATCTTTCCAGTTTGATAGATCCACAGGAGCAACAAATGTGGCTTCTTGCTCATAAATTAAGCCCTAATTGACTGGAGCAATACTGGCATATTGTAAAAGTCGAGAAAAGGCTGAAGAGGTCCTTTTAAAGGGCCCATTTGCTGAAGATGTTTGGATAGAGGGAGAACAATTTGAGAGATTTATAAATCCAGGGAGATTGATTTATTGTGGCTTCAGATTTAAGGCCTTTTTGCAAATATCAATTAATCCTTGCCTACTATCTTGACCTATCCAGTTCTTTAAAAAAATACTAGCAGGCTTTTCCTTCCTGCAAATTTTGGTCATGAAATCAGAGCTTACATGCAAATTAAATCACGAGTGTTTTTAATGTGCAGTTTTCTTTCCCCCCTTCTTTCTATATTGAAAGCAAAATTTCATTGAATGTGCCTTTCATTTCCTCTTTAAAGCTTTCTTAATAAAGACTTACTGTGTACCGAAAATTGTACAGCACAAAAGTCAGCTCATTTTTTTGGTAAATGGTTAGATCAGGCACTCACATCCTAAATATGATTATATCAAGATTAAGGAATTTAAGAATATGTTTGACTTTGAAAATAAATACATGAGAACTTAAGAAGTGCCTTTGCCGGATGTGACCAAGATCTATTGAGTCCAGCAGTGAGCAGTCTGTTTCCAACAGAAGTTAGCCAGATGCTGCTGGATACTCACTATGAAGTTATGAAGATCTTGGCCTTCGCCTGCTGTTTAACCCTGCCTCATCTTCATTTCTGCTATTTTAAGGTATGCTGCCTCTGTACATGGAGTTTCACTTTGGTTGTACTGGCTAAATAGCTATGGATAGATCTATTCTCCATGAACTTGTCTAATCCTTCTTAAAAACCATCTGAACTTTGTGGTTATCTCCACATCCTGCACAGTGAATTCCATAAGAAGATTAAGTATATTTATATACTGCTCACCAGGTTTCATACTGTGCATGTCTGTTTATTGTCCATAGTCCGCCTTTCTCACTGAGAATCAAGGTGAATTACACAAGGTAAATCAAACTCGGTTGACAGGATGGGGCATCCAATGCAATACAGTTTGGACTGCAGAAACTGGAAACAACAGAAATTGGAAACAAAGCATTTCAATATGACACGTTAAATGATGCAGAGATTACATAGCAGGAGCATACAACGGTAACAGACAGAACACAATAGTACAGTCCACAGGTCCTTCAGCCATATTCAATGAAAACTGAGACCTGGGGGTATAAATGGATATGGCTGTTGTTAATATACTGGTCATCCCTTTTCCCTCACAAAGTTAACATATTTACAGTCCAGTCCTAAGCAGAGTTACATCCTTCTAAACTCATTGACTTCAAGAGAACTAGATGATTATAACTCTGTTTAGGATTGCATAGTCAGTCTTCTATATTGTAGGGCATATTTATGAAAGTGTTAACCGCACATGCCATAATAATAAACTGATCAGCATCATTAGGATCATGTTGGATTCAATATCAGAATGGAAAAATTATTTGTGATATTACATCGTACAGTGAGGCTTTTGGAGCTGATGACACTAGGTACCCCTGTTGTCTTATAGGGTTATCTGGATTCAGTCCTGCTGGGTGATGTAGTTCTGGGGAATTTTGTCAGTTCTGCCAGTACCATGACATGCAAGATAAAAAAGATAAATGACAGCAGCCAAAACAAATATCCTTACAGCCATCAGGGAGGGGTTATTTGTTGGCCACCTAGGGTCAAAAGGAAGTAAGGTGGGGCAACCTGTTGATATTGGACTTAGATGTTGAGATGTAAAGGTTTCTGCTGTGTGTGGACACAGAATTAGACAGAAACCATCTTAAGGTCCAAACACACCCTGTATATGAAAGGAGAGCAAAAGGGGAAAAAAAGATTGCATGCATTCCATTACTAATTTAACTTTCAGCAGCCCATCTTAAGATAAACACAAAATCAAAAGGATGAAACATCTAAGTTTCTTATATCAGGCTATCATATGTGGAAGTCTTATTATTGCTGGCTTATCTTGGTCTCATTAGTAACCTGACAGGACCGGATTTCAACCCATGTAACTGCTGGGTGGAAATGCATGTCACAGCAGTAAAGGCATCTGCTTCCTCTAGTTCAAAGCATCCGCTGTGTTTTGTTTGACTTTAAATTGGTCTTAAAAGTTGCTATGAGAACGTGTTTAGTCATCCTTTTTTATTTTTATGCAGGTCATTCAGCAGTGGACTTTGATTATATTCCTCCAATATATGCATACTGGTTTGCTTTCCTTTATAACTCTTCAAATGAATGTGTTGTAGTTAACACCCTGAACACCTGGGAGGCTCTATCAAATGATGTGGCATTTAATTCATACGGTCGCACTTAACCTTGTATTTGGTGGCAGTGTACACCTATTAGCTCTATTTTTTTTCAAGGAAGAAAAGTTTATGAATGGATGAGTCACCTACATACATATTAAGATAGCAAAAGGAACTCCTTGATATATCCAAATATTTAATGTAGCCTCTATCAGTTTGTGCATACACCTGGTGCCTTTAAGCAAATAATGAACTGTACCAGCCATAAAGAAGACCTACAAGTCACTGGTTGCTGTGTTTTCATCTAATACAAAGGAATTTCTTGGATAAAATCCTTGGGGGAAGAGAAGCTTCTAACAATATGGCTGAGATATTGCACAGATACCATTCATGTTCAGTGGGATTTGCAGGGAAGAGGTTTCTGAAGACTTAAGGTTTTTTAACCTCTTATGACATCTGTGTTATTTTTTCAGTTTTAGATATTTCTGTGTTCTTATGCACTCAAAGCAAAATAAAACATACTTCATTCTAATAATTATTTAGTAGCTACTTAGCTTTCCAAAGATGTAACAATAAAGTAAGAAGTTTATTCTGCATGTAGTTTCTCTAACCGTTAGTTTTCCACCATTGCAGCCACCCTCCCAAATAAATCTTGCATAAATGTCAATAAATGATTTTGCATCTGGAGACCAACCTGCACATAAAAGATAATATCTTTGGAAAGACTCTAGAGACACAGCCAGGATGCTCATGGTCTATGGCCAATGAATGACCACCATAATGTATGTCAGGCCTCAGAATCCCTGTAGACACAGATGTTATCAGAATGTGGAACCAGCTCCTGCACCTGGCAGGTAGAGTGCAGCCTCTGGGTTATGTGCCTAGCATTTCAACTCATGTCCTTTTGAGCCAGTGTCATCAGGGAGTCAGTTGTTTAGTGGGCAGTTCAGGTTATTTTTTGCATGCAGTACACATTAAATGCCATGGACTTACTGTGCTCCATGTCCGATTGTTTAAATGAAGAGTAAATATCTAGTCATCTCTCCTTATATACAATTCTGTTTTGGTCATGGACTCCCCTGAACATTCCAACATGCTCCCGAATCAGTTGGCTCCCTGATCTGTCACTCAGAGGGTCTCCCTATCCACTGGCTGCGTTGCCTGAGTCCTGCCTCCAACATTCTAAACAGTTTGCTGTTCTTCTCCCCCCCATAGCTAGTCAGAACACAGAGGTCATTTGCATATGTGGCCTGGTTAGCCTTTGCCTCAGAACACAGAGGTCGTTTGCATATGTGGCCTCATTGGCCTTTGCCTCTAATATTCTAAACTGTTTGCTGTTGCTGTTCTGAGGTAAATACATTTTCCCTTAGTGCCTGTTGGGGAAAACCATTGTTGCCAATCTCCAGGTGAGAGCTGAAGATCACTCAGAATTACAACTGCTTTCCAGATGGCAGAGATCACTTCCCCTGGAGAAAATGGTGGACTCTGTGTCCTTATATCCTGCTGAGATGGTCCCTGTATGATTGACAACCAATGTGATGTAGCAGTCAGGGCTTCAGAGCACGGTAGAGGCTGCAGGTGTGGGGGGTTGGAAAGCTGAAAAGGGAGGGGAAAATAAAGGTAGGTTGATGATTGGATATTTGAGGGGTGGAGCTTGGAGAGAGTGAGGTTTAAGGAGGGGTGGGACCTCAGACAGGTACAATGCCATAGACTCCACCCTCCAAACCAGCAAGTCCCACCTGGGGAACCATTGTTGCCAATCTCCAGGTGGGGGCTGGATATCACAGAATTACAACTGCTCTCCAGGAGGGAGGGGGGAGGAGATGGAAAGCTGAAGTCAGAGGAGCCGATCAAGGAATGTTGATGGTTGGCTGGGAAGGAGATAGGTTTGCCGACTCCAGGTTGGAAAATTCCTGGAGATTTGAGGGGTGGAGCCTGGAGAGGGTGGGGTTTGAGAAGGGGTGGGACCTCAGACAGCAATAATGCCATAGACTCTACCCTCCAAACCAGCCATTCCCTCCTGGGGAACCATTATTGCCAATCTCCAGGAGAGGGCTGGAGATTACTCAAAATTACAACTGTTCTTCAGGTAGCAGAGATCAGTTCCTCTGGAGAAAATGGTGGACTTGGTGTCATTATACCCTGCTGAGGTTGCCTCAGCAGATTGACACTGAGTGCCCAAGGCTGGGGCACCTGCCCAGAGCCTCTTTCTAGAGCTCCTTGTATTTATTTCCACAACAGGCCTTATTCCTAGTATAGAAATAATCACAATGTAATTTTTTTTGTTAAATCTTACTCCTTAGTCTGTGACTATCTAATTAATGTTAATGTCTGCTGATCTATCTGGATCTACAGTAGTTCATGCATGCACATTTTAACATAGCTCTCTGTGAGTTACCATTTTCCACTTCCCAGCATCATTTAATTGCCTAACTTAACCATTCATGACCTAGGGGAAAATTGATTTTACCTACTGCACAGGTGTAAAAGGGGTCAAAATGCAGAAGAAATGACGCTTTCCCACCACACCTACTGCAGAGCTGCATGCTATTTAAGTTGGATGGCTGTGAGAGGAGGATATCTGAGGCTCAATGACGAGATAACAAACTGTATGTTTGCTTGCTGAACATGTTCTCTGAAAACTGTAGCAATATGTCAGTCTTTTCAAGTGCCAAAATAGCTGCAGTCACCTCCTGCAGCCACTTTGGCACTTGAAAAGTGCTTCACCCTGCTACCCTTAAGGTCTAACCAGACATGCCTTATCAGCATTTTAAAATCACTTCAAAATGGTGGTGGCATCATCGTGGCTGACACAAGGATGCTGTCATGTCTAGCTTGGCCCTAAGAGACAATGACTGGCCCATGGTCACCCAGTCAACTTCATGGACATGTGGGGTTTGAACCTGGGTCTCCCTGTTTAAAACACAATGGGAATATGAAAGCTAAATCCCAAAAGAAGCCCATTCTATTAATGTTTGCTGTTATTTCCATTGGCATAATGGCATAATGGAACCTGTTGTACAAAATTAGTCAATCCATCATTGCAGTTTTCTGACATTTCTTAAAAGCAAAAGAAATGCTTGGAATAGATTGTCTATGACTAAAGGACAACATTACCATTATTCATGTACACATTTCCCGTCAGCAAAGAACGTCTCATTTATTCAACAATATTCTAAGCTTGAAGAATCAGAAGGCAAAGAAATAAAAAGGCTGAAATGAAGAGGAAAAATAACCATACTTAAGACTGTAATCTTACACTCAGATCTGTTGCAAAAACTGTACTGAAGTTCATTAAATTAATTAATTAATCAAATTAAACATCCTAACTGTGTTTAGGATTGCAGCCTAAGTGTGGAAAACAAATTACAGAAGGTTCTTAAGGACAAATTTAACTGTATATTTCTGTTTTGTATATTTGCATAAGTAATTCCCACTTTACATTTTTCCAACAGGTTGATCACTTTGTTTGGTTAACCTGTTCTCTTTTCAGTAGAGTGAGCTATTGCTAATGTGTTAGATTTGTGAAGATTTATCCATCTAGTTGAAAGATAAACAAAGATTTATATTAAAGCAGTTGTTATGGGTCTGTGCATAGGACTATTTAGGGTCCAAGTCTATGGCCATTCTAGTTTCTTAGGGTGGCAACTAAATCCCTGATAGGCTGTTTACTGGTGTAAACCCTTAATGGGTAGTGTTAGTATTGTGTTAGGGGAAGAGCTGGACGTAATGAGCATCCTAAGTCCAGGTTTCATCCCCAGCACTGGCATAAAGTTACACCAGCAAAGGGAGTAGCAGAAGTATAAATGCTTCCATTGGACTCAGAAGAAGAACATGCCACTAAGTTGCAACCAACTCATGTCGACCCAATTCACAGCACGTTCCAGGCAAGAGATGAGCAGAGGAGGTTTGCCATTGTCTTCCTCTGCATAGCAACTCCAGTCTTCCTCAAGGGGGTGAAAAAAATTTCCCTGCATGCCTGCTGCCACGCCTATATAGTCACAGTGCATCTAAGCAGAATATATATGCTCCCGCTAGGAAACCTGTACCTCATATGACAGGGAATATATCTCTGTGTCGTTATGTTGTATAAACTAAGAACACGTACAGGGGAACTTTAGTGATGGGAACTTCAAAGAAAGGAATCTTAAAACAGTGGTCTCCAATGTGAGGCTCGTAAGTGCCACACTGCTGCTGACAACTTTCTTGATGTCTGCAAAGAGTGCTTAGAAAGTGGTTGTGGCCCAATAGGGCTTTTGCCCAGCAAGGCAATTTGACTGGCTGTGCAGATTTTTAAAATGATGCTTTGGCAGCAGCTGCCACAGCACAAGGATCTTCACTATGTGACTGAAGGTAAGCTGTGACAGCAATTTTGTGGCTGACTCTACCTCCTGTGGCAGCCATTTTGTAGCTGCATCCACTGCACTGTGTCAGAATTCCAAAGCTGCCCACAGACTCAAAAAGGTTGGGGACCCCTGCCTTAAAGGATCAGATCTCTGTGGAGCAGCCCCAGCAAAAATTACTGACAGAGTTACAACAGAAATCTATTGTTACTATGCTAGTGTCTTTCTCTCCCTTGCCTTGCAACCCCCTCCCCAGCTCCTTGAGGTATTATACTCCCTAGGACCTGAACCCCTATGTGAGAGGCTGTAGAGCGGGGGTGTCAAACATGTGGCCCAGGGGCTTGATCAGGCCTCCGGAGGGCTTCTATCAGGCCCACAGTGGAACTGGCTGTCTTCTGCTTCTTCTTCCAGTTCTGCTGCTCCTGCGTCATCGTAGGTTTGTAACTTGCAGATACACACCTGAACAGCATACTCGAGATTGCAACAGCACAGACATTTTGATGCAGTAATTCAGAGCAAGAGGTGTCAGTTATCAGACACTGTTAAATAAACAAAATATTGCAAGAGTGCTAATGTTTAAGCATGTTTTTATTTTAAGTAAAAAAAACTCTTTGTGTTATTGTCCTTTATGCAGTTTATATTTCCACTACCTGGCATTACATTTTATGACACACATGGCCTGGCCCAACAAGGTCTCATTTATGTCAGATCCGGCCCTCATAACAAATAAGTTTGACACCCCTGCTGTACAGGTTTCCACTGCCAAGTGAATTGTGGAGATGTTTGGTTGATATAGTTGGCGTGTCTATGCTTCCTTTCGTCTACCTCTACCAGTTAAAGGGGTATGTAACACCCCATTTATGGCGATCGCAGGAGTACATAAGGCATAATGTTCCTACTGGACACACAGTATATGGTGGTGTACTGCCTTGTTCTTTTTAGTGTTCTGTTCTGTGGATGGGTGAAGGCAGTGATGCCAGGGAGATTTGTTGGTATCACTGAGTGTTGGCTGTCTGCTTCCATTTGTTGATGACATGGAGAGGGAGCATGCTGCTCTGTTTTGTTTTGTTATAGGCCATAATGCTATGCTGACAGCTTCTTGAGGATGATCTTTTTTGCCATTTATTTCTCTTCTGAAAGAGCATAAGATACTGACTTGCTAGTTAGTGTCATGGCATTGGGTTGTATGATACTCAGGAAATGATATTGACGTAGGAAGAATCATATGAAAAAAATATATGGTGGAAGAGATATATTAAAATACCATTTTGGTGCAAGTTTGGTGTAGTGGTAGAGTGCGAACTCCTCCACGTGCAGCTGCTGGTGTGACCTTGGGTCAGTCATAAGTTTTCTCAGAGCTGTTCTCTCAAGAGCTCTCTCAGCCCCACCTACCTCACAGGGTGTCTATTGTGGGGAGGGGAATTGAAAGGGATTGTAAGACGATCTGAGACTCCTTTGGGTAGTGAAGGGCAGGGTATAAATCTAATCTCCTCTTCCTCTTCCTCTTCCTCTTCCTCTTCTTCTTCTTCTCTCAGTTCCCTTTATCCAGAGGCTTCTGAAATTATCAAAAATTGGAAATATAAGATAAAAATAATGATATATCACATTATTTTAAAGCATGTTTAAACTAAGATAACAATAATGAAGGAAAAGTCCTCCATCCTCTGTTTGTGGTTCCAGTAAAAGATGAAAAAACTCACACCAGTTTATAGCTGCCTGTGTTTGCTGTGGAAGTGAAATTTCCTATAGAACAGGGTCATAAGCAGGGAGAGTCACTTGGTTGATGGGTTTTTACCCCAAATGGAAACAACTATTAGACTGATTTCCTAATATGAGCATCACAGGCTCACAAAATTGAAGTAAGAAGTAAATTATTAAACCAATAAATATAAAACAACAAGCAAGTCTCTAAGATAAAAAAGTATCTACAATTAACCTGTTCCCTGATTTGTAAGTAGTGTTTCCAAGTATCATAATTTAGAAGAAAAAGGATTGAGCCTTTTTTCTTTTCTTTTAAGGGTGCCCTAGGAAGCAACCACCATATGTTTATGGACTGACCACATTGTGGGAAAATGAATGGATGATCTTCCCGAACTGCTCAGATTCTCAGATAAGTGATTAGCTCATGATTCAGGCCTGATGTTTGAACTGACTATTTGAAGTTGTTGTTGTTCAATCGCACAGTATGTAAAAAACAATGCACATAAACCTAATTCTATTGTGATTTGTTCCTAATTATCTGGCTCTATGCTTTCTTCTTGAATGAGAGCAAGAAATCTATTGTGTGCTTTAGCCTTCTCCTGGTTCACTCCTGTTCTCCAAAATATCTTCAGGGAGAACTATTTCCAGATTACAAGTAGCTCTTTTCATTTCTGAAAAAAAAGAGAAAAATGGAATTCAAAATGTCTGATATTTTGCCTGTTGGCCTTGGGATCCCCAGTTGTCCTGACAACAGGATATCTCTCAGAAATAATTTAAAAACAATCCACAAATGACTACAGTCAGTTTGAAATGTAGCCTTAAATTAGCAAGTCTGAAAATATGTAAAGTCTAGCAGTTAACCTAAAGTCCAGAGATTTACATATATGGTGTGTGAGAGATAATAAAGACCTTGTCATGGCTGACAGTACTAAGAGAACATTTGAGAAACACTTTAATACTTCTGTTATCTCATTTTTTAAAAAACCCAAAGGAAAAGGAAGTTGCCCATTGAGAATACCATATGCAGGGACCTATAAAGTTGCCTTTCATAATTGTACTATGCTGTATATCCAGGCAGCTGTTGATTTCCAAAAAGAGAGACAGTAAGGATCGAGCCTATTTGAAAGCTATATTTACTATGCATCAACTGATGCCTGTAAAGGAGTGGTTTAGTTTTTGCCAGATTATTCTTTTTGGGACAACACTGGTGGAGAAATTTTTATAGCTGATACAGTTGATACTGCTGTAAAACAATTCAGACTTTAGAAATTTTCCTGGGCAGAACACCTTGGAAATTCAGTCAGAAAGAGGAAGTAATGTCAGATTATACTAATAAATTCATATATGCTCACTTTTCAGTCACTCTCGTTGTTGTGGTGCATGAGTGAAAAACAAAAAGGCAGTTTTAAATGTACTTGTATTAGTTTTCTGAATCTATTGATGGCCATGGACAAAGATTGGTTTATAACTGCAATCCAACCATTTTGTGCTTTAAAAAGCACGTGTGATTTCAATCCCACTTTGTCCATGAGTACAAGTGCTAATTAGTGTGAATTTGGTAACCTAGTTTGAGGAAATTCAGACATTCCAGGTGAAGAACTAAGAAGGGATGGACATTTTTTTAGTGACTAAGCCTCTTACTATAGGGAATGTTCATTGTTACAATCAATATTGTATATGATTTGCTATAGCTTTCATGATTCTTCACAGTAATGGGTAATTAAGATATCATCTACCTATCTTGGAATGGAGACATGAATATCGGTATTAAGTTAATGAGAGTCAACTTTATTAACAGCTGATGTGCAGCAAAAAAATCCTAATTAGGAACCTCCTCCCCAGTTCTCCGTGTGGCTAATGATGCTGATACAAAACCTGGAAGATTAATTCTCCAAAGGATTGAAATATCTGGGCAATTGTAGCCTAGTTCAAAGAGAACACAGTTTGTGTCTCACCTTTTACTGCCTGTGCATCAAGAGATGTGGCAAGAGGGACCTACAGCATGCTGCACTCCCAGGCTAGGTTTGCCAACCTCCAGGTGGGGCCTGGAGGTCTCCTGCTATTATAATTGATCTCCCAACAACAGAGATCAGTCCC
This sequence comes from Gekko japonicus, assembly GCF_001447785.1. Lineage (NCBI taxonomy): Eukaryota > Metazoa > Chordata > Lepidosauria > Squamata > Gekkonidae > Gekko > Gekko japonicus. Next base: position 919,340 of record NW_015174844.1, on the reverse strand, counting down.
CCTGGAGAAAATGGCTCCTTTGGATGATAGAGTCTATGGCATTGTATCCTGATGAGGCCTCTCCCCAAACCCCACCTTCCCCAATTCCCACCCCCCAAATCTCCAGGTATTTCCCCATCCAGTTGGCAACCCTATTCCAGGTGTTGGCCTTAGAGCCCAGTGGTTCTGCCCTTCTCCAAGAGAGTCTCCTCCCCTCATGGCCATGGACACTATACCAGTTCTGAAAGTATGGATTCCATAAGCCTGAGATAGCAAGGAAACCTTTTCAATAACTGTTATTACAGTGTCAAATTGGTACCTAGTTAGTGAACAGCTATTGTGATATTGAAAAAAATCTGTAGTACTAGAGTCTAGCTTTTACCCTTTTAGTCATTCATAGACTTGTGTGGCATGGTTACTATTTTTTTTTACTGCTAACCTGTGAATCCTCCATCTTTAAGGCAGCCCTAGATTTAGCCGACTGAGACTGCACAGATTCCTTATCCATCTTAAAGATGCCTACTTAAACTGTGCTTTTTGGTGTAGTGGTTAAGCGTGCGGACTCTAATCTGGGAGAACTGGGTTTGATTCCCCACTCCTCCACTTGCACCTGCTGATGTGACCTTGGGTCAGTCACAAGCTCTGGCACAGCTGTTCCTGAAAGAGCAGTTTGTGTCAGAGTTCCCTCAGCCCCACCCACCTCACAGGGTGTCTGTTGTGGGGAGGGGAAGGGAAAGGAGTTTGTAAGCCGCTCTGAGACTCCGAGTAAAGGGCGGGGTATAAATCCAATCCAATCTCTTCTTCTTCTTCTTCTTAAATGGCAGACTTCAAATGAGAATTACACAGCTCATGAAAACATGAGATCAGTGAATGGAACAGGGCACCTGAAATCCTGCTTCATCAGGTTATCCTGAGCTGATCCTTCTAGAATATGTCACTCTAAAGACTTTTATAGTATTGGACTACCCTTTGGTCTGGGCATTAAAAGTGAAGACTACTAGATGTACTGTCTGCTAAGCCCCTCATTAAAGCTCCTGACAAACTGTATAAGGTATACACTGGAAAGGACTACTAGCTGTTCCTGCCTTAGACCTATACTTTTGGAACTGCCTAAGGTTATTGCAGTATTCATTCCATGAGCCTTGGCATTTAGTCATGCCAGCCACAACACCATGGAGAAGTCTTTGGACAGTGCTGGCTCTTCAGCTTGGAATTGGAGATGAGGACCACCCCGAGTAGGATTTGACTGGCTTTCAAGCAAGGGAAACCTTTACCTTTACCTTTTTATGCCCTGATAGCCTTGCATGCCTCTCATATGCCTCTCATATGCCTCTCATATGCCAAGGTTCCACATTGTCCAAGGCTTTCATTCCATCCTCTCACTTGCCAAATGTGCCAACTGTTTGAGGCCCTCAAAATGGACATTTGCACTAAACAGTGAATGAGTGAAATGGAAGGCATTAATGCATACAGAAGCTTCATACAGGGCAGAGTGCCATGACTTAACAACACATCATACCTCTGCTGTAGCAACTTCCTTGGCTTTTTGTCATGTTATAAGTACAATTATTCACAGCACTATTAAGACTTAAGTAGTCTTGAAGTAAAAATCATCAGTGGAATTTCTTGGTCCCCACATATCTTAAGAACTTCCCCTCATATTCCATTGCAGCCTTTGAGATCAGCTGTGAATGTTGTTTTAGTTGTGCCATTTTTGTGCTGAGGCAGGACTATGAAAGCATACACCCCGGAACTTCTAGTGAAATTTGTTGTGGAACTTGTTTCCTCTGTGAACTCACCAACATCTGAGGCTCATCATGTTCTGGATGCAATACAAGGTATTCTTGTTTGGATTAGCGTTTAATGGCAGGGGTTAAGAAGGGCCTTTGACACAACTGCTAAAAACCTGCCCTCACATTCAGGCTGTGGTCACATGGGCAATTTGATCCCGTGTGGCCCCAGTTCTAAGAAATCCAGGGGTTTTTTTGTAATGGGAGAGTTTGATCAGACTGACCCCCTTAACCCTCCTCACCATGCATTCATTCCTTCTTTGATCATTCAGATGTAGCAGCCAGGAAGTTGGGCAGTTTAGCAACTTAAAAAAAATCATTACTCTACTGAGCATGCGCAAAGGCACTTATGGGAATTAGCGCTTCAAACTCCTGGCAGAATAGCAGCAGCTGGTGGCCAATGGGATTGCTGGAGGAGGCTGCTGGGAAATGGAGTCCAGTGTGAGGACAGTGTTTTTAGAACGGTGGCGCTGAGAAATCCCACATTTCAAACATTTAAAAGTGGTGGTGGGGAATAGAGAAGCTTCATCCTGAGTCTTGTGCCTGCTGGTGTTTTTATTTAAATGCTTGGAGCGAAGCTGGAGTCACCAGCTTTGCTCTCAGACTCCCTCCCTTTCTCTCCCATCCTCTCAAATAATGTTGAGAAATCCGCAACAGAAGAGGGTTGATTGCGGGAGGTAATGCTCCCTCTAAGCTGTGGAGTCCTGTGAGCAAAAGTTCTGCTTTGGGAGCCACTGGGCATTAAAGTTGTAAGCGAGCGATTTGGCTGCTGCATAACTCAGTTTGCTCTGGAGCCCTCCTTCCTGAGCCAAGACCAAAATGCGTGAGCCGGAGGCTAAAAAGTTGTGAGCTAGCTTTCACTAACTCAGCTTAGAGGGAACACTGGATGTGGCCCATCTGATCATCTCTTTTACATCAATTAGGGAATTGGGGCAAAACCCGCTAAAAAGGCCCCTGTGATCACAGCCTCAGAGGTAGTTTGAAACTGCCAGATTACCCCAGAAGGTGAAATTTTATGAGTCAGAGTCAGATGCTATGAGAAGAAAATAATTTTGAAGATAAGAAAACTCACAGAAGGGGGGAAGAAAGAGGAGATGGAGCAGAGAAAGGCTTGGTGTGGATCCTGTGATAAATCTTTCAGGAGTGATTCCCTGTGTAAGGAACTGGGATGGATTTGATAATTGCACATAATAGATGATGAGAGAAGTCAAAGGTCCAGCCTATGACAGGATACAAATAAAAGAGCATAATGAAGTAAGACTATGGTGAAAGGCTGTGCAACAAGCATGTGTGTGTGTAAAGTGCTGTCAAGTCACAGCTGACTTATGGGGACTCCTGCCAAGGGCTTTCAGGGCAAGTGAGAAGCAGAGGTAGTTTGCCATTGATGGCATTGATGCCATTGCCTTCCTCTGCAGAGTCTTCGAAAGGGTGATTTCCCACAAGTGCTGCTCCACACTCACTCTTCTCTTTGGCCTAATGGTACGTGTCAATTTCACACAAGCTGCTGCGTGACCGCATTTTGCCCCGCAGCTTCGTACGATTTCCCCCGCATCTACTCAATCCTGTTTTTTGAGCATTGAGTAGATGTGAGGGAAATCGCACGAAGCTGTGGGGCAAAATGCGGCCGCGCAGCAGCTTGTGTGAAATTGACACGTACCATCGGGGCAAAAGGGAGGAGTGAGCGCGGAGCAGCACTTGTGGGAAATCACCCCTTGCTGGTCTCCCTTCCAAGTACTGAGTCTGCTTAGCTTCTGAGATCTGTGGCGATCAGACTACCATGCCGCCTTCCCTCCAACTGTGCAACATACCTTTTAAGAATCTTCTGAACCACTCGGTCATCAATTTATACTATAGAAGACAGGGGATCATGGAACACCTCACTGAACTGGCCTCTTGTATAAAACAGTTATTTTCTTCTGCTTTAGAGTGTTTCTTTCTTGATTAGCTGTATTTGTCCTACTTCGTTTTACTTTGTTTATTTGTACCCAGTGAGAGGCTGGAAACTCTGACCTCTCTCATCATCCATTAGTCAAAGGAATTTCCTATTCTGGATTATTCTGGCTCTAGAAATTGAATGGATGTGTATATGTATAATTTGGTAGAATTAGTGCACAGTTATAAAAACTAATTTCATGCATAGAGATTTCAGTGCAATGATATATTCTTACAATGTTTTTAGACCATTAAAATACCTGAATTTATGTACCTACCAGTCACCTTTTCTTTTTGATGTATTCTTCTGTTTCATCATTTTAAAAAAATCTTCCCACATGGAATTCTTTTCAAAGTTATTTTAATTAGTTATGTAATTGGTCACTTGCGCAGTTAAAAGCAAACTTTCAGATTGTACACTGTATGTTTATCCTTTGCCTATAAAGAGAGTTTCATTCAGAAGAAACTGCCATTGTTTCTTTGTCTTCCCATGGGAAAGCTTCAGTTTTGGAAGCCATTCAATAAATGCCAGGTATGCAAAGCATAGTGTAAAGACATAGCTTGTATTTGCCAAAATCTTTGTTTATGGAGACTGGTTACCAGTCATTTTATCTCTTTAGTACAAAAGATTTTAATGCATTCTTCTGTGAGCTAAGACTTGATTTCTTGACAACCTAGGCAATTGCTATGCTCCCTTATTTGCTGTATCAGTGTTCTTTATTTTCCTACGGATTGAAACAGGGCCTTGAAAATGGTATCAGTGACACACCTTAGTTAATACATTATGAAGTGCCTGCCTGCACTGAGCAATAAGAATAATTGCTAAACACATACCACATAGACTGGGTATATGATAGCACCCAGTGGGTGTTTTCTAGGTTTCTGTTTTTAGACATTCTACTTGCCAGCAGTGTTCCCTCTAAGCTGAGTTAGTGAGAGCTAGCTCACAATTTTCTAGCCTTTGGCTCACACAGAGCAAACTAATTTATGCAGTAACCAAATTGCTTGCTCACAACTTTAATGCCAGTAGCTCACAAAGTAGAATTTTTGCTCACAAGACTCCACAGCTTAGAGGGGGCATTGCTTTCCAGGATGGTCTTATTATTTCAAAGGCAAAAATGTAAATGTAATAACATTGTGTTGGAAATGAGTGAAAAAGAATACTTGGAATGAACTGAAGTCAAGCAGGGATCAAACGGACAAATCACACACTTTGTTCAGAGCCCTTCTGCTGAAATCAGTGGACTTCCACATGAATGTGCATAGGATTCAGGTGGTAGAAAATAACATTTATTTGCTATGGTTTGGTTGCATTTTTTTATGCCAATGGTACATACTTCTACAGCCTAAGCAGTGCACAAAGGTGTACACAGTTTCTGACCTAGCAAGGTGACCCTCTCCGTATAAGACACTTTGCTGAAGTCTCTTTTGCTTCCTGGGAGAGCAGGTAACCTTCCAGGTCAGAATCAGCTGCCTTCCTCTTTGCCTTGGGGTGGAAGCTGTAGACCTAGACCTCAAACTGACCATCCCTGTCCTAATTGCTCACAACTTTAATGCCAGTAGCTCACAAAGTAGAGACCAGCTGAGCTCTGAGCAGGAGCAGGAGAGAGAGCTGTGAGAGAGGTGAGTGGGTTTCTTTTACTTGCTTTCAGCTGAGAGAATTCAGCTAAGGATATTTTGTGGGAAAACTGTGTTTAGCAGTGTGTGGAAGCACTTAGAGTTCTTGCAGAGTCCTGGCTGATTGAGTGTGGGAGAGGAACGGGCATTGTTTGACTGGGATTGCCTGTAATTGAGAGGAAGTGGAAGGGGCATTGTTTTGCCTGTGATTGAGTGCCTGGGTGAATTTGAATTTGAATAGCTGCTGCCTGACCTCTGCTGGGGGAGGCCTCTATTTAAGGAAGCACCTTGGCAGAGGCACGAGCCTCTGGCACGAGCCGAAGGGTGAGCTAAAGGGCTCTTTGCCTGTGGCTCTTAGCCTAGGGACTCTTAGACTAGGGGCGCTGTAAGAAGCCCAAAAAGAGCCAGAAAGACAAGGCCCTAGGCTCTTTGTCTTTCCCGTAAAATAATTTGACTTGATAACAAAACCCACATAAATACCAAGGGTTTAAAAGGGGGATTATATTTATTTATTTTAAAAGAATTATGAAGCCAGAATGCCAGCAGGGGGTTGGGGGCTATCCAGTGTTTTGCACGGAGTGTCACATGTATGACTATCTGCCCACTGGGCAGAAGTCTTGGGTGTGTCCTCGGTGCAAGGAGCTCCTGGTTCTCAGGGAACGTGTGTGCTCCCTTGAGGCCAAGGTGGCTGACCTGGAGAAGCAGAGACAGTCAGCTAGGCACACAGAAAAGACTCTCGGGGACTTGTTAGCTTCGTCCCACTCTGGATCTGGCAGCCCCGCTGCTGTCAGGGAGCATGAGGGTCTAGGGGAAACAGGGCACCATGCTGAGGATAAGGGGAATGTGCCCTCAGAAGGGACCTCTTCCCCAGCTGGTGAGCGGCTCTCCTTTTGCACCAAGGAACCATCCCTGAGCAGGGTGGGAGGGGGGCTCTTGGTAGTGGGTGATTCGATCCTTAGGCAGGTAGACAGCTGGGTGGCGAACCCGCGTACTGACCGTATGGTGACTTGCCTGCCTGGTGCGAAGGTAGCGGACATTACGCGTGTTTTAGATAGGCTGGTAGATAGTGCTGGGGAGGAGCCAGTGGTCGTGGTGCATGTCGGCACCAACGATGTGGGGAAATGCAGTCGTGAGGTCCTGGAGGAGAAATTTAGGCTGCTGGGCAGGAAACTTAGGTCCAGGACCTCCAAGGTAGCCTTCTCAGAAGTGTTACCTGTTCCACGCGCAGGGCCGGAGAGACAGGCAGAGATCAGGAGTCTCAATGCGTGGATGAGACGATGGTGTAGGGGGGAAGGGTTCAGGTTTGTTAGGCACTGGGATACTTTTTGGAACAAGAGGGAGCTGTACAGGCGAGACGGTCTCCACTTGTCCCGAGAAGGAACCAGGCTGCTGGCACTTAAAATCAAAAAGGTGGCAGAGCAGCTTTTAAACTGAATATTGGGGGAAAGCCGACAGGAGATGAAAAGTCTCTGGTTCGGGTTGGCTCATCTGAGAGAGGTGAGGGGGTACCGGTTGCTTTTCTACAGGGAGGTGGATTGAAATTGTCCACAGAGGCCATGGCTGGTGACATGGACTGCCGGACAACGACTCGAGATAGCAAGAGGAAGGATGCAGGCTTAACTTGTAAGGGAAATTACAGCTGTTTCTATACAAATGCTAGAAGTGTCCGAGGTAAAATCGGGGAGTTGGAGTGCTTGGTGTCGGAGGGAAAAATAGACATTGTGGGTATTTCTGAAACTTGGTGGGATGAGGAAAATCAGTGGGACACAGTGATTCCCGGTTATATATTATATCGGAAGGATAGGGGGGGAAGGGTTGGAGGTGGGGTAGCTCTGTATGTCAGAGAGGGTATAAAGTCTAGAAAGATTGAGAGGCTAAGTGAATTGGATTCGCTTCTGGAAGTTCTATGGGTTGAAATAGGGGGGCCAAAAGGAAACTTAACACTGGGAGTTTGTTATCGCCCACCAGATCAAAAGATAGAGGAGGATTATAAAATGATGAATGCCTTAAAGATAGCAACTAGACAAAAACACTGTGTAATAATAGGTGATTTTAACTACCCACACATTGATTGGGTCAATATGTGTTCTAGTCGGGAAAAAGAGATTGAGTTTCTAGACACTCTAAATGACTGTGCTATGGAGCAGATGGTCACGGAACCTACCAGGGGAGAGGCGATCCTTGATTTGGTCCTAAGTAACACTCAAGACCTGGTGAGAGATGTAAAAGTGATTGCACCGCTTGGAAACAGTGATCATAATGTTGTTGAGTTCATCATTTGTACAAATAGAGAATTGGCCAAAAAGACTCACACAACCATTTTTAACTTTAAAAGGGGTAATTTCTCTGATATGAGGGGACACGTGGGGAGGAAACTGAAAGGAAAAGTAGAAAGGGTCAAAACAATTGGGGAAGCTTGGGATCTATTTAAAACTACGATCCTAGAAGCTCAAAAAATATATATTCCGCAGGTTAGGAAAGGCACAAACAGGTATAGGAAAAAGCCTGCATGGTTAACAAACAGAGTAATGGAGGCTGTAAAAAGTAAAAAGAATTCCTTTAAGCAGTGGAAAGCTAGTCACAGTGAGGCTGATAAAACGGAACACAGGCTATGGCAAATAAAATGCAAGTCTGAGGTCAGGCAGGCAAAAAGGGAATATGAGGAGCATATAGCAAAAAACGTAAAAACCAACAATAAAACTTTCTTCAAATACATTAGAAACAGGAAACCAGCCAGGGAGGCAGTGGGGCCCTTGGACGACCAAGGGGTAAAAGGAGTATTGAAGGATGATAGGGAAATGGCTGAGAAGCTAAATGCATTTTTTGCCTCCGTCTTCACTGTGGAAGATGAGAAGTGCTTGCCCACTCCAGAACCACTGATTTCAGGAGGGGTGTTGGAAGACCTGAGTCAGATTGAGGTGATGAGAGAGGAGGTCCTAAAACTGATAGACAACTTAAAAACTGAAAAATCACCAGGCCCAGATGGCATACATCCGAGAGTTCTGAAAGAACTCAAATGTGAACTTGTAGATCTCCTGACAAAGATATGTAATCTTTCCTTAAAATCTGCCTCCATTCCTGAGGATTGGAAGGTAGCTAATGTCACTCCCATCTTTAAAAAGGGTTCCAGAGGAGATCCGGGAAATTACAGGCCAGTCAGTCTGACGTCGATACCGGGTAAATTGGTGGAAACCATTATTAAGGAAAGAATTAGTAGGCACATAGATGAACAAAACCTATTGAGGCAGACTCAGCACGGTTTCTGTAAGGGAAGATCTTGTCTCACTAACCTGTTAGTGTTCTTTGAGGGGGTGAACAAACATGTGGACAAGGGGGATCCAATAGATATTATTTACCTTGACTTCCAGAAAGCTTTTGATAAAGTTCCTCATCAAAGGCTCCTAAGTAAGCTCAAAAATCATGGGATAGAAGGACAAGTCCTTTTATGGATCAAAAACTGGCTAGTTCATAGAAAACAGAGAGTGAGTGTAGGTGGGCAATTTTCTCAGTGGAGGGTGGTAAGCAGTGGGGTACCGCAGGGATCAGTACTTGGTCCACTGCTTTTTAACTTGTTCATTAATGATTTGGAGATGGGAGTAAGCAGTGAAGTGGCTAAATTTGCGGATGATACAAAGTTGTTCAGGGTGGTGAAAACCAGTGAGGATTGTGAGGCACTCCAAGGGGATCTGTCAAGGATGGGCGAGTGGGCGTCAACATGGCAAATGGGGTTCAATGTGGCCAAGTGCAAGGTGATGCACATTGGAGCCAAAAATCCTAAATATAAATACACATTGATGGGGTCTGAACTGGCAGAGACTGAGCAAGAGAGAGATCTTGGAGTTGTAGTGGATAACTCACTGAAAATGTCGAGACAGTGTGTGACTGCAATAAAGAAGGCCAATGCTATGCTGGGGATTATTAGGAAGGGTATTGAAAACAGATCAGCCAATATAATAATGCCCCTATATAAATCAATGGTGAGACCTCATTTGGAATACTGTGTGCAGTTCTGGGCACCACACCTTAAAAAGGATATTATAGCTTTGGAAAAAGTGCAGAAAAGGGCAACTCGAATGATAAAAGGGTTGGAACACTTTCCCTATGAGGAAAGGTTAAAGCGCTTAGGGCTCTTTAGCTTGGAGAAAAGACGACTGAGGGGTGACATGATCGAGGTTTATAAGATTATGCATGGGAAAGAGCAGGTAGAGAAAGAGGTACTTTTCTCCCTTTCTCACAATACAAGAACTCGTGGGCACTCCATGAAACTGCAGAGCGGTCGGGTTAGAACGGATAAAAGGAAGTACTTCTTCACCCAAAGAGTGATTAACACATGGAATTCACTGCCACAGGAAGTGGTGGGTGCTACAAGCATGGACGGCTTCAAAAGGGAATTAGATAAGCATATGGAGCAGAGGTCCATCAGTGGCTATTAGCCACAAGGTATAGCTAGGGGCTCTGGGGCAAGTGATGCTCTGTCTTCTTGGTGCCTGGGGGGGGGGTCAACAGTGGGAGGGCTTCTAATGTCCTGGCCCCACTGCTGGACCTCCTGATGGCACTGGTATTTCTGGCCACTGTGTGACACAGAGTGTTGGACTGGATGGGCCTTTGGCCTGATCCAACATTGGCGTCTCTTATGTTCTCTTAATTAATAACAGTACTATGTAAGACATTTTGTAACATGATCATTAGCAGAGATGAGAAATCCTGCCCTATGGTCTCATTAGCATTTTTGGCCATAATTTCCACCTCTGAGATGCTTGCCACAACCAATGCTCCCTCTAGGCTGTGGAGTCATGTGAGCAAAAATTCTACTTTCTGAGCTACCGGCATTAAAGTTGTGAGTGAGCAATTTGGCAACTGCATCAATTAGTTTGCTCTGGAGCCATCCTTCCTGAGCTAGGAAAAAAATGTGTGAACCAGAGGCTAAAAAACTGTGAGTGAGCTCACACTAACTCACCTTAGAGGAAACACTGGTCACAACCTCCTGAACAGATAATCAAAGGGACACGTCCATAATATTTTATTGGAAGCCTTTGTCAGTTGTCAATATAATCAAATTGCAGGTCAAAATCATGCTCTGGTTGAAGCAGGTATATATTCATAAACTTTGAATGGTTAAGGGAATAGTTCCTTGTTCCTTTTTGTAAATGTTAATGCTTGCACTTTCAGAGTGATGAGGGTTGGGGCATGACAGATGAGAGGTTTAGGAATGCAGCCAGTTGTTAAATACCTGAGTGGAAACAGGGTGAGCACCAATAACAATGCCAGGAGAAATATAAAACACAGCACACAGGAAATTAAACAAAAAACACTGACAACACAAAAGATACACCACCTACCTGAAAAAGAATTTTCCTGCAAGTTCTATGGATTATATGTTGCCTAACAGCATATTGATAGAACAAAGGAGAGAGACATCAGGCATATAGTTCTCAGGGGAACAGTTCCAGAAATAAGCATTTAGATTTAGCTTAAGGAAAATGTGAGCTTCCCTTGGGAAAACATTTCCAGGTTGAGTTACCACAGCCAAGAAGGCTTTGTTGTATGTCTTCCTGGTTAGATAAAATCCAAAGCAAAATGTTGCCTGAAGATCTTAATAGGCATGGGAGTTCATATCAGAGGAGAGTTTCCCTCAATGTGTCGGACTTAAGATCTATAGGTAACAAACAGTACCTTGCATTGTGGTTCGTAATGTACCAGCAGCCAGTGCAATCAGCAGATTCATTGACCTTATGTATTCCTTTTGGCTGATTCTGATCAGGAGATGAGCTGTTACATTTTGCACCAGCGGCAGTTTTCAAACTGGGTTCAGTGTCAGTTTGCCATTTTCTTTTCACCTTGCTCTAGGCATGGAAGCCTATTCACCATAACATAACAAACTGAAAATCAATGTCATGTTTTAAATTCTGTGATCTCCATAGTATTACAGTGATCCATAAGCTTCCTGTTGGGTCAAATTTGGCAAATAAATGCTTAGAACAATATTTACAGAGATGACCACCGCCTTCATGAGAAAGCAGGCAGCCCGAGTGCCTCAGAGAGAAAACATGTTTAAGACTTGTTAAATCCTCTTCTAATACTGAGAGACTCAGGTTTTGCTGTGCATTGCACAGAGATGTGGGTAATGAGAACTTGATAACTATTTTTAAATGGGAAAGTGCAATTTTAAGTGAAAAAGAGATGAGGTAGAAACAGAGATGAGGCAGAAACTATTAGCCAGTTTTTTGTTTCCGACATCACCCCAGCTGCTTTTCTTCATGCCACAAGGTTCCAACCCAAACATATGCTTTCCTGGATTTCATTTTTTTTTTTTTTAAAAGACAATTAGGATTTCATGTGCTTGCAGTGGGTGTCTTTGGCAAAGGACAAAATATCACTAGAAAAAAAATTAGTGACAGCAAAGAAAGGAAGAGATAGGTTGTGAGTGACAAGGTTTGCCTTACCTGCATAAGCTTTTAGCAATACGATGCTCTGCAGTAGTAACAGCAAAGTGAAGGCTAATATTTCGTGGGTGGTCAAGAGGAATTGCTTACCTTTGCTCACTTCCTGTGGCATTGTTTATGGACAAGGATTTTCTGTCTGAAAAATAGATGAGGATAAATATGCTGAAACAACGGATTTCTTAGCTTTTCTCCAATAATTTTATTTTATTTTCCCTATTAAGCTGCACTTCAGGTTCTTGGATTCTGGCTATTGTAGCAGTGGTATTTTGATTATTTAAATTTTAAATGTTTTATTCTTTTATATTGTAATTAACATATTTGTTTCTTCTATTTCTGTTCATTTCCATTTTTGACTGCCACTTCTTCCCATCCATCCAGTTCTAACTGGGATGAAATATCCAGGGATTTAACCCAAGGAATCCTCCTGTCTCACATGGCTGATACAGGGGAAGAGCCATGGCAATACTTCACACATTGCAATGGATACAGGTAGGGTTTGGGCACTGACCTTGTGTCAGATGTAACACAATCAGACATGTTTTTAGTACTCCTGAATTGGGATAACCAGTTAATCAGAACCATGATGCATACACAGCAGGGACTCCCCCACTGCACCATTTCCCAAACTGAAACAGTTTTGGAAAATACACATTTTACATGGGATACATGGGATTCCCCAATAGCCCCCCAATTTCTATTTTCTGTACATGCACTGAACCTGCACATGAATTTACAATGTTAATCTATTAGGCCCTAAACTAAAAAGTGTTGCCCTTTCACCCCTTCTGTCTTGGCACCAGAGCCCTAATTCAAATAGTCCCTTTGCTTTTTTAGTAAAATTAAAGATGGGAACTCATAGAATAATTCTTCATCACAGATCTCTTGTTTCTCATCTGGGTCTGGTTTGATGTTAGTGTGAAGTTTGTGTGTGTATGTATGGGGGGGGCAGACAGACAAAGACAGGGATTGCCTTTGGGAGGGACATTTGCTTTTATCCACTTTTAGCTATCCAGCAGCACTGCCTGCCTGTTTGTCTTCCAGAGGGTACCAGCAAAACATTTATTTCTCTTTGAAGCAGGTGCCCAGGGTTTCATGGGGAGCTTGAGAGAATGTTGCCTCTGTCTGTGTTCCCAATATGTAGTGCTACCCGTATTCCCAGCAATATGGAGTGCTACCCGTATACCCAGCAGAGAACTCAGACCAAGAGGGATCCACTGGAGAAGGAAATGGCAACCCACTCCAGTATCTTTGCCAAGAAAACCCCATGGACAGTAACAAAAGGCTAAAAGATATGACACCGGAAGATGAGCCCCTCAGGTCAGAAGGTGTCCAATATGCTACTGAGGAAGAGCAGAGGGCAAGTACAAGTAACCCCAGAAAGAGTGAAGCGGCTGGGCCAAAGCCGAAAGGACGCTCAGTTGTGGATGTGTCTGATGGTGAAAGGAAAGTCCGATGCTGCAAAGAACAATACTGCATAGGAACCTGGAATGTAAGATCTATGAATCAAGGTAAGCTTGACGTGGTCAAAAATGAGATGGCAAGACTGAACATCGATATCTTAGGAATCAGTGAACTTAAGTGGACAGGAATGGGTGAATTTAACTCAGAAGACCATTATATCTACTACTGTGGCCAGGAATCTCGTAGAAAAAATGGTGTGGCCTTTATAGTCAACAAGAGAGTGCAGGGGTCAGTACTGGGATACAATCTCAAAAATGACAGAATGATTTTGGTCCGATTCCAAGGCAAACCATTCAACATCTCAGTAATCCAAGTCTATGCCCCAACCACTGATGCAGAAGAGGCTGAAGTGGACCGGTTCTATGAAGACCTACAACACCTCCTAGAACTAACACCAAAAAATGATGTCCTCATCATCATAGGGGACTGGAATGCTAAAGTAGGAAGTCAAAAGGTAACCGGAATAACAGACAAGTTTGGCCTTGGAAAGCAAAATGAAGCAGGGCAAAGGTTAACAGAGTTTTGTCAAGAGAACACACTGGTCATAGCGAACACCCTTTTCCAACAACCTAAGAGGCGACTCTACACATGGACATCACCAGATGGGCAACACCGAAATCAGATTGACTATATAATTTGCAGTCAAAGATGGAGAAGCTCTATCCAGTCAGTAAAAACAAGACCTGGAGCTGACTGTGGTTCAGATCATGAGCTACTCATTGCAAAATTCAGACTTAAACTGAAGAAAATCGGGAAAACCATGAGGCCATTCAGGTTTGACCTAGATCGCATCCCTGATGAATATACAGTAGAGGTGAAGAATAGATTCAAGGGTCTGGATTTGATAGATAGAGTGCCTGAAGAACTATGGACAGAGGTTCGTGACATCGTACAGGAGGCAGCAATCACCACCATCCCAAAGAAAAAGAAATGTAAGAAAGCAAAGTGGCTTTCTGATGAGGCTTTACAAATAGCAGAGGAAAGAAGGAAAGCGAAAGGCAAAGGCGAAAAGGAAAGATTTACCCAACTGAACGCAGATTTCCAGAGAACAGCAAGGAGAGATAAGGAGGCCTTCCTGAATGAACAGTGCAAAGTAATAGAAGAAAACAATAGAATGGGAAGGACTAGAGATCTCTTCAAGAAAGTTGGAGAAATCAAGGGAGCGTTCCATGCAAAGCTGGCCATGATAAAGGACAAAAACGGTAGGGACCTAACAGAAGCAGAAGAGATTAGGAAAAGATGGCAAGAATACACAGAAGAACTATACAAGAAAGACCTCGATGTCCTTGACAAACACGACGGTATAATCACTGACCTTGAGCCAGACATCCTGGAATGTGAAGTTAAATGGGCCTTAGAAAGCATTGCTAACAACAAAGCTAGTGGAGGTGATGGTATTCCAGCTGAGCTATTCAAAGTCTTAGAAGATGATGCTGTTAAAGTGCTGCACTCCATTTGCCAGCAAATTTGGAAAACGCAACAGTGGCCACAGGATTGGAAAAGATCAGTATACATTCCAATCCCAAAGAAGGGCAATGCCAAGGAATGTTCAAACTATCGCACAATTGCACTCATATCACACGCTAGCAAGGTCATGCTCAAGATCCTACAAGCTAGGCTTCAACAGTACGTGGATAGAGAACTACCAGAAGTACAAGCTGGGTTTCGAAGAGGTAGAGGAACTAGAGATCAAATTGCCAACATTCGCTGGATTATGGAGAAAGCAAGAGAGTACCAGAAAAATATCTACTTCTGCTTCATTGACTATGCTAAAGCTTTTGACTGTGTGGATCACAACAAACTATGGCAGGTCCTTAAAGAGATGGGAGTACCAGACCACCTCACATGTCTCTTGAGAAACCTGTATAAGGGCCAAGAAGCGACAGTTAGAACCGGATATGGAACAACTGATTGGTTCAGCATAGGAAAAGGAGTACGACAAGGATGTATATTGTCACCTTGCTTATTTAATATATATGCAGAGTACATCATGCGAAATGCTGGCCTGGATGAATCACAAGCGGGAATTAAGATTGCTGGGGAAAAGATCAACAACCTCAGATATGCAGATGATACCACTCTAATGGCTGAAAGTGAAAAGGATCTAAAGAGCCTCTTGCTCAGAGTAAAAGAGGAGAGCGCAAAAGTGGGCTTGAAGCTCAACATCAAAAAAACTAAGATCATGGCATCCGGCCCCATCACTCCTTGGCAAATAGAAGGGGAAGTCGTGGAAGTGGTGACAGACTTCACGTTCCTGGGATCCCAGATCACCACCGACTGTGACAGCAGCCATGAAATTAAAAGACGCCTGCTCCTTGGGAAGAAAGCGATGGCGAACCTAAACAGCATGATAAAAAGTAGAGACATCTCCCTGCCAACAAAAGTCCGCATGGTCAAAGCAATGGTATTCCCAGTAGTCATGTATGGCTGCGAGAGTTGGACTATAAGGAAGGCCGAGCGCCGAAGAATAGATTCTTTTGAACTATGGTGCTGGAGAAGACTCTTGAGAGTCTCTTGGACTGCAAGAAGATCAAATCAGTCAATCCTAAAAGAAATCAACCCTGACTGTTCCCTGGAAGGCCAGATAATGAAACTGAAGCTCAAATACTTTGGCCACCAAATGAGAAGGGAGCACTCACTGGGGAAGACCCTGATGCTGGAAAAGATTGAAGGTCAAAGAAGACGGGGACGGCAAAGGATGAGATGGTTGGACAGTGTCATCGACGCAACGAACATGAAATTGAGCCAACTTCAGAGGACAGCGGAAGACAGGAGGGCCTGGCGGGAGCTGGTCCATGGGGTTGCGAAGAGTCGGACTCGACTGTGCGACTGAACAACAACAACAAACCCGTATTCCATAGAGTACAAGCTCACTATTTACTTTTGTGCCTAGCAGCAAGCACAGCAGAAGAGGAGAGAACAGAACAGTAAGTGAGCAGGAACAACAGCTAGCAGCTTATAGAGACTCAAGACCTCTCCCCTCCACCACTGGGATTGTGCAATGATTGTGGAAAGTGGAAACTCTTGTCACAGCAATACCCATAAAGACGATCCTTTTTGGTGGGAACCATCTGGTCACTTTTCTCATTGGAAAATGCCTTATCAGATTATATATTCAGTCATTCTCTCTGCTTTTGTCTAGTTTAGCTGTGAAAAGCAAGGGACCAGAATTATTGTAATTTCTGAAGATTTCTGAAAATTAACAGCAATAAAGTTGCTTCACTGTATTCCTTCCTAACCATTCAGTAGAGTGCAACTGGCTTTTTATGTAAGCATGTTCTCACACAGCTTTATCAAGTTCTACTCTCCCTATTCTTGCTGTGTAACTGCTCTGCTCAGCAGGCAATTGTTTAAATAGACAATTAGATCACTCACAAATCATATAAATTTGGTGTTTATAGAAGTAGTCCTAAGTGATGCTAATGGCTGCCAATCAGTTTTAATGGGCAGTTTCTGTGCACATGTGCAATTTTGAAAAAAAAAAAGATGTCAACCACATTGGCAGGAATTTGTGACTGTTTGACATGAACCAAATAGATCTGGTGATCAAATCACATCTCATCAACAGCTTTGAACATGGTAAGTTCAACTACTGAATATGTTAATGGCAAAATTCACAGTATCCCTACCCCTTCTCACTGCAGTCTCTGACTTAAAGACTGGATGATCATCAGTTACAGAGTACACAGCAGTGTGGGGGGACTGCAACAAGAACTTGGAATTGACAGGAACCACTTTACCTTTGCATCAGCTTTTGTTTGCAGAATAACTTGGATCAAAAGGAATGAGGTAGATTTCCCCTTAGGTGTGGCCTCCCATACTGCATCAGTATTCTCAAGCCCCCCCCCTTTTCAGGAGCAGATTTTCAAGGGCAAAGTTATTGCACTGGAAGCAAGAAGGAAGAGAAATCTTTCCCATAAAGTCATTTCTTTCAGGAGTAATGGGATTCAATCCGATATTAAAAAATAGTGGTAATTTCATCCATACTTTGATTAGCTAGTATCTGAACTGTAGGATAGTGTTGAAGCATAGTACAATCTCCTATGAAACAGAAGAAAAATATTTGAGAACTTCTGGAAAACTATGCAACTGAACAACAAAAAACTGAACAAAACAACTGTTGGATAGTGTTGAAGCATAGTACAATCTCCTATGAAACAGAAGAAAAATATCTGAGAACTTCTGGAAAACTATGCAAAGTAATGCTGTACAGATAAATATTGACCCTTCTAGATCCAATGGATATTACAGTGACTTACAGCCTAATAATAAAAATGCTCCTGCTCTACTTTCTTATCACCAAAATTCTGACCCAGGGAAAAATAATGTCCCAGCAGCATACACAATTAAGGGTGTGGTGCTAGTACATGAAAGAAACTTTGTATAAATGACTCTCATGGGAACAATTCATTTCAAGTGGAAGGTGTGGTGGGAATGTGTTAGTGCCTCACCATATTGCATATGCTCATATCAAATATCAAAGACGGTTCATATGTTAGCATGGTTACTAATACAAAGACACTGTACCAAGAACTCCTTCCATGCTGTAGGGGTAACATATGAGTATTTTGCATGACACAGGTAGGCCATATAAATGGATTATTTTCCTGCTAGTATTTGCAGTCTTGATGCTCTACTATATCTTAGTCACCACTTCAAGGGGCAAAATGTTATATACAATGTGGTGCAAACCTCAGAGGTTGCTCAGGATTGTCACATACCTAGTACCTGAAATAGCATATACTTCTCTGATTTAGGTATTAAAAATATAGTGGTTTTCAAAAAAATTAGTCTTAAGAGCAGTTACCTGTTTGCCTATTTCATGAAGATCTCTCAGAATTAAAACTGTTCTCCGGACTACAGAGAAGATGGCTGCTTTGGAGGCTGGACTCTGTGGTATGCCTCCACAGGGTTCACTCTCAAATCTCCAGAAATTTCCCAAAATGGGAGTTGGCAGCCTTACCTTATTCTCATGATAACCAGAAATTTCTATATAAAAAAATCACATTAAAAATCATATCTATTAGCAAAGAGAATCTCCACTTAAAGTAGCAGGTCTTTCAGGATTTACCAATAAGTGTATTAAAGAAAAGGAAAGATTTTGACTTTCTGAGACAGATTTTACAAAAGAAATAAATAAAATACTGCTGGAAAATACCATTTGCAATCGAGGTATATCTACCAAAACAAAGGAAAGTACTTGAAACAAAGGAACAAACCAAGCTACTGACTGAAGAACTGCAAGCAGAGGATCTAAATAGAGGAACTGAAGAAAAATCTTCAAGCAACTCAAAGCAAATTTTACCTAAGAGTTCAGAAGTAGAATCGGTGATGGCATCAACACTGGGACAAAATGAATATATTAAAGATAGTATCAATAAATATTAATGGACTGAACTCTCCCATGAAATGTACAAAATCTTTTAACCAACTTAAAAAGCAAAACGCAAATATATTATGCCTAAAAAAAACTCATATAAAGAAGTAACACAAGTATATTTTAATTAATAAAAATTAGGTGAAGTATATCTTGCTTCAGCTCAAAACAAAACATGTGGAGTAGCCATTTATATAAACAATCCACAGAAGTATTAGAAGAATTAAAAGACTCAGAAGGAAGATATTTAATCCTAAAAATGAGACTCCCTGGAGGTAAAGTGTGTACGTTAGCAATAAATTATGTGCCAAACAATGCTAAAGCTTTTTAAAAAAATTATGTATATAATTTTCTTGCACATAACATGTTCAATACAAACATAAACCATAACATCAAAACCGTAACATTAGCGACATACAAAGTAGCCAACAAAGCATAGTAAGCCAACCACACTTGGAGATTAATTGAGTTCCCCTATAGTTTACTATATCATCCTGGGCATTAATCTTACCAGTATACTTCTATTACTCAAAAGATTGCAAGTTGCTTATAAAATAAATTCACAGGGATTACATTTTGTTCAGCCATATATTGTAAAGCTGGATACCAAGTAGCCACAAATTTTGCATAAGATTTGTGTCCATGTAAAGAAGATAAAGACTCTGAGAGTTTTCCCATTATAAACTGGTTCCAGACTTTTTCATGCCATTGTGGTATTCTGTTTTGAGGAAATAACTAATGAAGCTGCAGCAAGCAAATTGGCAATGAGATCTCTTGTAGTATTCCACATAAATAGACCTGGCCAGTAGTTCAGTAACAGCGCCTCAGGGGTGAAGGGAAATAGTCGTGATCATTTTATTTATAAACACACAATCCCACCAACATTGCCTATAAGATCCAATTTGGCTGCAATTTTTCCAACAATTTGGTGAGCTAGACGGATAGATGAGAGAGAGCCTTTTTGGCGTAAGGTACCAATATGAAAGAACCTTTAAAAAGTGAAATTTAAAATTGTAGAGGTATTGTTAGGGGAGGTCTAAACTGCCTGCCAAGATTGAGCTACCATAGGAAACAGATAGCTACCAAGGACAGATCCAGGAATTGTAAATGTGGGAAATTACCTAAAAATATATTCCAATATTTGGAAAAGCTAGGATTACAAGATGCCTCGAGGATCAAGCACCCAAAGGGCAGAGACTTTACTTACTTCTCTGATAGACATCAAACATACTGAAGAATAGATATGTGTTGGATATGAAAAAGGCTAACAACAAATCTAGAGAAAACAGAGATTCAACCAAAGATATTTCAGGCCACAATCCCACAGAGGTGGTTTGGAATAGATAACTAAGAGGAAGATGGACATTAAACAATGCAGTTTTATTACAAGATGATGTAGCAAGCAAGTGAAAAAGGGATCTGGAAGAATTTTTTAAAATAAACAATTCAGAAGTAATGTCCTCAGCTACAATTTGAGAAGCAAACAGAGCTTTTAACAGAGGAATCTTAGCAGCTGCTGTGAAAAAAATGAGAAAAATCAGACCAAACCAAGATAATAGCGGAAAATATCCAGAGAATGGAACGAGAACATTTAAAAAACTCAATAAAGACATGTTAACAGAGATCGGACAATTAAAAAACCAATTTGACATGTTAATAATGGAAGAGATACAGAATTTTTTTCTAAAACAAAGGCATTTTGAACATGTGAACAAACCTGGCAGATATTTGACATATTGTCTTAGGAAGGAGAAGGAAAAAGAGTAATAACAGGTGTAAAGAAAGGGGATCAAATTACATATGCAGAAAAAGAAATACAAGAACAATTTATCAGTGTTCTCTCAGGATTATAGAAGTCTGTCTCAAAAAAAGGAATAAGAGCATATTTCAAAGACATCCTGACCACAAAGTTCACGCCAGAACATAGAAAAAAATTAAAGCAAACAATAACAATTCAAGAAATCTCCCAGGCAATAGAAAACATGAAAAAGGACCAAGCTCCAGGCTCAGATGGGCTTACAGCAATGTATTATAAACATTTTGAAGAACTAATGAAACCATTACAAAAGGTTATGAATGAGATAAAAGAAGGAAAAACAATACATCTGACATAGCAAGAGGAGTATATAGTGAATATATAAAGCAGGCAGCGATGCAGTGCTACCACAGTCATATAGACCTATTTCTCCGCTAAATGTAGATTACAAAATATTTGCTACAGTACTGGCAGAAAGATTTAAAAAATGTATACCAACTCTAATTTATACCGATCAAATAGGCTTTGTACCAAAAAGGTATATGAAAGATAATATACAATTTATAATACACACAATCGATTTTTGAACAAGAAGAGAAAGAAAGCAACATTTATACCAATTTAATTTATACCAATCAAATTTATACCACTCAAATAGGCTTTGTACCAAAAAGGTATATGAAAGATAATATACAATTTATAATAGACACAATTGATCTTTTAAACAAGAAGAGAAAGAAAGCAGCATTTTTATTTCTGGATGCAGAGAAGGTGTTTGACAATTTAATATGGCCTTTATAATTTAATTGAATTCAGTTCAAAATTTGAACTGTGGCCCTGAATTCTGGAACTGGATGCATATATATTCAATATATTTTCGAACCAACAAGCAAAAATTTTAATAAATAGTAAATCAACAGAAACAATATCGAACATATGAAACATATGAAACAATCAACATATGAACATATGAAACAATATCAATGAACATATGAACATTCCAGGGATCTCTATTATTTATCCTTGTGTCAGAGACCTTGGCTACAAGGATCAGACAAGATACAAGTATTAAAAGAATAAAAGTGGACAATATATAGGGTTGCCAGGTCCTACCTGGTAGCCAGTGGGAGGACCCTAGGTCCTTTCCTGGATCTTCTCCCATGCGCTCTTCGCATGCATGGCACAATGATATCTCTTGGAAGTGATATCATCATGTTGCCAATGTCAGGGTGACACTCTAGTTTTTGGGTAAAACTCTGTGGTTTATAGCTGATTTTGCCATAGAGTTTTGCCCAAAAACTAGAGCGTTGCCGTGCAACATTGGCTATGTGATGACAACACTTCTGGGTGAGGTCATCACATTGCCTTGGGGGCCAGTTGGGGGTGGGGAAGCACCCTGCAAAACTGGGGTTCCCCCACCCCCAGCGGGGCCTGGCAAGTATAACAATATAGAATTTAAAATGAAAAGATGATGTGGTTCTTCTAACAGTCACAGATCCCCCCAAATCACTACAGTATGCAATGGAATATATAAAAGAATTTGGATCATTTTCAGGATACAAAATCAATAGAAAAAAGACAAAAATGATAACGAAAATTTTAACACGATAAGAAGAAGGTATTATAAAGAGTACAGAATGCACAGTAACCAATGGCCCCATCAAATATTTGGGAATAAAGGTGACTGGGCAAAACTGTGATCTTAAAAATAATTACCAGGAAATTTGGAAAATGATACAAGTGGGCTTATCTAGATGGGGGGAAATTTAAAAAATCATGGCTATGAAGAATTTCTACAATCAAAATGAATGTACTGGCAAAACTAAATTTCTTATTTTAAATGTTACTTATACATATAGAAGAATACTGAAAGATTGGCAGAGACAGATAAACAACTTTATTTGGAATGGTAAGAAACCAAGAGTAAGTTTTAAAATATTGCAAGGTAAAAAAGAGAGGAGAATTAGAAAAAAAGAGAAGAGGATTATGTGTTACATAATTATTTTTGATATACATAATTGTGATATGAAACTCCTTTTTTGTTTCTATATCCCCTTTACATAAATATATATCTAGAAAATTGTATCAACTGAAAGCATAGGTAAATAAATATGTCTCTGTGACAGAACAGCCGATGACAGCGTGATCACCACTACTGAATTTCCTTTGCAATGCAGTCTCATAGTGCGTATGTTCTAAGATTATTTTCAGGCCTGGTTTAAATGTTACTTGTCTTTGTTCCTGGTGGGTCATGTGATGTATGAGTATGCCTACTTGCCACATGTGTTGATTATGGGGAATTTCAGATTACCTTTTGAAGCTGTTATTGTGCCGTCTTGGAGTAAACTGGTACAGGGGCAGCCATTTCACACAGCCTTTCCCCTACCGGTAAGGAGCCATCTTTGAAGTGGTTTGGCATTTCAGACTGTGCCACTTCGTTTTCCCGCCCTTTTTCGCCCGCACGGGTGATCGACATCTTCTTTTAAAACTTTTTTTAGAGCGCTATAGCACTATAACACAACACCAAAACAATAGCGAGCCCATTGGAATGCCTGGACTCCATTGAGATACATGAAATTGGGGGATTTAAAAATAGGAAGTGGAAGCTCGGGAACGCACAGTTTGAGAGCATTTTTAAAAAACACTAGCTCCTTCACGGCTTGCAAACAGCACCCTCCTCTTGATGGCCAGCATTTCGGGATGCTATGCCTCCAGGGGGTGCCTGGGGATTGCCTGTGCTTTCAGCCAGTGTTCCCTCTAAGCTGAGTTAGTGTGAGCTGGCTCTGGCTCACACATTTTTGTCTTAGTTCAGGAAGAATGGCTCCAGAGCAAACTAATTTATGCAGTAGCCAAATAACTTGCTCACAATTCTAATGCCAGTTGCTCACAAAGTGGAATTTTTGCTCACAGGACTCCACAGCATAGAGGGAGCATTGCTTACAGCTTTTCTCCTGCCTACAGATATCAGTTCCCAGGCATAAAATGAATGCTGTGAAAGGAGGACTCCATGGCATTGTACTCCATTGAAATCACTGTTCTCCCCAGATGTGGTGATCTCATGTATCTCAATGGAGTCCAGGCATTCTAATGAGGTTCCTATTGTGCTGTTGTGTTGTGTTATAGCACTATAGCGCTCTTAAAAGAACGAAAAAAACGACGGAGATTGCCCACACAGGTGAAAAAGGGCGGGAAAACCTTGTCATTGGAGGAAGTGCTACGGGGGCATTTTACACAGCACCCCGTAGCGCTTCAGGAATGGTATAGAAAATTGAAGACCACTTGGAAGCAGTTTGAAGGTAAAACTGCTCAGGAACACTTCCCGAATGGGACAGGAGCATTTGTGTCTGAAAGGGTGAATATATTCCATTAGAGAACTGTTACTAAAACGGTTCTGTCTGAAATGTCAGTACAGAAACCGTTAGTGAACAGTTCCTGAAACGGAACATATCGGCTGTCTGAAATTCCCCTATATGTATTGATCACTATATGGTGTAAAGAATTTTTTTAAAAATACCTTTTCCATTTTGATGTGTTTCCCCTTTCTTGGAGTTCTGAAAGTCTTATAGCCCATGAATTATTGTTAACTTTCTAATGGAAGTTGTAGAAATTTTATCTTAAGTCCATTCTTTGAAGGAGAACCATAGACACAAAATGCCAAACTACACTTTAGTGTTTTTAGTGAGTTGAGTCTGGGTCCCCTGGACCCTACTTGGGTTCTTCACAGCTGAACAGCAGCTATGGGCAATGGCCTCTAGAAGAAAGAAAGAGCCCAAATGGGCTTGGAATGCCACACAAGGGAGACGAAGGGCTCCTGCCTCCCCCAAAGCCATTTTCTAGTTTGGAAACAGCATGGAGGGAGTTATTTCTTCATTTTTGCTGCTCCACACACACAGACGATGTCATGTCCAGCAGCAAAAACAGGGAAATAACTCCCTCCCTGCATTGTTTCCAAACAGGAAAACGGCTTGGTAGGAGGATGCAGGAACATTCCCCCCCCCCCCATGGTGGTGTTCTGAGCCTCTTTGGGATCTTTATTTTTAAAGAAGCCATTCCCTGCAGCTGCTGTGCGGCTGTGAGGAATCTAAGTTGGGTCTGGGGAACTGTCATATACAAAATTCTTTATGACACTGGTCTCTTGTATCTGTGGGACCACCTTTCCCTCTATGCTCCACCACGATAGCTTTGCCCATTGAACAGGTCTCCTGTAGGTACCACCCTGCCAATGGGCAAAATTAACAACTGCTCGTTCATGTGCATTCTCTCTTGCAGCCCCCACCTGATGAAATAGCCTGCCTAATGAGGTCAGGAAGGTTCTATCCTCCTGGCTTTCTGCAAACTATTCAAAACTCTATTATTCACGAAAGTGAAACTTGAGCTACGGCCGGAAATATTTCTACTTCATATATTACCAGAATGTATTAATTATAATGAAAAATGTTTAATATTATATACAATGACCATAGCTAGGATACAATGGGCAAAGTATTGGAAACAAGACAATACCCCGAAACAGGAAGAAGTAATAGAGAATCTGATGAGGGTAGCTGAAATAGATAAATTGAGTTTAATGTTCAAGGGGGAAAATGAAGAAATTTTTGCAAAACGATGGTCGGGAATGTCTAAATGGATAGAAAATGGATGAATGACTCTAAGATGTATGTATATATAATGAACTAACTAATATGTATAAAAGCAATAAATAAAATTTATATAAAAAACCCCACCTCTATTATTCAGGAGGGATTTTAGCATAGGCGATTAGGGCCG
Source organism: Gekko japonicus (assembly GCF_001447785.1). NCBI lineage: Eukaryota > Metazoa > Chordata > Lepidosauria > Squamata > Gekkonidae > Gekko > Gekko japonicus. The sequence continues at coordinate 894,218 of NW_015174844.1, read as the reverse complement.
TACTGTAACAAAATGTTTCAGAAACATGTTTAGTAGAGGGATAGGGACTGTGGACTGTACTACTGTGTATAGTACATATTGTCTGTTGCTGTAAGTATGATCCTATTACGTGACGTCTGCATTTTTAATATGTTATGTTAACGTTAATGCTTTGTTTCGGCTCTGTTTTCACATTTCTGCAATCTAAATCTTACTGCTTTGTTTACTGGATGTACCATCCTGTTGATTGTATTTGGCTTAGTGTGTGTAATCTGCCTTGAGTCTCCGTGACAAAGGCAGAACATAAATAACATAAAGAATGTTGTTAGGCAGTTCCTTTAATGGATGTGTGGAAAAATCAAGGAGCACTGAGGGAAATGTCAGAGGCTAGGGCAGCAAATAGCATACAAGAATTGCCTGATCTGAGAAGATGCATTATGAATCACAGTTTTATAGGGATAAGAACCAATCGGAAGCTTGCTGGAGTCAGTTGATCATGACTCAGCATCGCTCAAAACAAAGAAAAAACTTGGGCTTGATGGGGAGCTTTGACATTACTTTCCCTCAGCCACAATTTTGCCTCATGGTTTGGTGGTCAGAAAAAAGATCACACATAATCTGGCTTTAGATTTGGCTTCACTTGACAGTAGTAGCAGAAGCAAAGAAGTAAAAGAAATATGTTCAGCTGCAATTACATAGCACGGTATGTACTTGTGTAATTCAGAATCTGCATAAACTGTATCAAGCAAATCCTGGTATTTTTAAAAGAATACATTTATGGGCTTTATAGTTGTAGGGAGAAGTGCGAAAACATGTAGGCATTGTGTGTGAAAAACCAAAACCAAAATAAAAACCTTGTGGGACTTTTGTGGGGCTGCTATTAATCAGACTTCTAGGTTTCTATTCCTTCCCAGGGCCTCAGAGAACATTCCTATGCCTTTTCATCTGTCCGCAGGGATGTATTTCCCTCAATACATTTTTTATTTTCACTCCAAATTATGCAACCCCTCCCCACCCCATTCTGTAGCACCAATCACTAGGGAACATTTCATAAATGTGTGCAGATTTCCCTAAATTGTGCAATTTATTTTTATAGAATTCATTAGCTTTTTAATCTGATAAATTGTAATTTGTTGTATTATAAATAATTGGCAGGGATTTTTAAAAACTGTACAGGGCCTAGCTCAATATTGGATGATGATATAAATAACAGTAATAATCCAGAAGGATTTACAGTGCAATTCTAAACAGAGTTATACTTGTGGTTGCTAACCTCCAGGTGCCACCTAGAGATCTCCTGCTATTACAACTGATCTCCAGATGACCAAGATCAGTGTTGGCATATTGTATTATATGTATGCAAGATGACAGCCAATGATGCACACATGTCAGATTAAACTGATCTGGGTGACAGGTAAGACTGTCATGTGACAGGGTCACCAGATGCAAGTTGCACTAGGTTGCATCAGCTAATTAACTATGTCACCATGAGTTGGCAAAATGACTCTGATTGGTGCAAGTACTGTATATATGTAATGTAGTCCAGAGGCAAGTGTTCCACACCAGTGGAAGAGTGTATTGCGAAGCACCTTGTCGGTCAGTTCTATGAACCTGGGATACCGCATGGTGGAAAGGACTGTGTAAATAACTGTAAATAAAAGCCACTGTATATAGCTCAGATACAGCATCCTGATATCATTATTATTCAGACGTTCTGCGCATGCCGTCAGGGTTATGGGCCCAGAGGTGCGCTACTGAGCTGGAGTACAGTTGGAGAAGGCTGCACTGAGCTGAGGAAGTTTGCCAGGTCCAAATTGGTGAGCTACAGCGTGCATGTCTTCGGAGGAGGAAGAGGACGTCTTCCAGGCAGTAACACAGTCCACGGACGACAGCTCGTCCCAGTCCGGCTCGGAGGAGGCGGGAGAGACAGAGGACGCCGTCCAGCAGCAGATACCAAGTGGAACCGGTGAGCTTATCAGCATGGCTTTGGCTCCAACAGCCGTGTTTGTTGAAAAGCTGAGTTACACCAATTATACAGTGTGGGCTATGAAGATGCAGCACTTCCTTGTAAAGGAAGGGCTGTGGACATTTGTTTCAGCCCCCCCAGCGGCTCCCACGCCAGAGGAGAAAATACAAATAGACAAGGCACTGGCTTTTATAGTCTTGAGTGTATCGGACTCACAGCTGGTTTATCTATTTGGGAAGACCTCGGCAAAGCAGGCATGGGACGCTCTGGCAAATATTTATGTACAAAAAACCTCAGGCTCAATAATTACCCTCCTGAGGAGATTGTACAGGACTGTTATGGCAGAAGGAGATGATTTAAGAGGGCACTTAGACTCTTTAAATGAGTGCTTTCAACTTCTTACTGAGAGGGGCAAACAAATCTCTCAAGAAGACCAGGTCTACACAATTTTGTGCTCTTTGCCTGAATCCTTTGAGCCGACCCTGGCAGCTCTAGAAGGGGTAAAGCCCGAGGATCTTTCAATTGATTATGTGACCGGAAGATTGCTTCAAGCCGAACAGAGGGGCCGGCAGAGGGAGTTGGCAAACGGCCATCCTGGGAACAACGCCAGCAGGTCCGGGACGGCAGCCAGCTACTCCGGGAAGCAAGCCAGCTATTCTGGGAAGCAAGCCAACCAAAGCAGGTGTTTAGCCAGCCTGCAGCATACGAGTCAGCGACAGGATGAGAAAGCATCTTCGCTTCTACACGTGAAGGCACGCAGATGTTTTTTGTGCAATGAAACCGGCCACATCAAAAGATTTTGCCCGCGGAAGAAAGAAAGGGCCACCAACGTTCTCAAGGACGGAGGCGGTGTCAAGCCTCAACATGTGGCCACCCATCAAGCAACATTGGTGACAGCGTCAGGGTCTTCTGAAAGGGACAAATGGGTCCTGGACTCTGGCGCATCCCAGAATTTCACAAGGGACGCAAGCTTGCTGACTGACTCTCAGCCAGCTAGTCCAGCACACGTGAGTTTGGCTGATGGTGCACCAGCATCAGCAAATGTGCAAGGAACAATTTATTTTCATTGTTTGAATCATGCTTTTGAAAATGTGTTATGCGTTCCTAGCCTCCAACACAACTTATTAAGCATCGGTGAATTAACTAAAGCTGGGTTCAGGGTAACATTTACTGAACAGCAATGTGTGATACAGAAGGCAGATAAGGTCCTTGCCACTGGCAAAGTGGAGAATGGTGTATATATTCTTGATAACGTTCCAGGGCAAGTGAAAACTGTAATTAGCAATCAAGCATTGCATGATGAATGTATCCACATGTACCATAGAAGGCTGGGGCACATGTCATTCTCAACATTAGAGAAAACGTTTGCATGTCTAGGGCATGATAGGTTAAAGAAATGCCAAATGTACTTAGACTGTGATATATGCAAGCAGAGTAAATCACGCACACACCCAGTAGCTAAGGCTAGTCAAAGGTCCACAGATAAAGTATTGGCCCTAGTACACGCCGACGTAATAGGACCCTATCAAAATAGCTTATCGGGTAAACGATATGGGCTTTTGATTGTTGACGACCACAGCAGGTACTGTTGGTCATTTCCTATGCAGAGGAAATCAGAGGTATGTGAATTAATTAAGACATGGGCAAAAAAGGTGCAAAAACAGTTAGGAACAGAAATTCAGCAGCTTCAAACTGATTTTGGAGGTGAATTTATGGCTACTGATTTGCAAAAATGGTTAAAGGCACAAGGTATTGAACACAGAGTGGCTAATACAGCCTGTCCTCAGGAAAATAGCATTGTGGAAAGACGAGCAGGAATTATACAAACGGTGATGCACTCTATGTTATTAGATTCTGGTTTACCAAAGTCCTTTTGGGCAGAGTGCTTGAGATGTGCCACCTACAATGTCAACAGAGTTTGGTGTAGAACAATTGAAGACATTCCCTATAGGGCTCTCTATGGTAAAAATCCTTCTTTGAAGCACCTAAGAATTTTTGGGTCAAAGGCATGGGTGAACATACCTTTAAAGCAAAGAAGAAAGGGAGGTCCCAGGGCACAAAAATTAACTTTCATTGGTTATCAAACTGGAATGAAAGCATATCGTTTTGTGAACGCTCACAACATGTTGGTATTCAGCAGGTCTGCAAATTTTTGCGAGAATGCCAACTGGTCACACATTCATGCTAATGAAACTCCCCAGCAGATCATGTTACCAATTACTGACAGTACAGGGGGAACAGAGGTGAAGCAGGAAGGTGCCGAAGCAGCACCGCAAGTCTCTGATACTGGTTCAGGTTCTCCACAAATACCCAGAGTGTCTACAAGAATTACTAAGGGAATACCACCTCAGAGATATGGTATAAATAATGTATTTGTAAAGGTACCTGAAACATACACTGAAGTGTTATCTCTAGCAGCTACCGAACGCCAGGCTTGGGAAGCAGCAATGCAAACTGAGTATCAGTCTCTCAGAGCACACGAGGTATTTACTCCCACTGAGTTGCCTAGGGAACGGAAGGCAATTGGGTGTCGATGGCTCTACAAGTTAAAACACAAGCCGAATGGTGAGGTGCTCTACAAAGCACGTCTGGTCGGTAAAGGCTTTGATCAGAGGCAATATCAAGATTATGATGAAACTTTTCAAAGCACGGTCAGAAATGAAACAATAAGGGTTGCTCTGGCTGCGGCTGCAGCAAAGGGGATGAGAGTGAGACACTTTGATATTGAAACCGCGTACTTGAATGCTCCTTTGAAAGAGGAAATTTACATGGAACAGATACCTGGGTTTCATTCAGGGTCTGATACATCTGTTCTAAGGTTAAACAAAGCTCTTTACGGGTTAAAGCAGAGCGCGTTTGAATGGGGACGATGTCTTCATAATGCTCTGGTAAATAAAGGTTTCAAACAGAGTATAGCTGATCCATGTTTATACAGCAAAGAGTTAAAAGGACAGCTTTACTGGCTCTTTTATTATGTAGATGACCTTTGTTTATTGTACACGTCACAACAACAATTGGACTGGTTTACAGAAACATTAAGATCAGTGTTTAACATGAAGGATCTGGGCGAAATACAGAGTTATCTGGGTGTACAGATAAGCAAGAATGAACAAGGTAATTACACTCTTTGCCAAGAGCAAAAGATCTTGCAGCTCATTGAAAGGTTTGGCATGAGTGAAGCTCACGTTACTGAGACGCCTGTAACAGTAAACTACCTAAAAGAGGAGCAGGGAGAAATGTTTCCTCACAAACAGTTATATCAATCGTTGGTTGGGTCTCTACTGTATTTGTCATGCTGCACAAGGCCAGATATCTCTATAGCTGTGCATTGGTTGTGTCAACAATGTCAATGTCCTTATCAAAGAGACTGGGTTGCAGCAAAAAGAGTGCTCCGGTACCTTAAGGGCACAGCAAGTGAAAAATTAGTGCTAAAGGTGGATGCACAAACAGACGGTCTGTCAGCCTTCAGTGATGCAAGTTGGGGGGAAAGGCCGGATTCAAGGTCGACCACAGGGTTCACAATTTCTGTATTAGGTGCCCTGGTGGGATGGAAATCAATCAAACAGGCACATATTTCATTAAGTTCCTGTGAATCGGAATTCTCCGCTATAAGTGATGTAATTATTCAGTTGGAATGGTTTCACCAATTATTAAAAGACTTTTGCATAAAGTGTGATTTACCTATCAAGGTTTTTTGTGACAGCTTGGCAGCTGCACAGTTGGCTAAAAATCAAGGGGTAAAAACCAGAAGTAAACACATCACAATCAGGTATCAGAATGTAAGGGTTGCTGTGTGTACAAATTTTATTAACATTCAGTACTGTAATTCTGAGGATAACCTGGCTGATTTATTTACAAAGTGTGTACCTGTAAATAGATTTAAAGTGTTAAAAAGTAAACTATCATTTGTATAGGCTGTATCTTGGGAGGCGTGTTGGCATATTGTATTATATGTATGCAAGATGACAGCCAATGATGCACACATGTCAGATTAAACTGATCTGGGTGACAGGTAAGACTGTCATGTGACAGGGTCACCAGATGCAAGTTGCACTAGGTTGCATCAGCTAATTAACTATGTCACCATGAGTTGGCAAAATGACTCTGATTGGTGCAAGTACTGTATATATGTAATGTAGTCCAGAGGCAAGTGTTCCACACCAGTGGAAGAGTGTATTGCGAAGCACCTTGTCGGTCAGTTCTATGAACCTGGGATACCGCATGGTGGAAAGGACTGTGTAAATAACTGTAAATAAAAGCCACTGTATATAGCTCAGATACAGCATCCTGATATCATTATTATTCAGACGCTCTGCGCATGCCGTCAATCAGTTCCTCTGGAGAAAATGGCTGCTTTGAAGGGTTGAAGGGACGAACCACAAACCAAACCGAATGGCAAAAATGCAGTTCATACTATCCCTAGATTGCACTGTTAGTTTTCTAATAACTGGAAAAATATGTGCTTTCTTCTTTAGCCTTCCTCCTTCTTAACATTCTTGGGCCTAGCTAGTCTCTTCATTTCCCAAATGAAGAGCCAGTTTGGTGTAGTGGTTAAGTGCACGGACTCTAATCTGGGAGAACCGAGTTTGATTCCCTACTCCTCCACTTGCAGCTGCTGGATGACCTTGGGCAAGCCGTAGTTCTGTCAGAGTTGTTCTCTCAAGGACAGCTCTGGAAAGAACTCTCTCAGCCCCACTTACCTCACAGGGTGTCTGTTGTGGGGAGGGGAAGGGAAAGGAGTTTGTAAGCCGCTCTGAGACTCTGAGTGAAGGGCGGGGTATAAATTCAATGTCTTCTTCTTCTTCTATTGTAATTATAGGGTTACAAATAGGCCTGGAGAAAAATGTCCTGCTCCTTTAATATTTATGTATGTATTTATTAGATTTTTACCCCGCCCTCCCAGCAAAGCCGGCTAATAGAGGTTTAATGTGTAGAAATGGGAAGCTGAAGCTTTCTATGGCATGGAGGTAAATAACATCACTTGTTAAACAACATCCCATCAAGCCTCTATTAAAGGGACAGGATTTTTTCCCCCAGGCAGCTGGCAACCCTAACTCACCATCTCTGCCCTGTCACCATTTCTTTTCCTCCTGTTGCCAGACAACATATGCCTAAACAATGTGCTCTCCTTTCTTTCCCTCCTATTTTGAACCTTCCTTTGCAACCATACAAAGCTGCTTATCAACTCCATTGAAACCACAATCCTATAAGAATAATAAAAACCCCTAAACCACCCAATCCAAACTTTATAAAATTATCATGCTGCATGGGGTGATCAAATTTCTAACCTCCCACAAATCATTTCACATAATGGAATTGGACAAAATGGCTCATAAATACATACATTCACGTCCCAAGTTGTACATCAGGGCCCTGTTTATTTTCTTTCCAAGGAAGCATGAAAAGTTTTATATTAGGTCTGCTTGAGAATTCCTGGTTGCATGGTAGTGTTGGAGGGGAGTAGAATCACTTACAAGCTTGTAATCCGGCTATGGGCCAGTAGCAAGCTGGCCAACATCCCCCCCCCTCAGTATCCAGGAGGAAGTACTTTGTCATTAGTGGCAGAGATAATTAAATGGCCAGTCCAGCTAGCCTGTGTCCAACAAAGGCTACACATATGGAAACTGCCTCTCACCTGCCATGAGGGAGCTATTTAAACAAAGCCTTGAGGTAATAGTTTCCAGCCATAAAGAAGTCTTACGTTCAGCTTAATTTTTTTACCCTATATTCCAGTAGCTAAAATGTGTTCATGCTGTTCTTTGCCTACCCAAAGGACATAATTTAAGTATATGTTTTGCCACAGTTGTTACTCGTGCTTACTTGTGGATCTATATTCAACTATACCTTATAATTCTATGGATTCCAGTCCAAACAAACTAGTACAAGTACACATCATGGTTGCCCCATTAAATGAGCAATATTGGTGAGCAGAGATGATGAGCATGAACTGGGAAAATGAGATTCAGTTCATGGTTGTGGCATGGCCAGTTTGTGAACCATGAACTTTTAAGGGCTAAACAAATTGGTTCACGTTTGTGAGGTTCATGATGTGGTACGACACCCCCACTGGTGTGCTAGAGACACCAAGTTACTCCCCCACCTCCAAGAAGGTGCCTTCAGGAAAGTGCTTTCTGGGGAAATGACAGGTGAAGGTTCAGGAGTGTATAGAACAGATCCTGCACAAGCTAGGAACACCAGACTGACAGGAGATCTTTGGCTGACTCTCCTCTACATGCCTTCAAAGTTTGGTGAGGATTGGATTTACGGGGTCCGAATTATGGCCCCCCAAAGAAGGTCCCCCATCCTCCATGGTTTCAAATGGAGGGGGAGAAAGCAAAAAAAGCAAGGGCAATAGAAGCCCAGCAGAATTAAAGTCCTAAAGAACGTAAAAGATACAGCTCACTCTGATGGGCGGGTGCTGCTGCAAGCTGCGCAACTTCAACTGGGAGGCACTCCAGGCCCTGTGCCTCCTCAAAGAGCTCTTCAGACAGTGGCCAGAGGTGGCTGTCTGGTGGACAGGGGCAGGAGAGGGACATGGAGGGTTGGTGCCTGGGATAGGGGCTCCCGAGGATGCAGCTGGAAGGATGGAGGGGCCCAGACAAGGACAGACCCCGGAGGCAGTGCTTCGATGGGTGGTTCCACTGCTGTCACCTCTGGGGCTGGTTGGAGACAGCCCCACACTTCCTCCCTCTGGAAGGGACCAGGAGGGGAGGTGGCTGGGCAAATTCAGGATGGGCATCGACCCCAGGGTCCCCCATGGCTACAGGCTTGGCACCAAGGGATACCAGGGTTGCAATGCAGAGCCAGGCAATGGGAAACCACCTTTGAACATCTCTTGCCTTGAAAATGCTATAGGGTTGCTATAATTTGGAGGCGACTTGAAGGTAAGACAAAACAACAATAAAAAGCCTTCAAATTAAGGGGCTAGAGCCTGAACATTAAGATGGGCATACGAAGTCTTTCTAGACCTGTTATACAAGACAGTTGTTGCTCCTTCAGACCAGAAAAATAACACATACTATTTCTCCAAGAATGTTCTTCTTTGATGAGTGGCAGCTGATTTCCTGGTATAGTTTGAAGTAGCTCATTCAGTACATGCTAGTTGGTTGCAAATATGCAAATAGTCTGAGGTGAATGAAGTGGCCTATTGGCTGCTAATGTCCCCTTTCAGATCCTTAGAGGGGAAAAAACGGTTTCATCAGTTGGAGAATAAAAATAGTTCTCCAAGGTAAAAGATTTTACCCCCCCCCCTGTTATCTTTCTCTCTCACACAGATCTACAATTTTTCCTACTAACACAAAGAAGTTTAGGTAGACAAGTCAAATATGTAAGTATGCAGACAGATGTAGAGACACTCATGTATGTGAGTAATTGTACAGTTAGGTTTTATGCCACAAATATAAATCTTCTTGGTTTCTTTCAGCACACTGAGCTATGTAAATGACTGATTCATGGCAGTACATGAGGCACAATGGGGAGATTAAGTGAAGAATTTATTAAAGGAAGAGCCACACCCTTCTTAAATATTTATAACTCAGAAGAGTTCCCATACAGAACACAAGCAGGTACCATAATCACCTCACTGTAGCTGGACCAAACAAACTTGGTTTTGTTCTTTCAATTTGCCCCACAAAAAGGTGGGGATAAAGTGATATTGGGTAGTTTTCATAACTGGTTGTTCAGTCTTTACGTTGGGACAAACTCATTTTGCCATATTGTTTTTAAGATAAAAAGAAACAAATTTAAAGACTCATTAAAAAGACCCTGTCTGCTCTAGGAATCACTGGAAACTTTATGGTTCTACCATAGAGTTTATGGTGATTCCTAGAGAGGCATGACATCACTTCCAGGTTTTCTCCTGAAGTGATTTCCCACTATCCCCAATGGTGCCTCCCCATGTCACCATCCACCAGTCTCCTGCTGGCTGTAATGCCTGGCAACTATATTTTCAAATTTCCCCTACATTAATAATTTCCTGTAAGTGGAAAACTAGTACAGCATGTGAAATGCTAAGATACAACTTTTCTGCCCACTGTGCTAATGCCTATTTGCAAGCACTTTTTGAATGGGGGAGCATTAAAAATGTGATACCCCTTCCTGCATTCTTAAGTGGTATCACTCATTTTCTGAACTCATAGTTCTCTACCACTTCATTTTGCTACATATGTAGACCAGTCTGTATGTACAGGATGAACAGTATTACAATTCCCTTTCTGCTTCTCTGAAATGTCAGCTTATTTCACAGTATACTTGATGACATAAATGAAATATTTACCCCACCCCAGCTGCACTCCTATTTCACAAATCCAAAGTCATTCAGCCTGTACATGAATTCTTGCCCATGTAGTTCTTTGATTTGAATTGTCTGAATATGTACCTTGGCATCTGGAAAGAGAACAGTATTTATGCAACTGAATGTGCCTGCTGGCAAGCATACCTAAAAGAATGTGTCAAATATTGCTATGTAGATTAGAATGGCTCCTTCATGGCTGGTATGATCTATCAGGTAAACACATAGTTTGGAATAAGTTTGAATTTCAAATCACCTGAACTGTTTCCTGAAGAGTGCCATGCCAGTGTATAACAAATGTGTACCAGATTGCACCAAGTATACCATGCAAGTATGTCAGTTCTTTTCACAATTTAATACTTTTAACATTCCCATATACCTGTTTTAGGCAGCTTTTATATACACACATTTTACTTACTGAAATGGCAGCTTATTTCACAACCTTTAACCTATATTTAAAAGCAATACGAGCCAGGCTTCTTCTTTAATCTATGTTTGTATCTGTGGCTGTCTTTGTTTTGGATGTCATTGGATGGATTGTTGTGCCATCAGACATGTCATGGGAAGTCCATGCCAGATTCCAACACTAATTCCTCATTGTTGCACAATTTCGCAATTTTGGACAGAAATTGAAAGCAATCTGCTTTGAAAGTGGCAGCATCAAAGTGCTTCGCAAACACTGACTAGTTCACTATAGCAATCTTCTTGACATGAAGGGAAATACACAATTAGCTTCTCTATGAGTCTATTCAAATATGTAGAAAACCTCAGCCCATTCCAACATGGGAGTCTATTTCAATGTGCAAGTGTGCCATTTCCTTTTTGTGTCAGTATCCTCAGTAAAATATCCTATCCGTTTCACTATGCTAAAAGGAGACCACTTCTTCTGAAATCTCCTTGCAAATGGAACACTGACCGGTAAGGGAAAAGGTGTGATCATTTTAGACCTCCACGGGTATAAACCACATTCCCATTTTGAAGCTACAGACCATTTGTAGTTTCAGCTATGTTGGGCTGAAGAGACTCCCACACCTCTCGTGGCAGGAAGCAGCTCCAGGAGGTCAGGCCTGATCAGCAGTGGACAGTGCCATTTCCCACCTTCCATTTTCCTTCTTGTGCTTCAGTATTCATCTCCTTTGAGGAGCCCTTATCTTTGGTGGCTTCCTTCTTTGAGGTTGGAATGCACGGAAGGGATGTTGGGGTAATGAAACCCCACAATTGTTTTTGTGATCGTTGGGATATGAGGTGCCTTTATGTTAAAGAGCTGACCTCTGCTCATCTATTTTTCCCCTTTTCAGGATGTTCCTCTGCCCTATGAGGTACCTGGCCTACCCCTAGATGAGAAAGAAGAAGAGGAAAAGAGTTGGTTTTATACCCCACTTTTTAACTAACTGAAGGAGTCTCAGAGCGGCTTACAATCGCCTTCCCTTCCTCTTCCCACAACAGACACCCTGTGAGGTAGGTGGGGCTGAGAGAGTTCTGAGAGAACTGTGACTGAACCAGGGTCATCTATAGCTGGCTTCATGTGGACTAGTGAGGAATCAAAGCCAGTTCCCCAGATTAGAGTCCACTGCTCTTAACCACTACACCAAACTGGCAGATTTAGTTGGTGTGATATAAAGTCAGGCTTATATTGCAGTGCAGATATCTCAACCTAAGTGAAGCCATTTTGCAGGTATCAAAGTCATTCTTTAATCTGTTTTGTTTTCTGCATATTTGTTTTTCTGGGATACCCACACTGTCAGCAAAAAAATAATAATTAAAAAAATCACTTCCCTAAAATCAACTATTTAAATTCTGCTTTATGCAGCATTTGTAGATCTGGCATCTCCAATGAAAAAGGAACTCAGGTAGCAGATGTAGGGGGAAAACCTTCTGTGCTTGCTATTATCCATTTGCCCACCCGTGGAGGGTAAATCCTAACCTGGGCCCCAATCCTTTACCCTCAAAACACAGAGGAATGGGAGAAAAAAGTGCCAGAAAATAGTCTCCATAGTGACACTTGGTTACCATAGAGATTAGGGGAAATTCCTACAGCACCACCTGGAGGTGATGCCACCTCCCTCAAGGTCTGCAGGCATTTGCCTAGGCAGCACTGCCATTCAGAGCAGACAATACTAAGTTAGATGAACCAAAGGTCTGACTCAGAATTTTATGCTTCTATGAAGCTACACGATGAACTCTTTCCAGGGTGTCCTTTGAGATAAGGTGAAGTGGTAGCCTCAGGTGGTAGGGTAGACTGGGGTGGGGGGCATTATGCCAGCTCTGCAGCTGCCATCACCATCCCTGACTTGTCCTTCTCACCTCCTCCTCTTTGCTCTGGATCCCCACCCAGCAGTCAGAGCAACAGAGCTTCCCCAAACTCTTCCTAGATAATCCCACAAGAATTCGGGAAGTCTTATTGGGCACGTGCAACTTGCTGCACTGTGTTTAAGGATGCCTGGGAAATGAGGAAGGAAGGCGTATTAGCTGCTCTGGATGGATGTAGCAGGCAGAGGTGGTAAGAGGCAGTGGGGAGGAGAAGAGACTGAACAACAACAACAACAACAACACCATCGAGACCAACAAGAGTTTTGGGGTATGAGCTTTCTAGAGTCAAAGCTTCCTTCGTCAGAGCAGTCTTTAAAAATTATACCCCTCAAATCTTTTTGGTCTCTAGTTCTACTGCAGACCACCATCGCTACCTGCTGAAACTTCATGGGGAGAAGAAGTAGAGGTGAGGGATTCAAGCCTTTGTCAGCAGCCCTGATTGAAGTAGCACTGACTACTTTGCAAGAAGCCCAGGGATTCTGATGTTACTTGAGCAGTTGGTCTTGATAATACAATTAGCACAATTAACCTCCTCATTCTTGGTTAGGGCCAGTACCTTCCACCAATCGCTGCTGTTTACTGTTAGCGATGTCTGAGATTCCAAATATGTATAGTGATGCGTTGTAGGTATGAGACTTCAGATCTCTTCTTTGGCATCCACAGTTAAGAGATCTCAACTACAAAGAAAAGACCACTCAATAATGATGAAACTAGATAAGGCACCGGGACATCCATCCGTCAATCCATCAAGCATCATATGTGTTTTGTTGATAAACAGGAGCTGCAGAGGCAACATTTCATATTGGGAGCTGCAGAGGCAACATTTCATATACAGGAGCTATACCAATGGGGATTCCGGTTGAACTTATCAATATTTTCTTCTGATAGTGAAATATTTTCTCAGATTTCTTAAACTGGGTTAATGAAATTTTACAGTTAAGTTGCAACTATTCCTTTTTTTTTTTTGCCCCCCGGAGGGGATTTTTTAAATTGCATTTTCTATATAGACTACAAACTATAATGAAAAAGGGAGGGGTACTACATTTAAGGGAGAAAGGAAAGATAACCACTACTAACTAAAAACCCAAGAGAGGAGATCCTCAAATTAGCTTATATACAATGCCAATTCTTCAAATGCAATGTTTGATGAACTTAGTCAGACATGCTTTTATAACTTTTATGTCTTAAATTTAACTGTTATGGAAAAACCCCTCAGCATCCCCATATTAAAAAGAACAGAACAATATTTATCAGAAGCACCATTCAGAGTCCTTCAACCCTTATTTTTTCTTATCTTGTCTCTTCCGCAGTTTATAAGGACTTTTAGGAGTCGCTGCCCCATGATTTTAAGAGTCTCATTGAGTTGTGTTTGCTGAGTGGTGATACATTGATTCATCTTTGACAGCTGCTCCTTGAGGTTAGTCATCTGCTCCAGAAGGGGGCGCAGGGACTCTGCCATCGTTTTTGGCCAGCTCGGTGGTTCCTTCCGGTTTTGGACTCTCAGCTGGTTTCATTTTTGAAAGTTTCTCCTTCTCCGTCCTCTTCCCCACCATCTTTATCGATTGTTTACTTTCGCTAAACATTTAAAAGTCTCTGAATGTGCGTTCATACGCTCACACATGCCTTGGTAAGTCTTTCCAACAGTTTTTACCGCTTTTGCTTCCGCTCCCTCCCTGATCTCGCTTGTGAGTTTGTGCACATGGGAGAGGCCCCTCCCCCGCTCACTTTACTCTCTAGTCCGTGGGATGGGGTAGCTTTCTTCTTAACTTTAACAAAATCACTCTAAACTGACTCACGTTCATACTCGGTCATCCGACCTCGGTTTGCTTTCGTTTTTAGCCGCTCAATCTCCTGCGCTTGTCTCATCAGCGTCACTGGTTCCTTACGGACACTCAGCAGAGGGACCATGGGGACGGAGAAGCATCTTGATTCCCCAGCATCATGCTGGCAAAGAGGTGACCTCTCAAAAGTCCCTTGGCCAGGAGTCTTTCGCCAGACCCTTGGGGGGTTGCGATACATTGCCCACCCTCCTTTCTGCCTGTGTGCAGCTTCACCCCCGGGAAGTCCGGGAGGTGCGACTGCTTAGCGTGCTGCCATAGACCGGAAGCCCAAGTTGCAACTATTCCTTTAGATGAAATAAAAACAAAATGATCCCTGTGGTCAATTTGCTGACATATTGCAGTTACCATAATTATATAAAATTCCATGGTATTAGGATATTTCAGAGACCACTGCCTATAGCCAGAGGCTTAGATCCTACCTAAATTTCTTTGCACAGAAGGACTTCCATGCATAGAAGTACAACTTCTCCTCCTCCTAGTGCAGCCCTAAATGCCCCATCTGCTGTTTCTAGTGGACAGGAGACCCTAAGAAGTAGCAAGGCGGGGGTTGCCATGGGAGGGGGAATCAGTGAAAATCCTCCCCTCTTGCATTCTTTTCAACGGGAATCTAAAGGAACTCTGATTTTCATTCTTACAGATACTTATCATTGTAATTCTAAACTCATAAATCTCAGCTGTTTCTTTAAGATATCACTGTTAGATCACAGCAGATGGAAACTTGATAATACTCCCAAACCTGAGATGTGATATTTTGAATACTGTAACCCTATGTGCAAGATACAGATGTGTTCAATGAATAAACCTTATTGATAAAACCAGGCAGCCCAGTGGTATAATCCAAAGCCATAGACCTTATACACACACGTAACAAAGACTTAGATCCAACTGTATAATCGGAGACCACCCATCATTAACAGGCTAGGTCCTCTTTAATAAATGGCTTGTCTCTCAGTATATGGAGTATACTGGGTACTCTGCTATACATGGTCTCTCTTCTGCTATTATCCTTCCACAAGCTTTGAGTAGTCTATTCAGTGGTTGGAGAAAGAGGCAGGAGCAGATAAGTAGAAACTGTTGATGTTATTCAAAGTTGTAGTACATGTGTCATTGTTTTTCTTGAGCTAGCACTTAGCCCTGATATTATGATGTTGTGCAGGAACTGTTTTTAAGATGGACATGACCCAATTGGCACTTAGCAGCTTCCCTACCATGATGAGTTGTCTTAATAAACTAGAAGAAACTTCACCAACAAGGACTGGGGAGCTGGGTTACTTTAACTTGACTGTAAGGCATTATTCTGTTTCATGTCCATTCCTTTTTTCAAACCTTCCATTAGGTAATTATTCTGCCCGAGATGCTTGCTACAGAATGCATCAGCCACTGTAGTAAAGGGATGGTTCCTGTGAGCTTGAAAATGTATGAGGTAAATGAAAAAGCATGGACGGAGCTGTTGGCATGTCTTCTCTTGGCTGTCAGAAATAGATGGTGAAAGGATTCATGGCACATGCCTAGGCAGTCCAGGCATTTATTAGAACTTATCCTGAGCTTGTTGGATAGTCCTTTGAAATTTAAAAAAGAAAGCTGCCCAGAGCCTGGAAGGACCCCAATGCCAGAACAGTTTCAGTCACTTTATTTCACAAATATTTCTCTTTACTTATTTGCATTCTTCTGGTTCTTCATCACAGGATTTGATTTCCAGTCACAGCTTATCCATCAGTTTTGAAAAATCCCAACTCTATAGCTGTAAGGTATATAGGTATCTTTGAGGTTTGTGGCACATGGTTTTATAACTGTTGTTAACAGTTATTTTGCTTGTTGTAGCCTTGTGAGTATAAAGACATAAATGAACATTGTCATTTGCCACTCATATCACTCACAGAACTATGAGCTTGATCC
Organism: Gekko japonicus; assembly: GCF_001447785.1. NCBI lineage: Eukaryota > Metazoa > Chordata > Lepidosauria > Squamata > Gekkonidae > Gekko > Gekko japonicus. The sequence goes on along the minus strand of NW_015174844.1, from coordinate 877,936 downwards.
TACTAGCTTTTTAGGTGGTGCAAAAGGGAGGAGGGGCAATGTCACCTGATTTCCTTCTTCATTGAGTCTCACAATCCCCAACATAGCCTTTTCAGGTGTTAAAAGTTTCCACATCGCTCTTGTGCCATCTTAAAAGCTGGTAGGATCTGGCCCATTAATGTTAAAGAACTTTGTTCAGCTTGGCATAATATCATGTGCTGTTTATTTATGCAACTAAAGATGTGAATCTAAAGTAACGAAAGAAGAAACTATTCTTCCTGAAGGCTGTTTTCACACAAACATCATTCCCCTGTTCTATAAGCCTATTTGTTTGAACCCACCTGACCACTACTGTCATCTCCGGAGTCCCTGTTCTGGGTGCCCCTGCCTTTTGAGATGTCAGGTGACAGTGCAGGAGACGGCCTTTTTGGTCATGGCACCCAGACTCTGGAACTTTCTCCCCAGGGAGATTTGTCTGTCTCCTTCTGTTGCCATCTTCCATTGGTGGGTGAGGACTTCATTTGGTTTTCCCTTGGTGATCCCTCTTCTCCTGCCCAATGTTAAAACAATGTCTGCCGCCTTGGGGACCCTGAATTGGGTGGAAAGGTGGCATAGAAATATTTTAAGTAAAATAATAATTTAAAAAATGGCTCTGCATAAAGGTGTTCTAATTTCAGAAACAAAGACAAATGGAACTGAAACTAGAAAAAAAAAACACAAACCTACCTCAGAAACGGGCTATAATCAAACACTGTAGCTCTTGGAACAGTGTTTGACTGATACTGACAAATGATGAACGGTAAAAAGATCTAACAGAATGAAAATTGATTTTTACCTAAAGAATGTCAATTAAAACTGCAAGCATCCTTGACACACATCTCCTCTTTCAGTCTACAGGTGAATTAAATGTAAAACCAACAAATGAGACTTCGTTTCCTTTTGGAGGAATAATATCTGAGTGCTTTCTGCTCTGAGTTAAACAATTTCTTTTGAAATAATCATGATCTTTTTCTCTGGCACTTGAAGAGGGCAAGCCAGTTTCTCATGAATGTGTCATATACCACTCCAATTTCCTTACTCAAACACAGTGATCCTTGCCTTGAATTTCCATTTATCTCACAGAAATATCATTTGATCCCTTAATGGGCTTACAGCAACCATCTGGGTGCTACCAATCTACCATATTGTAAACAAATGCCCAAAGATCTTCAGCCATAGGAGGAGACAGGAAGATATAATAAAACTTCAAACTAATATGAAAAAAGATTAATGTCTCTTTGATTATCTGGATAAACCTCAGAGACAGACATCAAGAAACTGAGCTTCTATTGCATCTCTAATCACTGAGTTCCCCATGGGAAGAGGGCATGGGGTATAAATTAAATGAATAAATAAATAATATTAGCTAATAATTTGGTCAAGGCACTCAGGTTTTTTGTATGAATCTGAATTCTTTTTCTTGCTATTCTTTATCTAGAGCTAGAACTTCCAAGGTTAAGAAGTGTTCATTTAAGTATCAAATATAATATCTCTTTCATTTCCCATCTGCACAATGGATTGCTACTACTAAAACAGTCATGGTGCAATTCTTTCCTGTTAAGTCACTGCCAAATCTCCCATTGATTATATTGAGTGGTGGACATCAGCAAGGTCCTTTGTATTATTTGCAATATATCTATTGTATGGTGTGCTGGGCACGGTGTTCTACCACATACTTGTCATCAAATGAATACAAACTTAATTTGAGTATAGTAATGATGGTAAAATGATTTTACCTGGATCAGCAATAAAGCAAGCTATTTGTGCTGAGACTTCTGGAAACTTCACTTTAACAACAATAGAAGCTAATTTTTCTAATGAGCACCAGACCACAAAATACAACATAGATGGGAGGAGGGGTTGCTTTTCATAATGCCTCAGAATCCTGGAATTGTGCTCCCATCCCAGAAAATTAAAGTTAACAACCCAAAACAGTGCTTTTCTTGTACATTTTTGGCTTGGGAGCTTTAGAACACTTCTAGTATTTATGGCTTCATATTTAAGCACATTCACTTGGATGTAAAATATACACAAATCCTGTGCACATGTGTCACAGGATATGTTAAAAAAACTTACTAGGGTGGGTTTATGTGACTCCAGCATAACATTTAAAGGGCATCACTGTTACCTAAGTGTGCAGCATCAATTCACCCATGCAGCATACACCTGGACCATGGATCCCTGGCATTCTAAGCCTGCATTCATAGGCACCAGAGATACGATTCAAAAGAATGAACCCAGATGTCTGTATCCCCACACAGGTATATTTTGTTAGCACACTCAGCATTTCACTTAAACAGGATGTGAACTCAAAGTAGCCTTTTGCATTGTGGGTTTATGGTGTAGTGTCAGGTGTGGGAGACCTGAATTCAAATTGCCATATAGTTCACTAGGAGACCTTGGGCCAGTCACACTTTGCCACCCTGACCTATCACACTGGCTTCTTGTGATGATAAAATGGAGGATAAAATGGAAAGCATTATATGTCACTCTGAGTTCCTTGGAAAAGGGAAGAAATAAAATTGCAATAAAGCAAATATTTGGAGGATTAGGGCTGAGGTATAAATCTGTAAAACAGAGACTATGACATAGCATATGGTTAAGTTTTAGCTTTGTGATAATAACATACAAAAATCTTTCTCTCTCTCTCCTTTGGTTCCATCAATCAGTTATTCCTTTTTTCCTTCTTTCTCTTAAACTACTTAATATAACATATTGCATCATAGAAGTTATCTGTCTATATAAATACTTACAGCACTACAGAGCAGACTGCAAGATACATGAGCAAGCATTGTAGCTAAGTGTACATAATGCTTCCTTTAGGGGGTGCCATTGTGTCTTTTAAAGCAAGACTGAAGTATCCACCCAGGAGGTATGAAAAATATGATTAGGAAGGAAATAAGATTCAGTACATCCTTTTATCCTCAGGACTTGGAAATGTTCAAGACTTTAGAGGCATTGCAATACAGGCCTTAGTAATAGGATATTTTACTGAGGATACTGACGCAAAAGGGAAATGCATTAGATAGTCCAAGACAGCAAAACTGAAAGGGAGAATTCAGTTGAAGAAGGAAGGGAAGGTTTATTATTATTATTGTTGTTGTTATTGTTTGATTTTAACCATAGTACTTATAACTGAGTATGCAGAGACTCTGGGAAAAAGCTAGAAATTATTAATACCCTGGCAAACAAACCAATTAAAATGAATACTTATATTTGGGAGGGGGGGGGAAAAGACCTTGAC